>NC_066619.1:223889276-224252695 GCF_025201925.1 Gopherus flavomarginatus | reverse complement strand
AAGGAACCTGTTTCTCCTCGTATGGCCACAGACTTTAAAATATAATATTAAGTATCCATATTTCCTCATATAGTGTTAATATATACATTTCACAGTGATATTAATCACCAGTGTGTCATTAGCTTTCAGAAAAGACCTCACTCCATACACAGTAATACTGCATACAATCAGTTGATTCAGTTGCTTATCGTTTGAGGTTCATCTCCTTGTCTTTATAGACCAGTAAGCTTTTGAAATGGATTCTTTTGAGGGTTACCTCTCAAATGAAAGTTTATTCAAGCTGTGGGGAAGGCAACCTGTTCCATGTTCTTTCTTCTCCAGCTTGCTGAAATGCAAATTGTTCTGTTTCCTGCCATCTCCTCCCTCTGCTGTCTTGATGGTCCTGTTTCTTGCTTATACATAAATTGAGGTTAACACACATACCTTTGTATAGGATAGACCTCCCCCTGACATACCTGGTTTACATGCACTTTAGTCCTAATTCCAGAATAAATAATAATAATGGAGATATACCAATCTCCTAGAACTAGAAGGGACCTTGAAAGGTCAAGTCCACCCCCTGCCTTCACTAGCAGGACCAGTTTTTGCCCCTGATCCCTAAGTGGCCCCCTCAATGATTGAACTCACAACCCTAGGTTTAGCAGGCCAATGCTCAAACCACTGAGCTATTCCTCTCCCATGAGTTTTACCCAACTCATAACAATAGCATATAAATAAGTAAATGCCTATTCATTTTTACAGCTTAAACATGTAAATGGATTTTGTGCGGATAAATTTTATCACTTGTGCGCACTGTTGCTTATGTGAAAAACAGAACACACATAAGTGATTGCATATGTGAAATTGTTTACACTAAAATGGAGGGTGGATGGAGATTGCTTTGAAGATTTAGTCCCAAAATAATATCTTGGCCCTTGCCTACAGGAGGAGTTATTCTGGAGTAGCTGTTCCTGATTAACGGTTCGTGATTAGTCCAGAAAAAAGGCCTATGGGATTCAGCTAATTTGGTATAAAGCACTCTTTTTCTGGAATAAGAACATCCCCACATAGTTAACCAGGAATAGTTAATCTGCTTTAAATGTACACCCTATTTTACTCCAGATTATCTTCCCTGTGTATGCAAACCCTACAAGATGCACCACAAGTTTTATAATTTAAACCTGAATATTCTGGTTACAGAAGAACAGATAACTGAGTTACAAATTAACCACTGGATAAAATATTAAAGACAACAGAAAATGCTGTTATGAAATGGGTTAAAGGTTTGTTCCTCTATTTTTGTGCAATCCAGAAACAACATCTGATTTTAAAGCTAATTTTTCATTAACTAGGTGTTTGTGGTGTATTGCCATGCTATTGAACGTGGCTGATCATCAATCTCTGTATGCCAGTTTAAGGGCTCCATCTGTGTGACCTTGACATACTTTGTGCTGCAAGATTAGTACAGTATAGTGAATAAGGAGTCAGTAGAATGTCTAATCCAGTATGGTTCCAAAAGTGTTATCCTCCCAGACATACAAATACATAGAAGCTGAAAAGTAAAATGACCAATCAATCACTCTTAAATTGTGTATATTGCCTGGTTTAAATTTGTTTTGGAATAAAACATAATTCAGTAGCATTCATGGTGTAGAAACAGAGGTTTATTTTGGCTCTTAAAATAATTTCTAGAGCTAAATGAAAACATCAGGAATGGATTAGGAAATAAAGTACAGTAAGGCACTCGATGAAGACTGACTGATATGAGGTATATTTCCATTTAAAGGATTCTTGCACTTCCCTGGTAAAATGATTTTGACCTTCCCTTAAGTTAAGACTGTTTTCTATTTTAACTGAAGTAATGTTTGGCATATGAAAAATGGTGATTTCTGACTGTTGTATTTTTATTTTCTGAATCTTTATTGTAAATAGTTCAACATCTTTGAAGTATTCAGATTATAAAAAGTGAAATATTATTTTTTTCCATTTTGAAATTAGTGACCCAGGTTGAAATTGTCAAAACCGCCTAAGTGACTTAGGAGCTAAAACCCCATTTAAAAAGAGAGTTAGGTACTTAAGTATCAGAGGGGTAGCCGTGTTAGTCTGGATCTGTAAAAGCAACAAAGAGTCCTGTGGCACCTTATAGACTAACAGACGTTTTGGAGCATGAATTTCGTGGGCGAATACCCACTTGGTTGGATGCATGCACCCACGAAAGCTCATGCTCCAAAACGTCTGTTAGTCTATAAGGTGCCACAGGACTCTTTGCTGCTTTTAGGTACTCAAAAAGCTTAGGTACTTTAGCAAATCACTTAAGTGCTTTGGAAAATTTTATCCCTAGCCTTTTTAAAATATAAGCCTTATAATCAGAAAGACAGGACAGTGCAATAACAGGGATTAAATACTAAGTTTAAAGTAAATAAAGTTTATGAAAATACCTCAAGTTTTGTGATATTGGTATCACAGAAGATCTCTAAGGACTATTAATATTACATTAATTAAATTAATACACTTCTATAGGACCATTCATCTGAAAATTTCAAAATGTTTTATTTATATCATTTTAAACTCACAGTGTCTCTGAAGGTCAATTGTAGCATACGCATGTTAAAGGTACTTTAGGTAAATTGAGGATATTAGCATTTTATGTTACGTGCCCAGTTCATAGAGTTGGTCAGTAACAGAGCCAGGAATAGAACCCAAAGTTTCTGACTTAGTCTCCTTCTCTAATCAGTAGATCACACTCATAAAATTTACCACAAGACCAAATATCTATGTTTATTTAGTTTTTGTCTCTATTTCCCTTCATACTTTTAGAATTGTGTTCTAAATGATATACTGTATGTATTGAACCTAGAGTTTGTCAAAGAGTCATCATAAGCCACAGGCATAATGTTCAGTTTTCTGCTGTCATTTAAAATGTGTGACTCCCTGGTAGCTTCTGCACAGGGGTTCAGCTTTTCTTTGTGATCTGCTCCTGTGTATCTTTAAAAATGAAATAATGCATGTGTTTGAGTAACTGACAGAAGGCTGTATGGTAACCAGTTATTCCTGTCTGGATTCTGCCCTGCACTAAAAAGATGCCGTAGGCCAGATCTGTATATCTTGAATCCTCATGTTGGCATATTCCTCTCAAAAATTGGTATTTAATCAAAAAGTAAGATTTTACAGAATGTATAAAATCTTCACATTTTACCATCTGAATCTAACATATGTGGAGTAAATGTCTTGAGCTTAATTTATTCCACATACTGAAATAACTAGTGCTCCTGAATATCTGCAAATGTCTAGAGAGCTTTCTTGCTGCACATGACCTTATATTTTTAGTGAAATCAGAAGCCCTAATGCAAAATTTAGTGTATAGGCCGTGGTATAGATTCTTTCCACTCCTGAAGTTTTTAATTATTTGCCATCTTTAAAAGTGTGTGGATATGTTTTATATATATATAACTTTTTAATTGTTATTGGGAGAAAAAGCAGTATTTGCATGAGGTGAACTGAAAAATACTATTTCTTTTGTTTCTTTTTTGCAGTGCAAATATTTGTAATAAAAAATAACATAAAGCAAGCACTGTAAACTTTGATTCTGTGTTGTAATTGAAATCAACATCCAAAATATTGATAATAAATTTAAATTGATATTCTGTTATTTAACAGTGCAATTAAAACTGTCATTAATCGTGACTTTTTTTAAATCTAGTTAATTTGTTTTGCTTTAATCACATGCATAACTTCTATTAATGGAGTGCCCTAGTTGAAATCTGTCCCACAGCATTAAGAGACAGAAGTTGCTAATATCTGACAGCTGTATTATGGAGAGTTGAAAGTTATGTATGTTTAACTATATGTTTGTGGTCTTAGTCCATTTCCTAGTTGATATTTTTTGTGGAGGAGAAAATGATCTCCCTCACCAACAGCGTTGCCACAATCTCAGTAAAAATGTAGGCTCTCGGCCTTTATGAAAATGTAACTAGAGGTCTCCACTGGGCATATTGGCAGGACAATTGGGAGCCCAAACATTGGTGCTTATCTAGCGACAATTAGGCATGGCCTAGAGAGCTAAAATCAAATCCTACCCTGTACACCCTCACCTTTTAAAAAAAATAAAATAAAATAAAATAAAAAATTAGGGGGGAGGGGAATGAAGGAACCTTCTTGGTAGTTAGGATCAGGAGTTCCCATACTCTCCAGTTATTGGTAACGGGAGAGGTGCCTCTCAATATGTAACTCTATGTATTTTCACACTTCCCACTTGCTAACTGAGATCAGTATACATGTCTGTCTCCTGCCGTATGGCAGTTCCTTCATTCCCAGTGCAGGGAGGAATTCCTAAGTGTTGTATGATCCAGCTAGAAGAACGTGAGAGAGAGAAATCCAAGTCCAGGATTAGGAGATGTGGAGTGCACGAAGCATGGAGCTTGTTGACATGTTCTCTTCTCCTCCCTTCTGCGCTGGGGGAATGGGAGAGGAAGGGGTTGAAGAATGTGAGGTGCAGCAGAAGAAGTTGAAGGTTTAAGAGGGGAGGGCTGTCAGCTCTGAACTTTCCCCTTCCCTGTGTGGGCTGGGATCTGGGGGACCCTGCTCCTCTGGGGCTGCCTGAGCTCTTCTCTCTGTCCCTCCATGAGAGCTGGGATCCGGGGTGAGAGGGAATGAAAGTAACACAGATTTCAACATCTGAAATCCAGAAAATGAGTAGTTAAGACACACATCACCCCTGTTCGGTGGGGATGACTGAACGGTGTGTGTGGGAGGGACCAGGTTTGGAGGAGAGGCCGAGAGGGTGGATGTGGGGCATGGCTGGGAAAGTCTGGTTGAGGAGAGGCAGGACTCCAGTTGGTTATGGGTAACGGAAGTGGCTTGTACAGTGCCAATTAATGACTTAATGGGATGGGAAGAGGAAAGGGAGCTAGAAATGTTGGTGGGGGTGGCTAAATGTTGGGGCAGGGAGTGGAGGAGCAGACAGACACAGCAGTCTTCTCTTATACGCTTAGAGTTATTGTAATACCCAGGTAATTGCAAACATCTCAAAGCATGACATCATCCCCATTCCACTAGAACAAAAGTTACAGGAGATGGGAGGAGCACTGAGGAATCCCATAGCAAACCTGTGACCTAGTGGAAAGCCCATTGGACTGAGACTATTCCTAGCAGAGCCACTGGCATGCTGGGTGACCTTGGACAAGTGACTTCACCTCTCTGTGCCTAGTTTACCATCTCTAAAAGGGGATAATGTTGTAAACTTCTTTGAGATCTACTGATGAAAAGCACTATATTAAAGCTAGGTCTCTTGATTATTACCTAGTTATGGTAATGTATCAATTCCAAATGTAGGTGAGGACTACAACTGCCGAAATAACCATTAGCTCCTACCAACAAACATTTCTCTTTCTGCTTAAAAAACGAGGAAATTAAATGGCAAAAAAAGTCTTTAGCACAGAGTTAAGGTTGCCTGGTAATAACTCGTGCACTTCCAGACTGTAGAGTTCAGCAAAACCCAGACTTGTGAAAACACCAACACAACCTTAATTCTGCCCTCTTCAAGTGATGCCCCAAAACACCCATTACACACATACTAGGGCTCTGCCTTTCACTATAATGAACAAATGCTACCTGCACCTACCCTATGCTCAAACACTGAGCTTGCTCCCCTGTCAGATTACTCCAACAACCACTTCATATCCTTTTAAACCCTTCACATCAGCACACAGCAAACCATCTAAACCTGTATTTTTCCCTACCCATCATTAAAGCCACAGACTTTTCAAATTAACAGTTAACAGTACCCATGGCAAGAAGACCTCGGTGCCCTGCTGTTGATATAGCCTACACAATTCTGTATTGGAATGATGGAAACTAGAACCTCAAGATACACATGCACCTCTTCCTTTGATAACACACATGTGGGGACTCAGACCCAGATCTCCTTCTATCATAATCACAGCTCTTCCAAGGTACTCCAACTTTTCTCCACCATTCAGTACAGCTACCTCAACACAATGAATCCAACGAAAGTGTGTATGGATAATTTCCTGTGGCTATTGCCAGCTCTGGAGACAGAGTTAAAGTTGCATGTACGTTTACCGTAGCGATGTATTTCCTGGTTTTAGGAAGTTTGAGTTTTGCTGAGCATAACATTCTGGAAGAGCATGAGCAATCACTTAATTCTGTATTAATGAAGATTTTTGCATATTTAATGTTTTTTTGTTCTGTTGTAAAGGCTAACCTGTCTCCGTTAACTTCAGTAAAATTATGCCTGAAGATAAATGGATCCCCAGTATCTGTGACCTTCCTCAATATGCATAACCACAGATATCCTGTGGTGGATAGGATTCTGGTGCTGAGGTTTTACAAAGCTGTCTTAAGTGACTTTGATGTCCTGTCCCTTTAAAATCAATGGGAATTATGCATCCAGATTTCCTAGAAGGCTTTTCAAATCTCAATCTATACACTTTATCCTGCCATTATTTTTGTACAAAATTACACTTGTTTTTGCTGGCAGCATGGAGTTTGATAGCAGATGTGACCATTAATGTGCACTTCTCTTTATAAGGAGAAATTCACTTAAAATTGCTTGATGTGCTTCCTAATTCTTCTTGGTAACTATTTCCATAAACTTTGTTACCATTGAAAAGAGCTTTGCTTGAATTCTTTGCCTGCTTGTTGTTTTTGGTTTTCGTGTTCTAGATTTAAATTGTTTCTGCAAATGTTCATCAGAACTTGGCATTTTTATTTATTCCCTTCAGTTCCTTTCATAAACCTAAAACCCTCCTGACAGTCACAAATTTTCAAGTCTCTGTGTGTACAAAGCAGAAGTATGTGTAGCATAAGGGACTTTCCTCATAGAAAGCTGAAAACTGCAGCCCTGTACATTACCTATTACTATGATGTCATATTATAAGCAGAGTTTGTTTTTCTTTCTTATGTATGTCTCCAATTATTTATTTATCTCCTAGAACTGGAAGGGACCTTGAAAGGTCATTGAGTCCAGCCCCCTGCCTTCACTAGCAGGACCAAGTACTGATTTTTGCCCCAGGTCCCTAAGTGGCCCCCTCAAGGACTCACAACCCTGGGTTTAGCAGGCCAATGCTCAAACCACTAAGCTATCACTCCCCCCTTGAATTAAGCACATGTATTTTGCTCTCCACTATGTGTTAAAATAGATTATATAGTCTCTGCTTGTCTACATAAAATACAACACAGATGCTGTGTACATGTATGTCTGCGCATTACACCTGCAAATACACTTCTACCCTGATATAACACAAACCGATATAACATGAATTCTGATATAATGCGGTAAAGCAGTGCTCGGGGGGGGGGGGAGGGGGGGCGCACTCCAGTGGATCCAAAGCAAGTTCGATATAATGCGGTTTCACCTATAACGCGGTAAGATTTTTTGGCTCCCAAGGACAGTGTTATATCGAGGTAGAGGTGTATTTCATTGCATGCTGACTGGTAGTTCTGTCAAGGGCTTCAGTTTTCCACCATCTATATTTTATACGTGCTGTTACTGAACCCATTGCAGAAGATAAAGTTTGTTTCTCCTGTTCTTACACCCATCAGGATGCTTGCTCATCGTATCTAAGGAAATGGATACAGCTAACTTTTTTTTTCTTTTAAGCCAAAATGACTTCAATCAGCATACTGTAAGTGTCTACAGTGCCTGGCATTTAAAGATATGAGTCATGACTACCTCCCATATCAGGAAAAGAAGGACAGAATTATGAAGCTGAATAAAAGGGAATGTGTCAAAAAACAGTTTTGGCATGCACAGTTTCTTGAAGGCAGAGAAAATGCTGAATGTTAGCAAACCATCCTTCAATAGCAGGCGTCTCATTTGGTCACTAATGTGGGGGCTTCTTTGATGTTTCAGATAGTTTGATTTCTTTGGGTTTTTGTTTGTGAGGTGAAACGGTGAGTGTGTGTGTGAGCGAGCTCTTGAGAACAGCCAGTCACCCTCCTCTGCATGTGTAGGGTGGTGGGGGGTGGTGTTGTTTTTTGTTTCAATTACCATAAATTTGATCTTTAATGTACTGTGCAAAGAAAAGGGATTTGAGGTAGAAGCATGCAAACTAGTAGGGGAAGGGTTTGTGAGTATACAGGAGCCTGTAAGCAAAATTACACTAATATAAGAAGTCAAATAATATTTTTAATATATCTTTCCTTTTATTTCTTGTGTAGTTTAAATATTTATCTAAATGTAATAGTAATTCTTTTGATTATCATCAAAGAATAGTTATAAGCACATCGCAAATGGCCAACAATTATAGAAAGTGTCAGGTTTTATACATTGTTTATTAGGTTAAATCTTCAGTGGTTTTCAGAACCAAGTGCCAAACATTAATTTATTGCGGAGCTTTACAGGAAATGTCTCACATTTAAGACACAGCATTTTTATTGCTTTCAAAGAAAAGGAACATCTTGCCTGTGTACAGCATTTTAATTTCAGAGTTACATCAGGACCTGCTTTTTTATTATTTAACATTTTGCTTACCTAGCTTATATTTGTGGAAAGTGCAATACTGTTTCTTTCAGTGTTCCTCAGAATTAGAACTTTACCTTCAGGCAAGCTCAGTAATGCACTAGGAATGGTAGCTGCCAGCTTTTTTGGCTAATTATTCTCTTTTTATTAAACTTGACAGCTAATTTGCAAGCTCACACTCCTCCCCCCACCCCTGCCCCCTGTTACAGTTTCTAATACTCTGACAGCTGAATCCTCTGACTCCAGCTGAATATGCAAATACAGTATCATACTAACAGGGTTCCCTTGCATAAGCAATTATGGCCAATGTATTGATAAGTCTAAGATAAGAATGAATTCTCATTTAGAAAGATGGAGAAAGAAGGATAACAATCCTGTGATTTCCTTTGGGAATTTCAGTATCTATGACCAATCAGATGTGTAGGAAAATCTCACTTAATAGGTTCCCACCTAATAAGTCTGCCCCTTTGTAACAACATACCAGAGAGAATGCTTTGGGTGCTTTTACTATATAAAGATATGTTCATGTCAAATAGCATGAGTGGCATTTTTATAAACTGAAATAATTTGTTTATTCTTAGAAAAGGAACACCATCATGTGGCTAGGTATGGGAAAAAATATTTGGAGTGGACATTTTTTGGAATGGATGAAGAAAAGGAAATAGTGTGTATAAAATGCTTGGCAAAGCAGAAAGTATAAAAATATCTTTCAACTAGCCCTGTTGCAAAACTGCAGGGTTGAAATTTCTTTTCCAGTACCCACAGCAATTAGAAAAAATGTCTAAACTTTAAGATAACTGTTTTAGCTGTTGGTCCAGCAAGCTATGTGCAAGAGAAAAAATCTGCTTTCTGACCACTGGCTTCAAACCCTGGGTTAGAAATCTATTGTATTGTATAATTCTTTCCTGGGCCCCAATTCAGCAAAGTTCTAAAGCACATGCTTATATTAAAGCATGTGAATAATCCCACCCGTATTCACATTTATATGCTTAAATCGCCTTGAAGTCAGTGGGCTTTCAGAACAGGCTTAAGTGTTTTGCTGAATCAGTGCTTTCATATTTTTGTGATTCACAAAGTTTTAAAAAGCTGTCACTTATTATAGATATTTAAAGTGTAAATCAGAACTGTCTCCTTCTACAATATGCACAGTATTTGTCTACTAAAAGTAGCACTGCTTGAATGTTTGTACTGTGTAATAAATATATCAGCTATGAGTCTGTTTAAAAAAAAAGTCAAGATTTCATCTGAAAACTATGGCTATACCTTGGTATTTTTACAGTTTCTTAAATTTTTAACTTTTTAATCACAGCTTGTGCCATAACTTATAAAGATGTCTGTGAAAAGTGCTTTTAATACGGAACAATTACCATTTTGAACTCTTTATAGAATTGATAAACATTTAGTTTACTGCTGACCAAAGTGGTAAGTAGAGAGTTTCTTCATGCTGTCAAAACCATTTACTGCTCTAGGAGGGAAAGTTCTACATGCAACTACTATAAACATTATGCATACTGTGCAAAGCAGTTGGCAGACTAAATAGAGTGGAAAAGCAAGGTACCTGATGGAACTTGTTCAAAACCTACATGATGTTACCATTTTTAGCTGCTTCTGCTAAACGTGTTGGCCAAACGTGACCATCTTGGCATGTTCGTGTTTATTTTGTGGCATCATAATGCTGCATGCCAGAGTATAACCATCACAATATAAAAGTGTGCCTGCAAGTTGCAATAAACTATCATAACTTGATAACATTTGAACACCAGAGATTATGTCAGGACCCTTTAGGTATCTTTGAGGTGTAGCTTGCAGGAAACGATTGATCACCCCATCAAAATTAAATAGGGTGACAAGGCAAGTATATCCAAATTTTACGATGACTTTCAAATCCAGTCCTCTACCATTGAGACATTAATTCAGTTTCCATCACTGTAAAAAACACATTCTCTTGGGCTATTTCAGGCTGAGCTGGCAGATCAGCTCACTGAGAGTAGCATGAGGACAAAAAGGTAAAAGAAAACACAGAACACAAATTTCCCAAAGCAAACAGCACTGATTTACACTCTCTCTCTCTCTCTCTCTCTCTCTCTCTCACACACATTCTTATGCTTTTTCTTCTCCCTCATCTGCTTTCATGGTTGTAGTTTACAGGGAAGCCTCCTTATTTGGCAGCCTTATAGGGATTAAACTGTTAAAAGGCAGAGAAGATGGAAATATCTACAGAATTTAGAATAAAGGAAATCCATGAACAAATTAAAGCTCCAACCTTCTGAAAAATAGATGGAAGTGTTTTCTTCAGGTATGTACTAAAACATATCTAGTATCTCAGAGCTTTTGGCTGATACTGGCTCAATATTAAACTATATGAGGGCAGGGGACTGGACTCGATGACCTCTTGAGGTCCCTTCCAGTCCTAGAGTCTATGAGTGTATATTTTGTTAAATTTAATGTTGCCCAATGAAATTTAACATTAAGTATAAAATCTATTAATCTGTTCAGTCGTAAAGTATTTTCTTCTTCAAAACACTGGAAAGCAAATCAGATGGCATAGTGAGTTGCCTAGATTCCTTTTAGAAAGTGCTCCATATGTATAGACTAAAACATTCATTTTGTGATGCAAAGTTTAGTGTGGCAAGGAAAAGAATTCATATATCATTAACTGGCATATACATCTCAGAAAGGTTACTACAGTGTTCCCTGTTGCTGGCTGCCTCTGTCCTTGCTCTGTGTTGACTTACTACCTGCATCGTTTTATGTGAAGAAAAAACCTCTGTATTTTATCTTTTTTATACATCAGAATTCTTAAATTGAATAAACTTAAGACTTCTAAGTATTAGATCCTTTCCTATGAACCCTTCAGGGTTGTGAATTGAGCATTTCCATCTGCTATGCCCAAAGAAGATTTTTAATGAATGGGTTTAATGACTCTTGCCAAACCAGTTTCTTTACATATAAAAATTTTTGCACATAAGCAAGTTTGGGATGTTTCTGATTAGAACCCACGGTCACCTAATTAGACATGTATGGTAGTAATAGGTGTCCCTGCCTGCAGGTATATGGGATCTTGGGGAGCAATTACCACACAGGTGGGGTGCCAATTAATTTCTTTATTAAAGGAAAAAGGAAGTGGTGGGAATTTAACAATGAAATGCGATGGGATGGGGTGTATAAGGTGTTTACAATAGACAATGATAAGGGGGAGGTTCTTATTGAACAGTGTAGGGAGTTTTAACAGTGGGGTACAGTAAGTGGGGTTCAGCACAATGGGATACAGTATAGTCAATAAGCAACTCAACTTTATATAGGAACAACTCTAGATACAGTGTGGAATGCAAAATAAAATGGTAGCTTCTATATAAAAATGGTATACAAAGTATATTAGAAAAATGGAGGCAACTAATGGGGTGTTATAACCACAAGTAAAATGTGAGTCACAGTACAATAATACAATATGGGTGATAGTAATTTTCTACATTGCATAATTTTACTTGACTTAATTTGTGAGGCTGTGATAGCAAGACTGTACCTAAAAGCTCGGTCAAGAAGCGGGAGGGGGAGAGGAGTGAGTGATTAGTGGTAACTAACGAGAGGAGAGTGCAGCTGCAAGCAGCGAGAGACTTTGAGGCCCTGTGGGGTGAAGACAAACGGAGCAGTGTAATGGTGATCTTCGGTAGGGGAGGGGCAGCGGAGGAGCGGGGGCACGAACACAGGGGATACAGGGAGAGGCAGCAGAGGTGTAAAGAAGGGCTAGAGGGACACCTAAAAAAAAAGGGAAAGAAGCGGCAAAGGGTATGGGAAGTTACACGGGGGCGAGGGGAGCAGCAAGCGGTTACCACAGGGAGACAAGAAGAAGTACACAGAGGGGGAGATTGGAGCGGGGGAAAAACAGACACGGGAAAGTTCAGGGAGAGATTGGGACAGCGGGAAGACAAATTCAAGCAGTAAAAACCTTATCTATCCTCTAACTTAATTAAACTTATATAAATTACAAGCAGCTTATACAAAGTACTAAAACCGGTACAGAATACAACCAGGCAATGGTTTTTTTAAATCTATCTTAACCAACGACTAGGCAAAACAACAAATATCACAATTCTAAGCAAACTATAACAAGCAACTATACAGAGCAACAAAACAGCAAACTATAACAAGGCAGGTGAAACTTACAAGCTCTACAATCTTAGCAAACTATGACTTATTAAACTAAAAAGCAAAACCTACGGTGCACCTTATGCTATGGGGAAGTTACAGAGGGCAGAGTGGTATGTGCCCAGGATACAGCTCCCAAGGCAGCCAAGGGATGGTAGCTGCAGCAGTGGATACAGTTGAAAGCAGGGAGCAGAGCTTAGCAGCGGCACAAGCTTATTTTTAGCAGCAAAGCCCCGCGGAGTTTGAGAGGTTTTACGACACAGACCAAGGTTTAGCTTGAGTCTGTGTGCTAGGGAAACAGAGCCAGCAGCTAAAGTAATAAAATAAAAGTATGGAAAGTTTTACAGAGGGATTCTTACCAGTCCCCAAGGCAGCAGCAAAGGCAGAAGCAGCAGTAACATCAGAAGAAGCAAGGAGGGCTCGGTACAGTGTTGATAATCAGGAGATTATCCCCCCCCCCCGTTCTTCGTGAGGGGGGGTTTAAAAACCGGTGGTACTCTCAAAAATAAAACGAGAGGGGAGAAAGGATCCCCCAAAACCCCTGGCTGATCAGACCAGGCAGCAATGCAGGAACCTTTCTGATGTTTGTTTCAAAAATATCTGTTTTTAAAGGCAAACTTAGGCAGTTTCCCGCCAGTGATCCTGATAGGCTCCCTCTGTCACAGGGGAGGAGGCACAGGCAAAAAACTGCAGGTGAGCACAGAGACATGCCTGGGCAGAGTCCTGTGCAATAGGTGACTCAAAAGCACATGAGGCCTATGACTCATGCCCAGGATCTTAAAAACACATTAGGTCTTGCAGCTCTGGACATTGCCTGCCCTACACCAAGCCCAGGTTCAACAAGGTGATAACAGGACTAACCCTTTGAACAGGGCAGTGGTCCCACTTAGCACGCAGCACAAGTGGCCATCCCTTTGAGAAGGGCAATGGCTCTTGGTAAACAACTTAAGGGGCCCTCCCTTTGAGAAGGGCAGTGGCCCTGGTAAACAACTTAACAGCCAGGGAAGGGCGGCCACAGGAGGAGAACAAAAACAAAATGGAGTGTGGGGACAGCTGTAAGAAACAAAATGGAATAGGGGGATAGCTGTAACAGACAATAGGCATTTGTAGTATTTTCAGGACTCATCCAATGACAAGGGATCCCTGCTGAAAATTTTCCATTAAAAAAATAAGTAATTGCATAGCCAGGGCTCTTCTGAAATGCCTGCCTAAAATACTCCTGTGTTTTTGATTACGAGGTGAAATCTGGATATAGGAAGACTAAAAATTAAAAGATTTTTTTAAAAAAGATTTTATTCCTGGGCAGTAAAATTAAATGTGCTGGCAATGGCTATGGAATGTGTCATAAAGAGATGGTTAAGGGTTAATGCCTCTTTTACCTGTAAAGGGTTAAAAAGTTCACCTAGCCTAGCTAACACCTGACCAGAGGAACCAATGGGGGAACAAGATGTTTCAAAAGGAAGGAGGGAAGTTTTTCCTTTGTTTAGAGAGTTTCAGTTTCAGCCGGAGTGAAAAAGATCAAGGAACCAGCCTCTTATCAGAGCAGTAAGTTTTAGAAAGGAATAAATAGGTTTATGTTTATTTCTTTGTAACCTGTCTTATGCAATTAGAGAGAGAATCAAATTGGGAATTTGGGTATTTTTTTGTGTAACTAAATTTGCACCCAGGGGAACTTCCTCTGTGTTTTGAATCTGTTGTCTGTGAGAGTAGCTGCTATGCTAATCTCTCCCAGAGGGTTTTCTTTTACCTTTCTTTTCTTTAATTAAAAGCCTTTGTCCTAATACCTGATTGATTTTTTTCCTTGTTTTTAGATCCAAGGAGGTTGGATCTGGATCCACCAGGAGTTGGTGGGAGAAAGGAGGGGGGATGGTTAATTTCTCCTTGTTTTAAGATCCAAGGGATTTGATCTGGACTCACCAGGGATCTGGTGAAGGAGTCTCTCAAGGCTACCCAGGGAGAGGAAGGTTTTGGGGGGAAAGGGAGTGATCCAGACACCGAAAATTCTGGATGGTGGCAGCGATACCAGATCTAAGCTAGTAATTAAGCCTAGAAGTGTCCATGCAGGTCCCCACATCTGCACCCTAAAGTTCAGAGTGGGGAAGGAACCTTGACAGAATGGTACAAGGTTCAAAACAAAGTGCTTTGCTTACAGACAGGATTTGTGGTTTTACGTCTGTACAGTGACCTCTGATCTAATTAAACATATGGGCATCCTGAGGGTGCAGTTAGTGCTTTGCATTGTCCATGTGAGAGAGCTAGGTTTGTTTTCTGGTTCTGGTGTAGCAATCTATTTGTACTGTGTTAGAGCCAAGAGGCCCCAGTCTATTTATTTATTTATTTGTATTGTAGAAGTCCCTAGGAGCTCCAGTCACGGACTGGAACTAGCATTGTACAAACACAGATCAAAAAGAGACCCTGCCCCAAACAGTTTACAATCTAAATTGGTGTCCCCATTCTTTTTGGTGTTGCACGTAGGCTGCTGTTGCCCTTGACAGTTTATAATCTCAATTTAGACAAGATGCAACAATTTGATGTAACACAAATGTAAGTAGTAGGGGAGGGAGGACAAGGGTAAGAGAAGGTGTGATTGTGGGTGCTCACTTTGTTTCTAGGTTTGAAGGACTTGGATGATTTTTTAAATAAATATATACAGAGAGAGAGATATAAAGATAAAGCAACTGTTTTAATCTCAGTAATCATTGCTGGCCACCTGCCTATCTGTTAGCAGTTGAGAATTTATCATAAGCAACATTGTAGAAAAGGGTCTTGAGGATATTTCAAAGGGGGACATTTTGCTGCTTTGTGAATTAACTGGGGAGCTGTGTTCCATTTCCAAGGGATGGCAGTGAAGAAAACATAAGTGCTTATGGGAGAAGATAAGTGAATGATGATAAAGCCTGGCATTTTTGGCAACATAGGAAGAATGACACAAAATACCATAGTGGATATGTTGGGGGGAGAAGGGATAAAAGCTTGTGCTTTTTTCAAGCTAGGAAGTTGGGAGATCTAGTGGAGTGACTCAGTGGAGGGGTTAGGCAATGGATCAGGAAATGAATCAGGAAAATGACTTGAGCAATTGTGTTTAAAATGGACCCAAGGGAAGTAAGGTACATTTCAGGAAGACTGGAGTGGAGGTTGTAGTAGTCAAGATGGGAGGTTTAGCTATGTGGGTTGATAGAAAATCTGGATCTTTGAGATATTATAGAAAAAGAGGTGGTTAGTTAGACCAGAGGCAAAAAATATTTCCCAGATTATGGGCCTGTGTGACTTGGAGGGTTATGGTGGCAATGGTAGAGAGAGGAGAGGGTTTAGGAAGGAAGAGAAAAGCAGAGTCTCTTTCTCCTCAGGTGGGCACTATGCTTATCCTCTAAAGAAAGAAGTGGCTTTGTTATTCAACAGTGACAACACCATCTAATTGAAGAGTGGCAAAGGGCCTCTAAGTATACTCAAAATTATAGTAACAGGTGGAGTAGAAGAGATCCTTGGGGCTTTGACAGGAAAACTGAAGACCCTCTAACGTTTTAATGGGAACATTTAAATATGTGAGAGCTTGCAATTTCGTGTGGGTTCCTAACCTCACATTTTTTGTTAAAGTAGATGCACATGCACATACATACACCCTAATGCACATGCACCAAGTATAAGCTTACTCTTAATTAAAGAATGGCAAACACCTTCAGCGACTTATGGATGTGACACTCAGGTAAATAATGCTGCTATTGTGGAAAATTTAAGCATTTGAGATGAGTTACTGGCAAAGACTTTTGCGTATCTCCTGAATGGAAAAGAAGATGACACTTACGTTGGAAATATTATTTGAGAGAAGTGGACTCTGCTATTGGAAGTCAACAGGCACAAACTTACATACTTTGGAGAAATGGAAACAACTTTGAGAAAGTTTTCATGGAATGAATGGTGGTGGGTCATCATAGTGTGGGTCAAACACTGAGGAGAGAGATGGTGTGTGGCAGATCACTGGGAGGCCAGCTTTTGAGTATTCCAAGTTAGCAAGGAATGGGGAAGTCTTCTGAAAATTCTACTATGATGTCACCAGTGTCCAGACATGAATAAATAGACTTTACATGACATTACAAACCACTTCAGGAAATATAAAAGCTGAACCGCTGAGCAGAATCTTAAACTGAATGTGGAACAAATAAAAGCACTTCAAAATAATAGAGTTTAGAGTGTAAAAATCAAAATGCCTGGATGGACTCAAAAAATGCTGGTGTATTTGAGCTACAAGCCAAATCAGGTAATGGTTATCTTAAAGGTGTAGTAATGGAACAGCTTTGAAACTGTATAGACGACTCCCATACTTCAAGACAAAGGGAGACATCAAAGCAAAATCTACGATATGGCCTTCTACTTGTTTCTTTTGATTTCTCAGCTTGACTTGAAAGCTGAAACTCACTTTGAGCCATGAATTTCTCTTTCTTAGAGAAATTCAGATTATTGTGCTCAGCCCAAAGGTGAGAACTGCAAATAAGGAAAAATGGCATTGATTGCTATTTTAGTATTAGAGATATTTCTGTTGGGATCTTTAATAAAAGGAGTTTTATTTCCCAGGAGGAATGGGAGAAATGCCCTCAATGCTCAGTTGGTGCAGTAGAGAGCTTTGAAGGACTCAAGTGTGTATGATGTCATTAGGGTCATTTCTTTTTCTAGCTATATGAACTCTATTGTACAACCACCAATGGCCAAGAAAAGATCACCACTACACCACAGGTTTCCAAGCTATCATGTATTTTGAACTGAATTAGAATTAAGGAATGAACTGAGTCTTCCATGGTAATCTTACTGTGATTCATCATTTTCCCAGAACTGAAACACTAATCAGCTGGTCATTCAGTGAAGCAGCAGTCACTGCTACTGTAATGTATTATTAGCTTGTAATAAAGTAGACTTAGAACAACAAAAAAGAGAAGAGAGGCAAAGAGAGAAGATAAATCCATGTAGCAGAGAGAGATTAAGTACAATGCCATGTATACCAAAAGGCAACAAACATATTTGTCCAGATCCTCTCCTGTGCCTGAGCTCTGCTTTATGCAGTTGAGACAGGTGGAATGTCAAGGAGACAGTTCTGGCTCCCTGATTCTGAGGGCAGTCCTGATGCTGGCACCACCTAGAACTGCTGCTGGGCAACTCTAGCATGTACCACTGCTGAAGAGTCTTTAGTGGATCCTACTGATGGAAAATTGGTGTAGTATAGCTCCCTCTGCTACGCCTTCCCCCCAACCCCAATACACTCTCTTTGCCAGGGGTTGGGAAGGGAGAAGCCAGATCCAGTATTCAACAGATGTGAGGAAATCTCAGCTGGGAATTTGTTGCCAGATTGGGTATATCTATACTACAACTGGGAGCGAGCCTCCCATCCTGGGTAGACAGAGGCTTGCCAGCTTATCTCAAGCTAGAACATTAAAAATAGCTGTGTGGATGAGCTGAGCTAGTGCAAGTCTGTCTACCCAGTCTAGGAGGCTTGCACCCAACTGTAGTGTAGACGTATCCATTATGACCCCTATGTGCTGCCTGAGTCCTATAAGTGGGCTGTGCTGAACCTCATTTGAGGGTCTCACTCAATATTGTGATACCATCTGTCATAAACAGCAGACTAAAGTATGTATCATTTTAAAATCTTGAAACATACTGCACTGCAATATTTGGTTTGCTTGTTTTTGCTGAATTCCTTTTATGGAGCATAAGGAGTCCTGCAAGTAGGACAGTACCTTTCCTTCTCTTTCTGGGAGAGGAAAATGTCAAGATTTTAATGGTGACCACTGAATATGTATTTTCTATATAAAAGGAAAAACACTGCTTTAGCAGCCACAAAAGAACATGATTCTTTAGGAATGGGACATAGAACAAGAAAATTATTCTGTGAAAGAACAAAACACAAAAAATAGCTCCAACAATAAACAAACTATGGGCCCAGTTAATAAGTAAAGAAGCCATCAGCTAGGGTATTCCACAAGCATTTAGCACAATCAGTGAGAGAAAGATACAGAAAGCTTGCAGAAGGATCACGATATAACCACATACTGCTTTGCTTTCCAATTTCAGGTTTAAGTGATAATACCAGATATGGTTACTCTTTCTTAATCTTCAAAAGGGAATTGGTGTTTGTTTTAGCAAATAGGAGCAATTGAATTGCACTGATTTTTTTCCATTGAAAGCAATTTAATGGACTTTTTTTAACAAGCTAGATAATTACAATTTGTTCTGTAATTAATAAGGGTTTAGCTATGCTTACTGAAATTAAGAGAAGCACTTCAGGCCTGTGTTGTTTTATTCACATATTGCCTCAATAGAAGATTTAGTTCTATTATCAGCAATGAACTTGCTAATTTTTTGCTTCTTCTGTCACATCAATGAATTGGGAAAAAAAAGACATTGTCAAATCAAACAAGCTCCTCTAATTACAAATATTCCGTACAACTGTATAGGAAAAAGCTAATTATGGTATTTATTATATTCTTGATCACATTCATTTGCATTTGGAAGTCATTACTCTCATTGCGAGCCATCAACACTTCGTATTAGCTTTGACACCTACTTGATTATCTATAGTTGTATAGACACAAGTGCTGGATCTTTATTGCAAATTTGTGGACACAATTAACAGACTCACACCTTATAAAGAGAGACTAGAAATCTCTCTGATGAAGCTACTGTGATTGCATTAGTTTGCATTGGGATGAGTGATTCATGTGGCAGTTGTATTGTAAATGCTGAGAATATCAGGGTTCTTGGAATGTGTAAGTGGGCCCAGATGTTATATTTAGTGATGATGAGACAAGTGCAGGGACTGTATTCTGTGGTTAATAGTCTGTTAGGAAGATAAACTATAATCACTAATCTCACTTCCTTTGTTTACAGTTCTTACAGTCATCTTTATAGGGCACTCTGTTTAGTCACTCTGGCTGGATTCAATGACAACTCTAAAAAAAGAATTTAATAGTCTTACCTACAGTAGACTGACATGGTGAGTGAGGTAATATCTCTTATTGGACCAGCTTCTGGTGGTGAAAGACAAGCTTTAGAGTTTACATAAGAGTGTTCAGAGTCTTCAGACCTCTAGTATCGTGGGACCAACATGGCTACAACAACACTGCATACAACTTTGTGTTGTTGTTGTAATCTTTCTGGAGCAGATTAAGATTAACTGAGGCCTGAATCCATCAAAAGGGTTGTGTTCCCAACACACACCCCCCCAATTTTTTGTGTGGGGTTAGTCCAATAAAAGATGATATCTCACACACCTTGTCTCTGTAATATCCTGGGATCGACATGAGTACAACACCACTGCAAACCACAGTAAACTGTAGTTCTTGCCAAAACTGTGCTTGTTTACATTTAAAGATTTTTTTTATCTCAAGATACTAAAACCAGATCCCAATACACAGTTTTGTCTACTTCCTGTTTACAAAGCCTGTCAAATGTATACTAAACTGAACAATATGAAATACTGTAATTATCTTTTTTACTGCATCCTCTTGTCCTAACAGGCACCTTCAACCTAACTATATAGACTGAGACACTACTTTGAAATTCACTCTAAGTTGGAAAGTTCTAATCCCATTTATTTCCTTTCCAAGCACACTCCTATCCATCAGGGGTCATTTTATGCCCTTCCTCTCTGCAGTGTCCAACCAGTCCTCCTCTTTTCCCGATGGTATATCAGTGTTCATAGATCTGCAGTCTCCTGCTGGGCACAGCTGGATGTGCTATTCAAATCTTATGAACTCTGGGGCTTTCCAAACTCAGGCAGCCCAAGCTGCATTGTGCATTCCTATGAAAGGTGAAGTAACTGAGCGTGCAAGATTGAAATATAAGGGGCCAAATGCTGCAACCTGTACTCATCAGAGTAATCCATATTCATTTTAGTCTCACTGAATAAACAAGGACTGCTATTATGGTGTGAGAGAGGACCTGACATCAGTCAATACACTTGTATTTCTTGGCAGGGAAAAATGTGATACAGATTTGAAGAGGCAAATCTATGCTACCTCTGTGATCAGCTAACATAGGAATTGGATTTGCTAGGTCTGAGGATATGATTTCATATAGCCATGAAGAATGGACATGCAAAGCAAAGTTAAATGCAGGGAAGAAACCTTGAGACCAATGTCACGAGTGGACATGGGCTGTCGGTGACATAAAGATTGTAGGACATGGCCCTGCGAAAGGTAGAGAGCCTATTTGGAGAAAGGTGAGGGTTACAGAGTAGGAAGAGGGAGAAAAGGATTATCTGGTGTTCTATCGTAAATGTTGAGAATATCAGGATTCTTGGAATGTGTGAGTGGTCCCAGATGAGGTTTAGCGATGATGAGACAAGTTCAGGGACTGTGTTCTGTGGTTAATAGTGTACTGAGACAGGCTGATGTGAAGAGGAGGAAGGAAAGCCACCAAAGGTTCAGTGAAGTTTGGATCAACATCTAGATCTTTATGCAATACAGAGAGTTTATCCAAACTGACCAAAGCTCAGAACATTTTATTCCTTACCTCTTTCTGTTGCACAGAGTCCTATAGTGAAATCTCTGGTACCTTTGGAAATATCGCACTCGCGCTGAAGAACTTCAGTGACCTCCTCATATGATGTATCGACAATGGGAGGCTGCAGCTGCAAATTGCTACATGACGAAAGTTATTGCAAATTGCTGAAATGTCTGTGCAGTGTTTTCATTATAACCCTCCCCCGCCTCCCCCCCAAAAAAGACTCTAGTGAAGGTGTCACAGCTGTCATTTAAGAGCTTGGTATCTCATTGTTTTCTTGTATTCCCCTTTCTATTTGGTAGTATCCACCTGTTGTCTCTTGCCTTATACCTTAGACTGGTTTCAGAGTAGCAGCCATGTTAGTCTGTATCCGCAAAAAGAACAGCAGTACTTGTGGCACCTTATAGACTAACAAATTTATTTGAGCATAAGCTTTCGTGGGCTAAAACCACTTCACTACAGTAGGAAGATATAGATATATATATACACACACACAGAGAACATGAAACAATAGGTGTTACCATACATACTATAAGGAGAGTGATCAGTTAAGGTGAGCTATTACCAGCGGGCAAGAAAAAAACTGTAGTCGTAACCAAAATGGCCCATTTCCAGCAGTTGACAAGAAGGTGTGAGGAACTGGGAGGGAGGAAATAAACATGGGGAAATAGTTTTACTTTGTGTAATGATCCATCCACTCCCAGTCTTTATTCAAGCCTAAGTTAATCGTGTCAAGTTTGCAAATTAATTACAATTCAGCAGTCTCTTGTTGGAGTCTGTTTTTGAAAGTTTTTTTTGTTGTAATATTGTGACTTTTAGGTCTGTAATCGAGTGACCAGGGGGATGATTTGTGTTCATTTATTCTCACTGGGACAGGGAGTCTCTTTTTGTTCTGTGTTTGTGCAATGCTGAAAACAATGGGGTCCTTGTCCATGATAGGTGCTGTGATAATACAAATAAGAATAAAGATAATTCTGCTCTTTATTCATTATTAACTTGGCAGGGTTACACAACATCTCCCTTGCTCTCCAACTAGCATCTCAGCTGGATAAGTAAAATATTAAGTTTTCATTATCAATCATCATGGTAAAGGGCTGGCAAAGAGATGATTTCCTTGGACTAGTAAATTTTCTGACAAGATGTTAGTATGACCTTTCCAGAACAGCAAGGTTCCCAAAACTGGAGTGACTTATTGTAGCACAGGTGTGTCAGTTGTCAAATGAGTGTGTAACACTGACAGACCTGGTCACTGGTAAGTGGGCTCAAACCTGGGGCCTCTGAAGCTTGGTGCATGAGCCTCTGGTCTGGTGCCACTAGCTGAGACAAAATATCACACCCAGGAGGTGTGTGGGTTACAAGTGCACCATGGATAGTAGTGTGGTTCTGTCAGGGTTGTTATCTTCTCCCCCAACTCTCTGATGTGCTTGTTTTTAGGTGTGGTACCTCTTTATGCCAATGTAGACATTCCCCAGTCACATGGTTAAGGATTTAGTTGTGGAGAATGTGGCATCACATCTTTCTTATAAAGTCTGGAGTTTCACATATCCACTTAGCTTGCAATAGGTGCTCTTCTGCTTATGGAGACTCCCTTCTCAGGGGGACTGAATTATCTATCTGCTGCCCAGACCGGGAAAACCGAGAGGTCTGCTGCTTGCCAGGAGCTAGGATTCACGATGTGATGGAGAGACTACCAAAACTCATCAAGCCCTCGGATCGCTACCCCTTCCTGCTTCTCCACGTGGACACCAATGATACTGCTAAGAATGACCTTGAGTGGATCACTGCAGACTACGTGGCTCTGGGAAGAAGGATAAAAGAGTTTGAGGCGCAAGTGGTGTTCTCATCCATCCTCCCTGTGCAAGGAAAAGGTCGGGGTAGAGACCGTTGAATTGTGCAAGTCAACGAATGGCTATGCAGGTGGTATTGGGGAGAAGGCTTTGGATGTTTTGACCACGGGGTGGTGTTCCAGGAAGGAGGAGTGCTAGGCAGAAACGGGCTCCACCTAACAAAGAGAGAGAAGAGCATCTTTGCAAGCAGGCTGGCTAACCTAGTGAGGAGGGCTTTAAACTAGGTTCACTGGGGGAAGGAGACCAAAGCCCTGATGTAAGTGGGGAAATGGGATACCGGGAGGAAGCACACAAGCAGGAGAAGCCTGGGAAACAAGCAGGGAGAACTGGAAGTCTTGGCACAGTCAAGAAACTATGATGTGATTGGAATAACAGAGACTTGGTGGGATAACTCACATGACTGGAGTACTGTCATGGATGGATCTAAACTGTTCAGGAAGGACAGGTAGGGCAGAAAAGGTGGGGGAGTTGCACTGTATGTAAGAGAGCAGTGTGACAGCTCAGAGCTCCAGTATGAAACTGCAGAAAAACCTGAGAGTCTCTGGATTAAGTTTAGAAGTGTGAGAAACAAGGGTGATATCATGAGAGTCTGCTATAGACCACCAGACCAGGGGGATGAGGTGGACGAAGCTTTTTTCCAGCAACTAACAGAAGTTGCTAGATCTCAGGCCCTGGTTCTCATGGGAGACTTTAATCACCCTGGTATCTGCTGGGAGAACAATACAGTGGTGCACAGACAATCCAGGAAGTTTTTGGAAAGTGTAGGGGACTATTTCCTGGTGGAAGGGCTGGAGGAATCAACTAGGGGCAGAGCTCTTCTTGACCTGCTGCTCACAAACTGGGAAGAATTAATAGGGGAAGCCAAAGTGGATGGGAACCTGGGACGCAGTGACCATGAGATGGTCGAGTTCAGGATTGTGACACAAGGAAGAAAGGAGAGCAGCAGAATACAAGCCCTGGACTTCAGAAAAGCAGCCTTTGACTCCCTCAGCGAACGGATGGGCAGGATCCCCTGGGAGAATAAAATGAAGAGGAACGGAGTCCAGGAGAGCCAGCTGTATTTTAAAGAATCCTTATTGAGGTTGCAGGAACAAAGCATCCCGATGTGTAGAAAGAATAATAAATATGGCAAGTGACTAGCTTGGCTTAACAGTGAAATCCTTGCTGATCTTAAAAACAAAAAAGAAGCTTACAAGAAGTGGAAGTTTGGACAAATGACCACGGAGGAGTATAAAAATATTGCTTAGGCATGCAGGAATGAAATCAGGAAGGCCAACTCACACTTGGAGTTGCAGCTAGCAAGAGAGGTTAAGAGTAACAAGAAGGTATGTTAGCAACAAGAAGAAAGTCAAGTAAAGTGTGGGTCCCTTACTAAATGAGGGAGGCAACCTAGTGACAGAGGATGTGGAAAAGGCTAATGTACTCAATGCTATCTTCATGAACAAGGTCAGCTCCCAGAATGCTGCACTGGGCAGCGCAGCATGGGGAGGAGGTGACCAGCCTTCTGTGGAGAAAGAAGTGGATCGAGACTATTTAGAAAAGCTGGATGAGCACAAATCCATGGGACCGGATGCACTGCATCCAAGGGTGCTAAAGGAGTTGGCAGATGTGGTTGCAGAGCCATTGGCCGTTATCTTTGAAAACTTTTGGCAATCAGGGGAGGTCACGGATGACTGGAAAAAGACTAATGTAGTGCCTGTCTTTAAAAAGGGAAGGAGGAGGATCCGGGGAACTACAGGCCAGTCAGCCTCACCTCAGTCCCTGGAAAAATCATGGAGCAGGTCCTCAAAGAATCAATTCTGAAGCAATTAGAGTAGAGGAAAGTGATCAGGAAAAGTCAGCATGGATTCACCAAGGGCAAGTCATGCCTGAGTAACCTAATTGCCTTCTATGAGGAGATAACTGGCTCTGTGGATGAGGGGAAAGCAGTGGACGTGTTATTCCTTGACCTTAGCAAAGCTATTAATATGGTCTTCCACAGTATTCTTGCCAGCAAGTTAAAGAAGTATAAGCTGGATAAATGGATATAAGGTGGATAAAAAGCTGGCTAGATCGTCAGGCTCAACGTTTAGTGACCAATGGCTCCATGTCTAGTTGGCAGCTGGTATCAAGCCGAGTGCCCCAAGGGTCTGTCCTGGGGCCAGTTTTGTTCAATATCTTTATTAATGATCTGGAGGATGGCGTGGACTGCACTCTCAGCTAATTTGCAGATGACACTAAACTGGGAGGAGTGGTAGATATGCTGGAGGGTAGGGATAGGATACAGAGGGACCTAGACAAATTAGAGGATTGGGCCAAAAGAAACCTGATGAGGTTCAACAAGGACAGACTCCTGCACTTAGGACAGAAGAATCCCATTCACTCTACAGACTAGGGACTGAACGGCTAGGCAGCAGTTCTGCAGAAAAGGACCTACAGGTTACAGTGGACGAGAAGCTGGATATGAGTTGATGGTGTGCCCTTGTTGCCAAGAAGGCTAATGGCATTTTGGGCTGTATAAGTAGGGGCATTGCCAGCAGATCGAGGGATGTGATCATTCCACTCTATTAGACATTGTTGAGGCCTCATCTAGAGTACTGTGTCCAGTTTTGGGCCCCACGCTACAAGAAGGATGTAGAAAAATTGGAAAGAGTCTAGCGGAGGACAACAAAAATGATGAGGGGGCTGGAACACATGACTTATGAGGAGAAGCTGAGAGATCTGGGATTGTTTAGTCTGCAGAAGAGAAGAATGAGTGGGGGATTTGATAGCTGCTTTCAACGACCTGAAAGGGGGTTCCAAAGAGGATGGATCTAGTGTTCTCAGTGGTGCCAGATGACAGAACAAGGCACAATGGTCTCAAGTTGCAGTGGGGGAGATTTAGGTTGGATATTAGGAAAAACTTTTTCTCTAAGAGGGTGGAGAAGCACTGGACTGGGTTACCTAGGGAGGTGGTGGAATTTCCTTCCTTAGAGATTTTTAAGGTCAGGCTTGACAAAGCCCTGGCTGGAATCATTTAGTTGGGGGCTGGTCCTGCTTTGAGCAGGGGGTTGGACTAGATGACCTCCTGAGCAGGGGTGGCTCTAGGCATTTTGCCGCCCCAATCATGGCAGGCACGCCTGCGGGAGGTCCACCGAAACTGCGGGACCAGCGGACCCTGTCATAACATATTTCCCAGATTTGGACCTTAGCGTCCAAAATATGGCTGTTAGCATGAAAACCTCCAAGCTTAGTTACCAGCTTGGACCTGGTAAATCTGCCACCACCCAAAAAATTAGAGTGTTTTGGGGCACTCTGGTCCCCCCAAAAACCTTCCCTGGGGACCCCAAAGACCCAAATTCCTTGAGTCTTACAACAAAGGGAATAAACCATTCCCCCCCCTTCTCCCTTCCAGGTGTTCCCTCCCTGGGTTCCTGGAGAGATACACAGAAGCAAGCTCTGTGAATCTAAACAGAGGGACTCCACCCTCCCCGTTTCCAGTCCTGGAAACACAAGTACTTCCCTCTTCACCCAGAGGGTATGCAAAGTCAGGCTTAGTAAATCTAACACAAAGAGATTTTCCCCCTGACTTCTTCCTCCCACCAATTCCCTGGTGAGTTGCAGATTTAATTCCCTAGAATTCCTACTAAAGAAAAACTCCAACAGGTCTAAAAAAGAAAGCTTTATAAGAAGAAAGAAAAATACATAAAAATGGTCTCTCTGTATTAAGGTGACAAATACAGGGTCAATTGCTTAAAAGAAATATGAATAAACAGCCTTATCCACCAAGAATACAATTTAACACATTCCAGCAACTACACACATGTAAATACAAAAAAACAAACCTATGGTCTTCCTATCTTTGTACTTACAACTTGGAAACAGAAGATTAGAAAGCTGGAGATAGAAAAATCACTCTCATAGCCGAGAGGGTCAGACACAAGACAAAGAACAAAGAACTCCACACAAACTTCCCTCCACCCAGATTTGAACAAGTCTTGTTTCCTGATTGGTCCTCTGGTCAGGTGTTTGAGGTTACTGGTGTTACCCCTTTACAGGTAAAAGAGACATTAACCCTTAGCTATCTGTTTGTGACAGACCCTCCGCAGGCATGCCACCGAAGGCAGCCTGCCTGCCACCCTCGCGACGACCAGCAGAGCGCCCCCAGTGGCTTTCCACCCCAAGCATGCGCTTGGCGTGCTGGTGCCTGGAGCTACCCCTGCTCCTGAGGTCCCTCCCAACCCTGATATTCTATGATTAGCGTGTTTATGAGGAGCAGTCAAAACCCTTCATCTCAAGTGGGCGGCTTGTGCCTGTTGGGATGAAATATTGTAGCTTTGAAGTTTTTAATGTGTTCAGTGGCACAGCTGGTATCTTTACCATTTAGCTAGTAAATAAAATGTTAATCAATGCAATGGCTAGATTTGTTTCCTTTTGTCTTTATAATGTAATTTGTATGTATTTTTGCAGCGTCAGGTACCATTTTTAGGATGTCCAGTATATGGAGCACAGCTTCTAAATTAACATATGTCAAGGTTTCACTCTATTTCCCAGCATTTCTTCCTTGAAGCAGTCAAGCTCTAATAATCACACCCCACTTTGTGTGTTCTGTCTTCTGTGTTCTACCAACTTTACTTTTCACATTGTAAGCTCATCTCGGATGGGAACCGGTTACCTGTTTTGCACTGACCTCCCACTCTCCAGCATTATGGAAACTTTTGGCATCATACATGAGATTAGTAATAATAATTCATTTAGGCCAGCATTTTTTCACTCAAAGACAGAAACACTATTTAATAATTGGAAAAAGCAAACAGGAGGGTAAAGAAACAAGCCTATATGAATGTATTGCTTTATGTTAAATCAGGATAAATTGTTGCATTAATCTAGGGTGATCAAATAGCAAGTGTGAAAAATCAGGAGAGGGGGTGGGGGGTAATAGGTGCATATATAAGAAAAAGCCCCCAAAATCGGGACATCTGATCACCCTACATTAATCTAAAAATCTAACCTAGACCTGAAAACAAGGACTTTCCAAGTTAAGGCTTGTCATAAACAGATAGCTAAGGGTTAATGTTCTTTTACCTGTAAAGGGGTAACAACAGTAACCTGAAACACCTGACCAGAGGACCAATCAGGAAACAAGACTTTTTCAAATCTGGGTGGAGGGAAGTTTTGGGATGTGAGTTCTTTGTTCTTTTTCTTGGGTCTGACCCTCTCGGCTCTGAGAGTGATTTTTCTATCTCCTGGCTTTCTAATCTTCTGTTTCCAAGTTGTAAGTACAAGGATAGTAAGACAATAGGTTTATATTGTTTTCTTTTGTATTTACATGTGTTTAGTTGCTGGAGTGTTTTGAATTGTATTCTTTTTGGATAAGGCTGTTTATTCACTTTTTTTTCCTTAAGCAATTGACCCTGTATATTGTCATCTTATTACAGAGACTATTTTTAATGTCTTTTCCTTTCTTTTTTTTTATATAAAGCTTTCTTTTTAAGAGCTGTTGGAGTTTTTCTTTAGTGGGGACTCCAGGGAATTGAGTCTGCAGCTCACCAGGGAATTGGTGGGAGAAAGAAGTCAGGGGGAAAATCTCTTTGTGTTAAATTTACTAAGCCTGACTTTGCATACCCTCTGGGTGAGGGGGGGAGAGAGATTAGCTCTCTCGGTACTTGTGTTTCCAGGGCTGGAAGCAGGGAATCTCCTAGGGTCGTCCAGGGAGGGTAGCCTGGGAGGAAGTAACCAGGAAACAAGGGGAGGGGGTTATTTCCCTTTGTTGTGAGACTCAAGGCATCTGAGTCTGGGGGTCCCCCAGGGAAGGTTTTGGGGAGACCACAGTGAGCTAGGCACTGTATAATTCCTGGCTGGTGGCAGCTTTACCAGGTCCAAGCTGGTAACTAAGCTTGGAGGTTTTCATGCTAACACCCATATTTTGGACGCTAAGGTCCAGATCTGGGAAAAAATGTTATGACAAGGCTGAAATGCCATCCTCCTATCATCCCATTATACGCACATACAACAGCTGATCTACTATGTCAGATCACCCATTGTTCACTACTGCTGCAATGCCCACGTTGAAGTCAATGGCAAAACTCGCACTAACTTCAGTGGCCAGGACTTTACCTGGTCTCTTACTACTACTTCCTCCCACTGCCATCTCCTTCTCAGTCCCCAAATACAGCGTGCAGTTTTTGCATACACTTTTTCAGTTGTCTCCTTGGCTTCTAAATTGGATTCAAAGTTTTTTTCCCTTCACTAACGTATTTTGGTCTGTTAGATCCTGATTAAGCATGGTACTGAAGTGCAGGTATGTGAGATCAACAGAACTACTCACAGGCCTAATGTCAGGCATGTGCTTAAGTACCTTGCTCCACCAGGGCATTGTTCTCAGCCAAATAAAGCCTCACGTCATTTCTGTCTTTTTTCTTCTGATTAGTTTGCATTTCCAGTATTTATTTGTTAACCAGTGAAAATGTGCTTAGTACTGTACAACACAAAATCAAAGACAAAAATGCTTAAAACCTAGCAGAGTTTAGAATACAAGCTGACAGTGCCCCAACTATGTTTCTGTTCAGCAGGCACATACAGCAAATGAAAGTTACAAGTATTAGGCATTTTGCTGGTAGTTGAAAGGGACATACTCTACTTTTTTTTTTTTTACTGTTAGACTATTACTATAGCCTGAGTAATTTTGGAAATAAATCTGGAAATATAAATGAAACTGAGCTGTGGGCTTTAAGCACAGCTGCTTTCTGATATTGTTATAATTATGATAGAACTAAAATATAGTAATAAATGAATGCGTTGTTTCTCTTTATTTTTAATAAAAATCTTAACAATCAGAACTTATCCAATGAAAAATTCCCTTGTATGTTCCTGATGTTAGCATTTATGGTCTTTGTGATTTGATTTAAAAAATTCATAATTTCACAAACAAATTTTCACCAGGGAAGAATTCCTAAGGCTACTTTGTATAGGTTTTTTTTTTTTTTTTTTTTTTTTACAATTCCTGTGTACAGAAATGCAGAGACAATGGCTCTTACCAATCCACTCTCTTATCTAGTACTGAAACATTTCCTGTGTGCCTGCCTGAAAATAATCATCACCAGAGTTGTGAAAGGTGATGCAAGCATGCAACAGAGAGCAGCTGTGCTCAGTGACAGGGAATCTTTAATCAGTTTAACCTCTAAACCTTTTGGTAACTGCATCCAGTGGAAGTTAAAAACAATGAATGGCTGTCCTGTTCCAGCCATAGTTGTTTCCTCCAGCCATCCTTGAAGGAAATCTGCATTTAGAATGCACAACAGTTATTGCAAATGTTATGCAGCAAATCCAGTAGTGGGCTCTTGTAAACAGCACAACTTGTTACATTTAAAGCAGATAAACTTTGTGTGTGAGTCACAGAAAAAAAACAGTGTGAAACCAAATAGTTACTAAACATACTCAGCTGAGGGGCATCTGAGTGCTGTGGTTCAATATAGTTCAGTTTGCATTTTCCAAAGTGTGGCATTCTTTGAGGAGAAAGCAAAAGGTTTTCTAGTCTTTTTGGTACCTGGTAGATGGATTAGAAACCACAAACTCTATGGCTCTTAGATATTTCAAAAAAAGTAATAGAAAATCTAAACTGCAGTTTTGACACAGGTATGATTTCATTTTGCACCTCGCTTGTTGTTTGGTGAGTTCTTTGGCTTTTATAATAGGATCAGGCACAATGACACAGCTAAGTCTTTAAAGAGCCTATTGGCTTGTGTGTATTATGCTGATTTAAAGGTAGTTCAAGGGATCAGGGTACTTTGGGGTTTATTTAATCACTTTTTTCCTATCTGCTTAAGAAAAGTCCCAGAAACAGTTCCATTTACTTGTACATGGTCTGTTTGTTTTTTATATAAATAGGCTAATAGATTAATCTTGGTTGATTCAGTGGAATAATGTTTGTAACTATTAAATTCACTGCTCCTCAAGACACGAAGACTGGTCAAATTTCTAGTTCTGCAGATAACGTTGATTCCTTGAAAAATGTATCTCTGTGTATGGGAGGGCTCATGAGGTGTTTTTGGCAGAAAAAGCAGCCATTGAGAAGCTGTTGATTAAGTACAAAAATGTAAGGAGCTTGACGGTTGAATCAGGTGCTTATTTTTATGTCTAATTTAATTGTTTGAAATAAACAAATTACACTGCTTGCCCTAAGGTAGAGTACAACATATCAGTTGTGGAATTTATTCTATATTTAATGAATGCAAAGATTTTAAAAAGAGATTTTGAGCCTACATGAGCAGAATTCATATTTCTTTTACCTTTAAGGTAGGTTAAAGTAATACAGTAAAAACTGTGTTATCCGTCACTTTACCCAATCGGAAAGCTCTAGAAAACGGCATTTTGGGAGCAGGTGTGGAATGCAGGCTCTGGGAGGGAGTTTGGGTGTGGGAGGGGCTCAGGGCAGGAGTTTGGAGTGCATGATGTGTTTCAGGGTGCAAATCTGGCACTCGCCTACCCCCAGCCCTAAGCCCCCTTTGGCACCCTTTCTCCCTCTTAGTTAACCAGAATTTTTTGCTTACTGGCACCCCCCATTCCCCCCACATGCTGGATAACAAAGCTTTATTGTACCATTCAAAAATAGCACCATGCCATTAGTTGTTTTCACAAGTTTGGAGCTGGCTCTTATGTAATGGAAAAAGATCAAACCAATTAAGTTAATACTGTAGTAAATCTCCTTGTTTCATTTGATAATCAACAATGTATGCATCATATTTTGTTCCTATAAGCTATGTTTAAATATTAGCATCAATATGGAAAAGTAGGATAGCAGAATTTCTGTATACATAGCAGCTCATCTGGTCCCACAAGTTACAGCCCAATCATTCTCACTCATAATGAAGTATTGATCTTTGGGCTTTGCTACACTGGAGAGTTGCAGCGCTGGTGGTGGGTTTACAGCGCTGCAACTTACTCACCGTCCACACTTGCAAGGCACATACAGCGCTGCATCTCCCTGGCTGCACTCGTGCTCTGCCTGGGGTATAATGATTGCAGCCCTGGTGATGCAGCACTGCTCCGCCAGTGTGGCCACCAAAAGCGCTGTAATTTGGCCTCCAGAGGTATTTGGAGGTATCCCAGAATGCCTGTTCAGCCACTCCCAACAGCGCTGCAAATGCTGCAAATGTGGCCACACTGCAGCACTGGTAGCTCTCAGTGTGGCCACACTGCAGCGCCTTCCCTACACAGCTGTACGAAGACAGCTGTAACTCCCAGCGCTGTACAGCTGCAAGTGTAGCCATACCCTTTGAAAGCTGGATGGGCAGAGATATGTTGAAGTCTCCTAACGTACACTATATAAACACAGCAATCTACTTGTCACATACGTTGCTGAGCCTGCACTGAAGAAAAGAATTTGAGGTATGTAATGTAATGTTGTGCTAACTGTGCCTGGGTATGGCTGCACTTGGAACTTCAAAGCGCTGCTGCGGCAGCGCTGCCGCAGCAGCACTTTGAAGTGTGAGTGTGGTCGCAGCACCAGCGCTGGGAGAGAGCTCTCCCAGCGCTGCACGTAAACCACATCCTGTACGAGTGTAGCTTGCTGCTGCACTGATTACACTGAGGCTTTACAGTGCTGTATCTTGCAGCGCTTGGGGGGGTGTTTTTTCACACTCCTGAGCACAAAAGTTGCAGCGCTGTAAAGCGCCAGTGTAGCCATGGCCCCTGTCACACAAATCAAAATTGTAAATTCTCTGAGCTGACAGGATCTGAGAACTATTTTGGAGCCAATGAATGGTGAGTGACTGCATCCTAGTGCTTCAGCTAGCAAGCTTCTCATGTTCTCCAACAATATTCAGACTGTAATATATACATCCTGTGTCAGCCTTCTGTGGGTACAAAGATATAACTTCTGCAGAATCACAGCTGTTCTGTCGCCTGCTGTCTGCTGCTCTGTAATAGAATAGCATAATCTCCTCTCCATACAATGCTGACAGGCCATTACAAATTGTGATTTACCCAGGGATATTAACCATAGTCTTGTTGTACAGTGGGTGCTCATATATGATTTATTAACATATCAGCAGTTTTTATTTACATAGTCCCTTGGGGCTTGAATTGCTGTTTCTACAGAACCAGAGGCTGTTTCTACTTGATCTTCCTTACTGTGTTAAGTGGTGAGAAAAAATTATCCAAAGTATAAGAAAAATGGAAAGTGGAGACACAGAAGAAGATTAAATATAACTAGAAGGGGAAATGCTCACTTTAAGTGTTTGAGAAAGCTTTATGCAGATTCTTATTCCATCAAGATTCATTCTCCTATCCCTAGTAAGTCCCTGTACACTTTCATTTATTCACAGCACTGACTGGATTCCACTTTCATCAGGCTGCCATACAGCGCTCTCACAAAACATTGCAAATGATTCTGTGCATACTTCTATAAATGCAGGGTACATGCCTGGAGAAACATACATGCTAACAGCCTGATCCTGCAACACTTTCTGGAACAAATAGTCCTTATGTAAGCAAGTAGCCCCATTAGCATCCTTATAAAAGTAAGACTGCTCACAAGAGAGACGCAGGATTGGATTCAAATTTGTTCATAGATAGTAAAGCGCATGTTGCAAGTAGTTGGAGAAAATAGTTTCCTACTTCCATGACTACATAATTGGGAAGGAGGGAGTGACTGACACATGAGCCAGCATCTTCCTTCTGAGTGGAGGGTATCAACCTTACCTAGGAGAAAGTCGGCCACCCACACAATTAAGATGTCAGGCCGGACGGAAGGGAGAATTACAAGCAACTTGGCAACCATCATAGGCACCACAAAAGGAAATAGCCTGCTGGGTCCAGAACAGGAGGAAGGGAGTTGTGGAGAGGGGGCAGAGTTGTGACATCAGTATACTTGAGTTGTTGTTTTCTGGCACATTCAACATTCAGAAGCATTTGGATTCCTCAGGCCATTTGGGAAGGTTGGGTTGGGTTGGGATTTTTTGCTTCCAGATGCCCAGTTGAAAATTAATTGTTAAAGTACTTATATGGCCTAATCCTCCATTCTGCATCACCATGTTTATGCTGGTGTAACTCCATTGAATCTAGTAGTGAAAAGGAGTGTAGAACCAGTCCATAGTTTGCCTTTAAAATGCATCTCCTCCAGCATTCTCTAATGTTGCGTTCTTAATTCCAACCTTTTTATAAAACTGTTACTAGACTTCTCTCTAATGGGGTAGAATGTTAAACCCAAACATCTTGGATTGTTTCTATGCCAAGTTATGAGGATATGGGTTTGCTTCTATTAAGGCAAGTATTTTAAACTCATTTGTGTGGCTGGATGCCTGAATTGCTGTTCTTTTGTGACTGTCCTGTAACGGGCTCCCGCTTTAGGGGACTTCATAAACAGTCATTTTTCTTTGAGATTGTGTGCTTCCCTTTATAGGTAGATCATCTCTAGGCTTTGTAAAATGTTGGCTGTTGTCACCTTCTTTCAGATTATGCAGTATTGTGAAGCAGACATCTCCCTGTTGTCCAGAGACCCAGGTCCTCTGTTGTTCCGTCTTGTGGGCAAATTGTGCATACTGTAACTGTCATTCACAATTCATCTGCTGAGCTTGCAGAGTGAATCCGTCTCTCCTTCATTTGGGGGTCTCTGGCTTCCAGTGCTGCTACTTGTCACATAGCTTTTGCATAAATCAAAAATATTGAAGTTACTGTGCTGGAGAAGCAGAATAGCATGTAAAACCTAAAGGCAGAGAGCTTAGCAGAATACCAGTCTCATAAACCAGGATTGCAACTAAATGGCATTCAGCAGAGGGCAAGGATGGAATGGGCATGGCAAGAAAGTACTTCAGTCTGCCTTAGGTGATCTCTGTAAGAAGGGCTGAGACCAGGGCAGAGAACGGGAAAGCTTCCAATATCATTTCTTGGAATAACCTGTCCTGCGTATAAATAAAGGACTTTAGCTGCCAGGACCCTACTCCCAAAAAAGAAAGGAAAATATGTACAATACTTCAATGACAACTTTCCTCACATACTACTGCAGCACCCCAGAGGGGGAGTAAGAAAACCATTGTGCAAGCAACTCCAAGAGAGTGTACACACTGGATACATATCTTGATATTTTGAGTTCTTTGTTGTTGTTATTCAGTATTCAGAGGGAAGCTGGCGTGTCATTGATTTCAGTGGAAAATATCTGGAGTTCCTGTGGCACTGTGTGGTGTTTTACAGTACATATATAAAATATGCAAAACACATTGGCTGACAAGAAATATAATGTGTTTGTATAATATAATTATTTTTGTCTCATCACACTAAGAATAATTTAATATAATAGTTGCAAAGTTTTTAAAAAATACTACCATCTGTTCTTTTTAATAACTTAATATATATTCTGCTTTGTTTTTGACTTTATATCAGATTTCTCATCCTGCATATCTGTTCCTCTTCATGATTCAACTTGATCATGTTGGTGGCTTTCAAAATAATTCGCTGTTATTTTGAGATACCCACATTTGATTACCTATGCAGTATACATTGTCCTTGCTGGAAATTTACACATGCTGCTTCATTTTAAGTCATGTTTTGTGGAAATATTCAAAGCGCTAAGGAAGTCATTAGGTTTTTCATTTTTTGGAAAATGGCAAGTACACCTTTACCCCTTAGGAAGAAATAATGAAACATTATCTAAATAACTATGGCTTTTCCAAGACCATTTATGAATAATAATAATAATTAATAATGTGCTGAAAATGTACAAGGTGCTTTAGAAAACATGTAGAAAACAGAAGTATTTCCCCAAAGAGCTCAGTCTAAGTTAGACAAATATGATTCAAGAAGAAGAGATCGAATGCAAGAAGGGTGGGAACACATTACCAATGAAACCGGTATAGAAAGGCTTCACAAGTGAAGTGGAGTAAAGAGGAATTTGAAACACTTGAAGCAGAGGAGATGGGCAGCTGTTGCAAGTTAGAGTGGTGTGAAACCAAGAATGGGGGAAAGAGACAAGGGCTTTGTCTTCATTGCTTAAAAAAAAAAAAATTAGTTTTACCATGAGGTAGAAACTAGGTGAGCCCCACCCACGGTGGGAGTATAGTGCTGACCATGCCTAATTTACCTTCCAGTAAAATTAAGTGCCTTGTCTTCACTGTTTTTGCCATGGGATATATCTCATGCAGTAAAAACACATTATTTTTTTAGCAGCAAAGACCAAGGCCAAAGGGTACAATTCTGAGAGAGGACGTAGAGGAATGGAAACAACATTACTCAATCCAGATTCCCCTTTAAGACTCCTGAATTTAACCTTGTAGGTTTCAGGTGTAATCTGAAGGTGATGAAATATTTGGCAGTATCGCTGGATTCTTCATACTGTGGACACAGTTTCTCTCATTTGTGGATTTTTGGGGAAAAGAAGCCAGCAGCTGAAGGGTTTTGTCTCCTCCATTCCATAACAGCTAGTTTAAGCTTCTGGGCCTCAATCTGGGCCTGTATTTCTGTCTTTTAACTCCAGGGTTCTTTTGTCCCTGGCTGTCTCTGCTTCCATAGCCATTTTGTGGGCACTTGCCTCTGCTTCTTTGAGCTTCAACTGAAACTCCCGATCCTTTGCCTTCTCTTCTGCTTCCAGTCTGGCCAGCTCTAGTTTAGTAGCTGCCTCGCTGGTAGTCATTTTCCTGCTGTCTTGTGCTGGCCCCCTCTGCAGTTCGCTGAAACTGGGATGCACTCCATTTAGGGACTTCTTAGAGACTTTCCTGGTGTTCAGCCTTTCTGGGCAATTTGCAACCTGTGAAGTTCTAGCTTCTTCTGATCTTTACTCTTACTTATTATTCTTACTTTTCTGTCCCTGTTCCCTTACCTGAAATAAGCAAACAGAAAATAACAAGCCAGTAACCACTTTGTCTGTTCTCTGGCCACCACACCCAAAACTCACTTAAAATCACTACCAGTATCTCAAAGCAATCAGCTGTGCACAGATCCTGCCTACTACATCACTGTGATGGGTTGGATCACAGAAAACCCATTAGGAGCTGGGCATTTGAGTGTTAGAGACAGGAACACTTCTTAAGCTGTTTTTGGGTAAGCCTGCAGTTTGTGGGATGTAGTTCAGAACTGGGTCTGGGTTTGCAGCAGGCTGGCATGTCTGGCTCAAACCAGGCAGAGCACTGAAGTCCCAAGCTGCCAAGGGAAACAGGCTCAGGGGTAGTCTTGGCACATCATTTGGCAGTTCCCAATAGGTTTTTGTGATCCAACCCGTCACAGTGGCGACAGGAAAGAAGGAGGTTACAGTAATCAAGCTGAGAGTTGAGCAAGGAGGAAAGTAAAAGGAGTGGAGGAAAGGATGGGGATAAGAAGGGAAAGACAAGAACAGAAAATGTGGAAGTGGCAGAAGTGCTAAAGGACTTTTTTTTATTCATTTTCATCAAAAAGGTTAGTAGTGATCCAATGTCTAATGTAGTGAACGCCAGTGAAAATGAGGTAGGATCTGAGGCTAAAATAGGGTCAGAACAAGTTAAAAATTACTTAGATAAGTTAGATGTATTCACGTCACCAGGGCCTGATGAAATACATCTTAGAATGTTCAAACAGCTAACCGAGAAGATACCTGAGCCATTAGACTGAGACTGCAGGGGATGAACGGGGGACACTCCTGGGAGATGGGAGAGATTCTGAAAGACTGGAAGAGGGCAAATATGTAATGCCAATCTATAAAAAGGGAAATAAAGGCAACCCAGGGAATTACAGGCTAGTCAGTTTAACTTCAGTACCCAGAAAAATAATGGAGCAAAAAAAATCAAGCAATCGATTTGTAAACACCTAGGAGATAGGGTGATAAGTAACACTCAACATGGATTTGTCAAGAACAAATCAAGTCAAATTAACCTAATAACTTTCTTTGACAGGGTAACACGCCTTGTGAATGGGGCGGGGAAACCATAAATGTGATATATCTTGACTTTATTAAGGCTTTTGATACTGTCTCGGGTGAGACAAACACGTTTCAGGACTAGTTATTACTTAGTCCTGCCTTGAGTGCAGAGGACTGTACTGGATGACCTCTTGAGGTCCCATCCAGTCATATGATTCTATGAATAGAGCCCATAGTATGGAATTCATACCTGGTAGAAGACTGTAAATAAAACAACAGTTGAAGCAGACTGTGTAAATTGTTAGTGATGGAAGAGTGACTTATTGAGGTCCCTTCCAGTCTTACACTTCTGATTCACTTTTCTGATGGTCTTTAGAGGGGTTGTTTTACAGTAGATGTCATGGAACAAAATAATACTGTCGAAATACTCTGGTTTAGCTGAAGCAAAATCAGGCTTTATTCTGAGAAAAGTACCTTGTGTGGTCCAGAGCCAGGAAGCTATTGGATTGGGCAAATATGGATTGATACTCACTGAGTTTGTAGCCAGTGTAGGGGGCCTCTAGTGGGCAATGACCAATAGGGTGTTAGTTATGCTAATTTAATTACAAGCTCTGCACACGTTGCATGAGTTCTGTACAGTAGAAAGAAGCAACAAGACTTTTTAATACCTAATTCTGCATCAAAACTAAAATAGCTCATTTGTTCATTAATACTGTATATTAATTGATTAGAAATAGATTCATTAAAGTCATTTTACAGCCTGATTTTACAGCCATTTCTCAGCTTGATGAGCACTTACTCATGGATAAGACTGTAAGAAATTAGTGGGGGTTTTGCTTCAAAAGTTGCAGCCAGTTTGTTTAAGTTGCAAAGAAGCAAAGAGTCCTGTGGCACCTTATAGACTAACAGACGTTTTGGAGCATGAGCTTTCGTGGGTGAATACCCACTTCGTTGGATGCATGTTTAAGTTGTGGTTCAAAGCGTGCAGTCTATCTTCCAAAACATGGAACAGCACAGAAGCGAGACTGTATGTCCTGCTTGGCTCTCAGTGACAACTATGACAAAGAAGTGGCCGGGACAGATTTGAGTGGCATTGCAACCTCATCTGCCTGGTCACAATGCCACTCACTCAAATATGGCCCATTGACCCCTCCATCATGCCAGCCCAAATCTGAGTAAGTGGTTTGCCACCTGGCGCACAGGGTCTCACACTGCTCAGATTTGCAGCAAGTATAAAAAGTTGCGGTTTCCACAAGAAAATCTTGGCCTGTGACTTTCTTACAGCCTTATTTGTGGGAGTATTCTCAGTGAAGTGCATGGGGCTGTCTACACAAGTAAGAGCTCCACGAGGTGCTCTAATTGTTAGATACTTCCTGCTGCAGAACCAACAACCTGTGTTCTTGTTTTTGTGGCTCCAGAACAAATCACATTTTGTTCTGAAAATCTTTATGGTCAGAGTTATGAAACTTATGTTTTTAAATTTAGAATCAGGACGATATTTCCCACAAACATATCAGACCATTGAGTTAAGATTATATAAATTGCTTGCCATGTGTGCCTCTCATGAATTTATTTTAGATTAATAAGAAAATCACTACATAATTATTAAATAGTAAGGGATAATTTAAACATATTTGAGGACTAACAGCTTCAGAGTGGTATTTTGTTCTGCTGGTCACTGTAGTGAACGTTCAGCTATTTTGATAAAAAATTACCTTCCAAAAGCCAGCTGCTCTTGCTTGTGTATAGTGAATGCTTATGGGAAGAGGGTAGGTTTAGAAGATAAAATTAAAAAAGAACTAGTAAAAAATCACTTAGAAAAGTTAGATGCCTGCAAGTCACCAGGGCCTGATAAAATGCATCCTAGAATACTCAAGGAGTTAATAGAGGAGGTATCTGAGCCTCTAGCTATTATCTTTGGGAAATCATGGGAGACAGGGGAGATTCCAGAAGACTGGAAAGGGGCAAATATAGTGCCCATCTATAAAAAGGGAAATAAAAACAACCCAGGAAACTACAGACCAGTTAGTTTAACTTCTGTGCCAGGGAAGATAATGGAGCAGGTAATCAAAGAAATCATCTGCAAACACTTGGAAGGTGGTAAGGTGATAGGGAATAGCCAGCATGGATTTGTAAAGAACAAATTGTGTCAAACTAATCTGATAACATTCTTTGATAGGATAACGAGCCTTGTGGATAAGGGAGAAGCGGTGGATGTGATATACCTAGACTTTAGTAAGGCATTTGATATGGTCTCGCATGATATTCTTATAGATAAACTAGGAAAGTACAATTTAGATGGGGCTACTATAAGGTGGGTGCATAACTGGCTGGCTAACCGTACTCAGAGAGTAGTTATTAATGGCTCCCAATCCTGCTGGAAAGGTATAACAAGTGGGGTTCCGCAGGGGTCTGTTTTGGGACCGGCTCTGTTCAATATCTTCATCAACGATTTAGATGTTGGCATAGAAAGTATGCTTATTAAGTTTGCAGGCGATACAAAACTGGGAGGGATTGCAACTGCTTTGGAGGACAGGGTCAAAATTCAAAATGATCTGGACAAATTGGAGAAATGGTCTGAGGTAAACAGGATGAAGTTCAATAAAGATAAATGCAAAGTGCTCCACTTAAGAAGGAACAATCAGTTTCACACATACAGAATGGGAAGAGACTGTCTAGGAAGGAGTATGGCAGAAAGAGATCTAGGGGTCAAAATAGACCACAAGCTTAATATGAGTCAACAGTGTGATACTATTGCATAAAAAGCAAACATGATTCTGGGATGCATTAACAGGTGTGTTGTAAACAAGACACGAGAAGTCATTCTTCCGCTTTACTCTGCGCTGGTTAGGCCTCAACTGGAGTATTGTGTCCAGTTCTGGGCACCGCATTTCAAGAAAGATGTGGAGAAACTGGAGAGGGTCCAGAGAAGAGCAACAAGAATGATTAAAGGTCTTGAGAACATGACCTATGAAGGAAGGCTGAAGGAATTGGGTTTGTTTAGTTTGGAAAAGAGAAGACTGAGAGGGGACATGATAGCAGTTTTCAGGTATCTAAAAGGGTGTCATCAGGAAGAGGGAGAAAACTTGTTCACCTTAGCCTCCAATGATAGAACAAGAAGCAATGGGCTTAAACTGCAGCAAGGGAGATTTAGGTTGGACATTAGGAAAAAGTTCCTAACTGTCAGGGTAGTTAAACACTGGAATAGATTGCCTAGGGAAGTTGTGGAATCTCCATCTCTGGAGATATTTAAGAGTAGGTTAGATAAATGTCTATTAGGGATGGTCTAGACAGTATTTGGTCCTGCCCTGAAGGCAGGGGACTGGACTCGATGACCTCTCGAGGTCCCTTCCAATCCTAGAGTCTATGAGTCTATGTATGCATTTTCTCATCACTTGTACTGACTAGTAGGATTTTCAGTTGTAACTTAAGGACCAGCCTGGAAATGATTTCCTGACTTTGATTTCAAAAGCAGGAAAGTATTTCTCACCTCCGTAAGTGTCACTGTTCATCAGGTAAATAATTTAACAATTTGTGAGTACCACTCAGAGCCAATTATAACTTGATTTACCTAGCAGGGCATTAAAGAAACACTATTTCAGTTAAAGCAGCAAAGAATCCTGTGGCACCTTATAGACTAACAGACGTTTTGGAGCATGAGCTTTCGTGGGTGAATACCCACTTCGTCAGATGCATGTCTGACGAAGTGGGTAACTATTTCAGTTAACACCTTTGTCTGATTTTTGTTTTGTTCTTACTGCTAATTAACATCTAAGATTACTGTATCTGAAAAAGAATAGAGAAAAACAGTTTCTATATCTTCAGTTTATTAACTTGACTGCATTTTATGTATAGTCAGTTTCACTGTTTTTCCTCTATAATAGTTTGCTTATTGTTCGATTAACTCTTAAGAAAGGAAATAAATATTTTAAACAGTGGTTAAAATGTGCTTTTAATTCTCCTACAAAATTGGCAAGTATAATACCCACAACTACTTTTAACTAATTTTTAAATTGACTAGACATCCAATTTCATGGTGGTCCTTTAAAATGTTGAGCATTATCCTCTATTTTTTTACAAGAGGAAAATGTTGTGTTTCTATGTGTCTGCTGTAGAAATCTATTTCATAGTTTCATGCACATTCATATATATGGACTAATTGGAAATGATCATCAAAAATTGTTGCATTATATAGGAACAGGACTGGAAGGGTCCTCTTGGATCTTTGAGTCCAATCCCCTGATATCACGGGCAACCCCATCATACTTTCCTCTGCACACACTTATCAAGCTCCGGCTTATCTGCCAGTACTCTTATTGTGAAAGCTGTTCCCATAAGCTCACCCTGCTGATGACTAGAAACCTTCTTCTAGTCTCCAGTGTGAATTTATTCATGGTCAGATTTTATATCCATTTGTTCTTGTGCTTACATAGTCCACTAACCTAACTAGCTCTTCTCCAACCTTAGTTTTTACCTCCCTGATGTATTTATAGAGAGTAATCCTATCATCTCTCTGCCTTCATTTTGGCAGGCAAAACAAGTCTATTGTAAAATAGTCTCTCTCTTCCCCAGTCATCCTAGCAACCATCTCTGCACCTGTTCCAGTTTGGATTAATCTTTCTTGAACGTGGGTGACCAGAATTGTATACAGTATTCCAGAAGTCTTTCCAGTGCCTTGTACAATCGCATTATCGCTTCCCTGTATCTACTGGAAATACCTTGCCTGATATATCCTAGGATCACATTTGCGTTATTCATAGCCACATCATGTTGGTGACTCATAGGTACCCTGTGATCGACTAATACACTAATTCTCCTCATCTGTCATTTCCAACTGCTGAGCCCTAGTTTGTAGCAGAAATTCTTAGTATTCATCCCAAAATGCATGACTTTTCACTTTGTACTATTTCATCCTATTTCTATAACTCGAGCGCTTTAGGTTATCTGATTCTTCCTATATAAAAGTTTGACACTATATTGATTATGCCTCTTAAGTTTGTGTAAGCAAGGTTAAGATTTTGTCATGATCTTTTTTTAGTAAACAAAACTTACAGGAGCCTTGACCTGTCCATGACTCTTAGTAAAATTAATGGGTGGAAAAAGAGGGAGCAACGACACCTGGATCTCCATGGGGGGTGTCAAGGTATTATTCCCACTTTGAACTTTAGCGTCCAAAAAGTGAGGACCTGCTTGTACCCTTCTAAGCTTAATTCCTAGCTTAGATTTGATAGCGCTGCCGACCAACCAGAAATTCCAGTGTCTGGTACACTCCCTGTCCCCCCAAAATCTTCCCTGGGGGACCCAAGACCCAAACCCCTTGGGTCTTAAAACAAAGGGAAATAAACCATTCCCCCTCCTTTTTCCCTCCCAAACTTCCCCTCCCTGGGTTATCCTGAGAGATACACTGATCCAAACTCCTTGGATCCTAAAACAGAGAGGAATTAACCTTCCCCCCATGTCTTTTCCCTCCACCAATCCCTGGTGAGTTCAGGCCCAAGCCCCTTGGGTTTTACACAAGGAAAAAATCAATCAGGTTCTTAAAAAGGAAAGCTTTTAGTTTTTATTTTTTCTTTCTTTAATTATCTCTGTAAAACCAGGATGGAAAATGTTTACAGGGTCTTCAGCTATACATAGACTACAGGGACTCCCTCCGCCCGCAACCTAAGTTACAAGTTACCGCAAACAGAGGTAAAATATCCTTCCAGCAAAATACACATTTGCAAATAAAAAAAACAAACAAAAGACTAATCCGCCTTCTAGCTAGTACTTACTATTTTGAACATGAGAGACTGTTTTAGAAAGATTGGAGAAACCTGGTTGCACGTCTGGCCCCTCTTAGTCCAAAGAGAGAACAAAGAACAACACAAACAAAGACTTCCCTCCACCAAGATTTGAAAGTATCTTGTCTCCCGATTGGTCCTCTGCTCAGGGGTCAGCCAGGTTCACTGAGCTTTTTAACCCTTTACAGGTAAAAGAGACATTAACCCTTAACTATCTGTTTATGACAGGGGGGAGGGGACTGACAGTCCCAGCCCCACAACCATGCGGCGCACAGTCCTGGCCGAGGCCATGAGGGGTAGGGAGGGTAACCCGGGTGACACTGCAGGGGATGGAGGGGAGACACACAAGCCTGACTCCAGCCCTGGCCGAAGCTATGAGTCAGCCGCACAGAGTCCCGGCTCTGCCCTCCCTCGCTCCCCCCTCCACTGACAGCTGAAGCCGAAGTCATAGAGTCATATCCGTGACTTCACTGACATCCTATGACTAAATCATACCCTTACTCATCAGCAAATTTCATTAGCCCACTCCTACTTTTTGTGCCAATGTCATTAATTAAAATAAGATCAGTCCCAACATCAGTCCTTCAGGAATGTCATTAGTAACCTCCTCCAGTCGAATACCTTTTCTTTCAGTACAACTCAGTGTCATCTCAGTTTTAGCCGGTTCCTACCATCTTACAATTCTTGCACCTATCCCCATTTTCTCTGTCTTAACTAATAATTTCCCTTCTGGTACTGTGTGAAATCCTTTGCTGAAGTTCAGATCGATTAGATCTACCATATTTCCCTTAAGAAATCATCTTATCAAAAGCAGCAAAGAATCCTGTGGCACCTTACAGACTAACAGACATTTTGGAGCATGAGCTTTCGTGGGTGAATACCCACTTCGTCAGATGCATGTAGTGGAAATTTCCAGGGGCAGGTATATATATATATGTCTTTGCTCCTATGTGCTACATTATGATCCTCATTAGAGATAGGACTTAATTAAGGGCCTTTTGGGTCCCATCTGGGTTGCCAGAAACTGTTATCGAAATATTGGGTCTGCCTAGCTGAGAGCCAATAACAGCCTGACAGGGATAAGGAGAAGATGCTTTATTCTGCAGAAGTAAGGAGAGCCTGTACCTTGGTACAAAAGACTCTACTCAGTACTTGCATATATATACCTGCCCCTGGAAATTTCCACTACATGCATTTGATGAAGTGGGTATTCACCCACGAAAGCTCATGCTCCAAAATGTCTGTTAATCTGTAAGGTGCCACAGGATTCTTTGCTGCTTTTACAGATCCAGACTAACACGGCTACCCCTCTGATACTTGACATCTTATCAAAGAAAGATATCAGGTTAGTCTATCTACCTTTGGTAAACTCATGTTTTATTTTATCCCATTTTCCATTTACTTCCATGTCTTCAATTATTTTTTCCTTCAAAATTTGTTCTAAACCCATGCATAATATCAAGTGTGGTCAGGCTAACAGGTCTGTAGTTGCCCAGATCACTTTTTCCCCTTTCTTAAATATGGGTACTATGTTTGCTATTCTCCAGTCATATTGTACTACCCCTGATTTGATTGATTGATTAAAAATCCTTGCAACTAGTGGACTTTCAGTTTCATGTGCTAGGTTGTTTTTTGTTTGGGGGGTGTGGTTTGGGTTTTTTTTTTTGGGGTGTGTGTGTGCGGGGGATAGAGCTTATCCAGCTCCCATGACTTGAGCATATTAAGTTCTTTGAATATTTCTTCCATCTGGGATGTGGGTAATTTCCATTTCTGTGCACCCATTTCCATTAGCCACCTTGTCTTTGCTCCTATGTTCTACATTATGATCCTCATTAGAGGTAGAAACAAAGTATATGTTTAAATTTTTTGGCCATACTTAAATTATCCTTACTCTCTATTCCATTCCCATTGCATAGTGATCCCACTTCTTTTCTTGTTCTCTTTTTACAAATATGGCTAAAAACTTTGAACTGTTTGTTTTAATTTCCTTTGCAAGGTCTAACTCATCTTGACTCTTGGCAAGTCGCGCTTTATCCTTACACTTTCTGACCTCCAATATGCAGCTTTCTTTGCTGATCAGTCCTGTCTTCCATTCCTTGTGTTTTCTGCTTACTTATAATATCCTTTGAGGTCCTTATTCATCCACGTCGGTTCAGCAAAAATTCATAATCAATTCAAATAAAATTCCAAATACTTCTTACATAGCTGTTAGTCAGATATTTAAACTGATTTAAAATAAAATTTCAAGAACAAAGGAAGTCTAGAACTTTTTAATAAAGGCCTCATTTGACTTCAGTATTCTCATTGAAAATGCCATGTGTTTATCATTTCACATTCTTGTAAGAGCTAATTTCATCGCTATTATTAATCATATATTTTAAATTTCATATTTAACACTGGTTGTGGAAACTTCGAAACTGTAGTTCCGAAGAAATATACAGTTCAGATCCTGCGCATACTCAAGCACAGGGCTATTTCTGTGAGTAATACTAATCACATGCTGAAGTGTCTGCAGGATCACCTCCTAAGGTTACCGCTATGTTTTTGAAAATATGTTTGCATCTACAACACTGTCGGATTTTTCTGCAATTTTAAAGATCCTGCACCTCACCCTTTGGCTTGGTTAAGTTGTCTGTCTTCTTTGTTGTTCTTGGTCACTGGGACTGCCACAGACTGGTTCAGCCTTAAGTGTGCTCTAATTTAGGCCTACTAGTAATGGCCCCAATAAGGTACTATGCCAGCCAGACATTGCCAAATCATAGCAGTGCTCCTTTCCTACCAAAACTTTAATATGACACCTATCCCTAGGTTGGGAATAGGTGGCATAGAGCCACCTATGCTGGTTCTGTAACTCCTCAGATGCCCCAATAATGGAAAAATCTTCAGCTGTTTGGTTATGACACATTTACTGACACTGCCTTGCTATGGCAGTGCATGGGGGTCATATGGGGTGAGGATCTGGCCCATTATATTTAAACATATGTGCTTATGCAAAAATTTGAATATCCCAAATCTTGATAGAGGTTGGATTTGAAAACAAACCTCACAGCTGATCTTATCTCTATAATGGGCTGACCCAAACCCCAGCTCCAGTCATTTCCCAACTTTGGAAATGTTTGAATTCAGTATCAAGCTTTGTAGTTTAGTACAAAGGATAATTTTGTGTCTAACTTGCTAGAATGTGACTCAAGTTCTGGGTTCTGGTTCTTACTATCTCAAAGCCTTTCTATGAGACTTTGGGCCATTCACTTAAGCCAAACATTTCTAATTTGAGGGCACCTGTTTAGCCCTGTTTTTTCAGAAATGTTGAGTAGATGGCAGCTCCGATTGCCTCCCTGTGCCCTTCTGACTTCAGTGAAAGCTGTGTTTGCCCAGCACTTCTGAAAATGAGGTGGATTATTTAGGTCCTTAAATATGAATTTAGATGTCTAACTTTAGGTATCCAGGATTGAAAATTTTCAGCTTAATCTTGCTGTTTCCCAGATTCCATTTGTAAAATTGGGTTTAATACTTTTCTACATAATAATAGCTTGCTTGAAGATAAAGTCTTTAACATATGTAGGGTGCTCAGATACCAAAATGATACCATGACACAAAAAGCATATTATAAAAATAATCTCTAAGTTATATGATAACATCTAGTGCCAAAAACCCCTGAGAGAATTTACCAAAAAAGACAAGTTTTAGATAAATTTTCTAAAATATTATTTTTTAATCTTTCCTAGTCATCGGTGCCTTAGAGCTAAATCTAATTAGAGTGAACTGGCACAGGTGTTTTAAAATCCTTTTGCTATCCCATTGTTTTGTTTTGCTGACTAGTGGTTTCTCATATCTTAATTCAAAATTGCATCTGTTATACAGTTTGAATGCATCAAATTATCTTTTCCTTACTTGATTTCTTATCCCATTGGAACCCCTTTCTACCACTGCAGTCTGTTACTGCAGTAGGACTAATCAATCTAAACCAGACAGCAGACAGCCACAATATGTTAGGCTATTTGAATCTGCAGATTGCAGGAGTATAATTTGTGCTCACATGATAGAATAGAGCCATCTGAAACAAAATTGCTTAAAGAAACAGATGGAATATATTTTTATTTCACCAAACCAGAATATTTGCAAATATACACTGAAACTTTTTAAACAGAAAATTATACATAGTTCTGTCTTGATAAAGAAATAAATCTGTTAAAACAATAAACTTCCAGTTCCCCTACTTACACATAGTAGAAAACTGACCCAATAAATAATCCTCCAAATCTCAAAAAAAGTCCTCTCAAAAGAATGTCCATCCAAAGAAATGAATAGATTAAATGATTAATACAAGAAATCGATCTATTTTAAAGGTTTAAAACATAATAGAATCATAGACGGTAAACCTCATCCATGTATTCACTGGGTCACTTTTCTGTTTCATCATAACTGGATGAAATAAGTATGTGATAACCTAAAGGAAGAATGTCTGGATTAGTTAAAAGCAAAAAGAATATTGTTGCACTGGTTGTCTACAAGAGGTTTTGAATGGTCCCAGTTTTTCAAGTATAATTTGTATTTTCTGTAGGACTCTCACCATAAATTGCTGTCATGACAAAACTTAAGAAATGCATCAATTTATATATTGCCAAAATAAATGTTTCTAACTTATTTTTAGAGAATGAGAAAAGCAAAGATCTTTGAGCACGGTTACTGTTAAATTATGAGCTGAGAACTTCCATGGGAAAACAGATGACATTTTTCTTCCTCAGCCCTTCACCAATCCCTTGTATAGGGGATAAATAAACTTGTCCCTTACTGCTATGGCACGTCCCAAGCCTTATGTTACATCAAGGACCAGGGATGTTCCACACAATGACTTCAGAATAAAGGGCTGGAATGAGCCCAGTCAAAGCAGACTGGAAGAAATAGCATGGAGCCTAGCTGTATGCTTGGATACATCCTGCAATTGATACTCTTCTTTAATTCTGTTGCCTGAGAGGGGGCAATAAATACTTGCTGGGTGGAATCTTAGTACTGGATCCCACAAAGATTTAAACAAAAAGCTTGTGTTTAGTAGAAGTGCTCACATGTATAAAGTTAATCATGTGCACAAGTCTTTCATGCTGCAAAGCCTTGTTTCATAAAATGGGAGAACTGTGGGGCCATATTACAAATCAGTGTTATCAGATACCGTATCTTCCAAATAGTGTGTCATTTTGCTACGATCTATCATAGCACTTCTATCTGAAAAGCATTTATCTCAGGTTAATTTTAATTCCTATTTGTGAACATAGGTTTAAACGTGTTTTAACAATATCTTCATGGTTACAGTATCAAGATTCTGTTTGGTTTCCTGTCTCTTCTGCATATATCTGAGCTGTATACAGCTGAAAATAGAGATGTGCTCTAAAACATAGTGGAAATTAATGTGCAAGTACCAGTGGATTTTAAATGACACATTACAATGCACAGTAGTGTAGGTGACTGTATAGTTATAAAATTATAATTAGGTATGTGGGAACTGAGAACATCTGCTATGGGGATGACACTGCAGCCAAATTAAAAATAAAACTACATGTTGTAAAAATCTCATAAAAACATCTTGACCTGATTAATGATTAAAAATATGCCCTCTGTATTGTATAAACAGGGGGGTAACCAATAAACAAAAACATTTTGTAATATTCCCTTATGTTACCCCCTCTTTCATTAAGCACCTTGCACTTGATATGGGTGAACAGCTTGTGTTGAAAATATAGATGCAACTGATCTATGCATTTTCTTGCAACAGATTCCAACTAATGCTTAAGCACTGCATGAATTAGTTCAGTGATGCTTACATTCAAAACAGTAAGGCCTTAAATGGCACTTGTGTGTATTAGAAGAAGAAAAGAACTGGAAGTACATTTAGACAAATCTGACATCCTTGAAATTTCATTTAATTTGGGGCTGATTCAAAACCCATTGAAGTCAATGGAATTCTCCCAGTGACTTCAGGGCACTTTAGACCATGGCCTTGGTGATTTTACAGATATTCTGAATGCAAAACAAGCAAGTACCATAATACAGTGCCACTTTACAAACAGAGACAATGCTTTCATAAAGGTTTTAAAATTTAGTAAGACATTTTATTACATAGTCAATTAAAATGTAGAGAGATTATTTCATTTATTAAGGGTGGGGCTGTAAGCACCATCTATACCTGAAGCTGCCCAGGATTTCCCATTGTAAGACTCTGTTGCTTATAATTTTGACAAATGTTAACAGTTTCGACTGAAATTTTCCATGTATCTGTCTCATGCTGAATATTTTTGGAAAATCTCTGCCATTTCCAAGAATAAAGGTAAAGAAAAAATAAGGTTTTTTTTGTCCATGTTAAAAGATTCTGGTGACCCTTTCTTTAAGAAGCTCTAGTGCCCCCCTCACGCACACTTTGAGCTGGTGCTTGAAATTTGGCAGGAGCACAGCCTCTGTGTCAGGGGTGTGTTTTTTCTAGTCCCTGTGAAAATCTGCCAAAATTTTGGTCAAGTTATGAGCATCTGGAAAATCACATGCTAGAGTTTGGCGTCTAAAATTCTCCGAACGTTCCATCCGTGCTGAGCATGCTCAAGCCCAGGGCTTCAGGGGACTCATCTAGACCTTCCTTGCAGTTGCTGTTGTCAGCTGTGCTGATGCCAGAGCCAGAACTGAAAAACTGGCAGCCTGTTTCTCTTGTGTTTCAGTGCACCTTGTGCTGGCACCCAGGCAGCATGGAGGAGGAAGCTACCTGATTTGAATGCAGAGGAACCAAGAGCTGAATCTGAAGTGGGGAAGTAGATTGGGACAAGGAGCCTGAGGATATGGAAAGTGATGGGAGAGGAAAAGGGAAACTGAAACTAGTAATAGGGGTGGGAGAAGCCTGGGACTGGGATTTGGGAGGACAGCAAAGGGGACTGAGACTAAATATACACTATCTTTTTCACCTGAGGAGTACCTGGGGAGGTGCTAAAAATTTTTTTTATTCTAATGACTAAACTCCAAAACCAATTAACCTTCAGCCAAAGATGGCTCAAGTTGAAAAATTCCTGATTCAAGCACCAAGTAGTCCTTACAGACAAGAACAGTTGGTTTACAAAATGTGAAAGATAGGTGCACTTTAACAGGGCTCCTAGATCTGGACAAGAGGAATTCCATTGAAATGGTCCCGTGGTTATAAATATGATATGACTGCTCAGTGTAATTTACTATTCAACCTATTGTCATTACACATTCAGAATCAGGGAAGGAGATAATGTATTGACAGAGTAAAGGATGAACTTCTCTCTGACCGTGGCTGTCTGGAATGCTGAGCCAATGCAGTAAACAGATTCTCTTCCCACCTTTTAAGAACATTAAGAGCTGTTAACAAAGAAAAGACTGATGGTATGCATTCTAGTATTTTAACTCAGTGAGGCATGCATGCCATTCTATCCTCCAAAATGAAATAATCAGCAAGTCAGATGAATGAACAGAGCATTCAAGTGTTTTTATATAAAAGATGGAGAGAGAGAATGAAATAAGATGGCTAGATGATAAAACATTTATTCCTATCTGTACAAATATATTATGGTTTCTCACAAGTGGAGAAATCAGAAAGAAGAGTGAGTGTAAATTCCTCTGATCAGTAAGAATAAATGTGATAATTATCATGCTGGCTCACATTCATTTACATGCTTTAGTAAGCATTACTTTTGAATAGAAAGTGTAAGATAAAAGTGTGGGAGATCCTGAGCAGTTACATGGGTAGGAGACTGATCTATATTGAAGACAGTGTAGTCTGAGGGCTGGTCTACACTAGAGGAAGGGATCTATCTAAGATACGCAACTTCAGCTACATGAATAACGTAGCTGAAGTCGAAGTATCTTAGATTGAGTTACCTACTATCCTCACAGCGCGGGATCGATGTCTGCTGCTCCCCCTGTCGACTCCGCTACCGCTGTTCACATTGGTGGAGTTCCGGAGTCAACAGGAGCGCGTTCGGGGATCGATATATTGCGTCTAGATGAGACGTGATATATCAATCCCCGAGAAATCAATTGCTACCCGCCGATACGGCCGGTAATGAAGGCGTACCCTAAGTAATGGAGAGAGGAGCTCTTCTGTAGTTTGAAGGAACAATAATCCACACCGTGTAAAGTCAAGCATGGGAGTTTGTTACGCACAACGCTGGCGGAATGTCACTTTGCTTATCAGGCTCAGAGACACTGCAAAACAGTTCATTTCTATAGATTATATATGGTGCTCATTGGGCAGAGAGAAGTGATGGGGATGGGTTTTTCCAAGCCCCTGAATAGGTTCTAGCAGCAAGACAAGATAAGCACAATAAGCCAATTGTCTAAAAGATTACATAATGGTTCCGCCCATGGCCCAAATTATCATATTGCTGACACACAGGTAATTACCACAAAACTATGTCTATTAAAGTATATAAGTTAAATCCTAATTTTGGGGTCCAGGGGAATGAGGTATCAGCTCTCTTGGTTGACCAACAGGTACATTCCTATAAAGCAAAAAAGCAGTAATTAGTACTTAACAATAATGATTGTTTATAAGTTTACTCTTTCATTTCTGTGGGCTAGGACTGTCATACATCTGTGAGGGGAGGGTGTCATAACACATGTCAATCATATTAGGCCTCTCCCTGAACTTTGTCTAGGATCTGAGGGATATTGTACCACTATCTCCTCCCTGCATTAGGGAGTAACCGTGAGGCCTTTCTCAGCGCTTCATATGTCTATAACTTGCAATAATACATTTCCTGTGATTTTTTTGCTCCCTTCTCGTGCCAGCTGGCAGATTTCTTTCTTTCTTTGTGGCTGAAAGGGCAAGCAGATACCATTAAGGTTGTAATGAGCTCCTCGGTGGAAATTTATCATCTCTTTCTCTCATATTTGAATATGATGTCCTTTCTCTCATTCTGTCCCATATCTTATAGTTTTCCTTTTATCATTTGTCTAACCTTTTCTCCTTTCCCCAACCAGACTTTATACATTGATTGAAACAAATCTTATTTGTCCAGGCAATCTCTGAGGGGTTGGCTATTTTTTGAAATTTCCAGAGTTCCATTGTTTCTTAGAGTATTATTTAACACTGTTGTTATCACTGTAATGCACAGGAGCTCTAATCATGGACCAGGACCCCATTGTGCTGGGTGCTGTACAACACACAATAAATGACAGTCCCCTTCTATAAGATAAAAGACAACAGATAGGGACAGACCAATGAGGGAATAAAAGGAGACCATGAGACAATATTGGTAAGCAGGATAGGCAGTGATCTCAGCACACCAGCAGCCTATTGAGGCACAGTATGCATCTACCTCTTATCATCATTTATTACAGGAGTGCTTAGAAGCCCCAACCAAGATTGAGGCCCCATTTTGTTATGTACACATAGTAATAGACAGTTCCTGCTCTGAAGTGATCCAGGTGCAGTTGAAACCAGAGCTACACAGAAAGAGGGTATCACCCTCCTGCTCCATGACGTTTGTATGCAGCCCCAAATATTTTTGCTGCAACATTGGTTTTGAAGATTCATATCTATTTCTCAGTTCTCTGTCATCCTTTGCTCTCTTTCAGAATTGTGCTTTCCAGGTGCCTCATTCTCATTCAGTATCTGAGTTTTAGATTGTTCTCCTCAGGTGATTACCCTGCATTTTTCTAAGCTGCACTGCACTTTGTTGTTTATTTCCCAGATTTCCAGTCTTGGCAGGTCCCTCATTACTACTTCTCTGGCCTCACTGGTGTTAAAAATACTATTCAGTTTAATGTCATCTGCATGGCATTTACCTCTTATTCCAGATCATTAAAGATGTTAAATAGGAGGGAACCTAAAGGAGACTGTTGGAGAGTAAAAAGTAGGAGATGAGCAGACTAAAGAATAGGAAAAAGGGAGAGCCTAAAAGCATTCAAACTTAAAATCAAACCAAAGCTCAAAAAGTTTTGAGGTTCATGCAGCAAGTATAAATAGTTAGTAGTAACTGTTTATCATGTGAGTTTAACCACTGTGCCAAGTATAATTTTCTGAGTCATGTTTTCTTTGGCTATTTATACTGGGGAAGAATGGTAGCTCTTTTGCTTTAAATAGGCGTGAGGCATGTAGGACTATATTTGGTATGAAACCAGTAGACTGCAGAGTGCATACCAGTTGTGTAAACAGTAGAAGCCTGGTCATTTTGAGTGGCCTTATGTGGAACAAAAGAGCAAATGGGGTCAAATAGACCATTAGTATTAAAGTGGAAATTGGAGATTACATAGCATTGCTGAGTGTTTCCAGAAGATGTAGTAAACGCTTTTAGAAAAAGTTGCAAAACTAATATTACATGAAACATAAATTTTATTTTTGTGTATTGTGTATCAGAGGTTCATCCATGTCTTGAGAGAGCATTATGTTACAGTTGCTAAACTCTCCATCTTTCTGTCAACACTTTAGGTAAATGCAAGTATCTTGAGTGGTACAGTACTTGTGCTAAATGCCACTTATGATTCTCTAAAGCTGGCACAACACAAGCTCAGAGCTACTGATGACAATACAATACAAATAAATATTTAAAAATGTTTTTACTGTTTTTAATTGAGCTTGACAAAAGGAAGACAGAAGTTGTGATATCTGAGTTACATTTAGACATCCGAGTACACAATCTGATTCATTCTGCTATCATGGGCTAAGCATTAACTTAAGCGCACAGGATTTATTGTTCTGAAAGGAACCCCTGATAGATCTTCTTTGTTTGTATTAAAGCACAATTCCATATAGCTAATCTATTTTGCTAATGGACATTAGACTATATATAAAAAAGGAAAGAAAGATCAAAAGGTGGGAGGCAGAGAATATACAAATATTCTAATGAATGTCTACTAAGTCAGTCTTAGCTGATTTGTGCTAAATTTTGAATAAATTAACTGTACACATTTGACTGTTGTGGAATACAATAACAATCTTACATACATAATGTTTGTTTTTATGGACCAGTTAGTAAAAACCTGTCACCTTCTTAGTGACCGTAGTATGCCAGCTGAGTTTTCGTTGTGCAGTCGTGCTTGACCCTACATATATTGGTCTAACTCTATAGAATGGAGCTACTGCTACCCAAAGTGACTTAGGGGCATGTGTATTTTGTATAGGAACGGCAAAGAGGGACAGAGAAAGTAATACCTTTTAATGACGTCTTGGTGAAAGCACATCACTCCCATCAGTCCTCATAGGAGTGGTGTGAATAGTGAGACGAAAAGATGTCTGTCGAGAGGAGTTGTTATAACTGGAAATGCTTATTTATGGGTGTTTTATCTTCACATGTTTTATCAGTTCCATACTCTGCAGGAGGGAGCCCCAGTCCAATGTACACTGAGATACATGAATGTTGAAACTACCAATAACGCCTATTGATAATACATGAGAATTGGAAATGGCCGGTAGTTTGCAAAATACCAGTATACAACTGGTGCAAATAAGCAGCGGTTATGTTCCTACTGTTTGTGCTCATTACTATGAGCCAATGAACCAGTTTTATTATCCTCTGTGTAGTGAATTTTAACCCTGGTGTAGCTACATTGATTTTTGCCCAATAATTGGTTGTATGATGTCTTTCTTTTATTTACTTTTGAGAATAAACATGTTAAGTGAAATTTTCAAAAGCGCCTGACTTCCATTTTCAAAAAATAATGAAAGTCAGTGGGGTTTAGGCTCCTAAGTCACTGAAACACCTTGTAAATTTTACTTGTTAATTTTAAACATAGTTCTCCAACATACAAAATACTTTCAGCCCTACACTTTTTGTGAGGTGTTTACTTACACATTGGTACAAAATAACACTCTTGAAGATTCTTTTGCATTCTCATGGTGGATTTATTCTGATACTAAGCCTGTGTTCTTGAGGGACATTGAGAAATAGCTTGGACTCAGGAGCTTGTGGACCCATGCCACCTAAATATGCTGGACTGTTTTGTTTCTCATTGCTTTTTATTAAATCCTAGTGAAATTACATTAAATTATGGGCCAGATTCTCAGCTGGTACAAATTGGCATGGTGCCATTGAAGTCCACAGAGATGTGATGATTTACACCAGCTGAGGAGGCCCTAGATGTTTAGTATATTATATTAATTAAAACTTGAAGAAGAGAAATCCCCTCCCTTTGATAATTTCTTTGGCATTCCAGAAAAGGGCTCAAAAAGACTGGTTGTTTCTTGTCAGTGACAGTGCTGATCCATCCCTATGCTAATATTATTCTATGCATTTATAAAAGAGATAGGTACCCACATTTAAGGCCCTTTAAACACCCCCACCTTCCTACACATCCAGTCTTATAGCTGATTTCCTGCCCTGCAGAGTGAATTCCATTGACCAACAGTGAGTTCCTGTTAAACCACATATGCAGTATTTTTAAAGAGCTGGGAATGTATGAATTTTGTGTAATTAAAAACATAATGGGAGCATGACAAAATAGAAAAGGGCAAGGAAATATAGAACAATATTTCAGACCAATAAAGTAAGGAGATGGCTTTTATTCAAAAATCTTTTGTTTCCTTTATTTATTTTTCAAGCAATAAAAAATAGTGAAAAGCACTAACACCATAAAATTCCTGACTGAATTTCTAAATAAAATTTCCTTTACTGGGAAAGCTGTAGGCAGACTCTGAATGTAAAAAATATTTTATTCATGTCACTGTTTCCTTCTGCATCTATAAAAATAGTCAGTAAATTGTACATAACCCTGTCAGCTTGTATAGCTGTTTTGAAATTTTCTCCCTCATGCTTGTGTATGGTTCATTTTCAGAAATACATCCTGAAATTCCCCATGTTACTTAAAGTGTTTGAGATACATCTTGGGGAGAGGGGGAAATAATGAGGGAGACAGTAACTGCAGATTTTGAATTTAAGTACAAAGGTCAAGATCAAATTGTTGTTTTTTGAGTGCACAGCTAGTCAAATGCCTTGTTAAACTTTTCTTTTAAGTGCAAATAAAGTGATGGAGGTGAGAAGACAAACCTCTGACATCAGCACCATGCAATGGCTTAAGGCATTTGTGGTTGTTGGTTGTTTAGCAAGTGGTACTGTATACTGTAATTGAAATAAGCCAACTTACCTAGAGGTTCTTTAAAAACTCAATTCAGGGTAATACCAAAAGGACAGTCAATTCATTTTCACTGAATCTCAAAGTACAGAATCCCCCATAGATGGTACTGTATTAAGTAGTCAAGGGGAAAAGAGTGACTTTCAACAGTAAATGTGTTCATGAGAAGCTTCTACACTGGGACTGCCTAACCCCTGTGTGATTATGCAGTAAAATATAGTCCTGCTTGTCTAGGGGTCCCATATCACACAGTTATCAGCGTGTTGCCCTATATCTCCTGCCTGCTGTACTGTGTGACTCCAACAGCACTAGGCCATTCATTGCAGAGATTGAGGCCCAGATTCTCATTGTGTTCCAAAAGTGGGCACAGCTGGAGATGGGGTACAAAGGAGGACCCCAACCTTGAGATCAGTTCTGTGCTAGCTGGATCCTTGGCTCGCTAGTCCTGAATGTTAGTTGGCTATGGCCCCAAGGGCAAGGGGGGACTTTCTACCAGTTAGCCCATAACACATCCACTTCATCAGGGGTTGGGAGAGGATGATGTAAGAATCAGCCATACCAACACTGACAGCCAGGGATTCCTTCATATTGGAATAGCCAGTTAATATAGCCTTCCAGCTGCTTTGAGCAGCACTAAGCAGTTGGAGCAGGGGCTGAGGATCCGGCCCTGAATTCCTAATTCCCTTCCACACTCATCCCACTTGGATAGTCATGTTTTAGCTCCACCTCCTGGTCCCTGGTATAGGGAAGAATCACCAAAAGGAGGAGGTAAGGGTGCCAGCGAGAAGATGGTTAGGATGAGGGTTGTCCTGTATGGAATCTCTGGTTGGGGCTACACGTAGCTTACTGAGAGAGCTGAATGAAATGATTCCTGAAATATGAATAGCTAATCCACCAACAAGGACCAAACCCTGCTTCTCATACCCACTCCCCTAGATTCAGATAGCGATCAACTTCCTCCTCCAGAAGATCTGCTCTGCTGGGTGGGGGAAGAGTTGGGTCTTATTGGTCTTGCTGAAGATCTTGCTAATGGGAGGAGGAAATCTAGCCTTGCAGTGCTTCTTCCCCTAAAGAGCATATGACTAGGGGAGGAAGAAAGGGATTACACTTTAAGTTCCTTTTCCAGAATATACTACAGCTTAGCTCTGCTTCCCTGCTTTTTGTTTCTCTTCCTTAGAGGGACACTTTGTTTTTTTTTGCCAACCACTAACTTCTACATACAGCTAGAAATTGTAGTTTAGACATACTCATTCCACCTACTGCAGTGACAGAATATATGTAAGGAAGAGAAGGCTTCCTTCCTCAAAGACATTTTCACATTTCAGAAACCACTTTCATTGTGCCTGATACAGTGTATCTACAAAATGATGTGCTGTCTTTCCTCCATGAAGTAGAGCACATTAAGCTGATGGTATTGGATGAAAACCTCCCATCTACAATTCTTTAGAGCAGTGATACTCAGACTGAGGCTCCCGAGCCACAAGTGGCTCTTTAATGCGTCTCCTGGGGCTCTTTGCAGCACATGATATTCACACGTTGTGTGATTTAACTATTAACCAATCTAAGTTACGAACCCCAGGATACGATACTATGTTATTAACCAATTGTCATGGATAAAATAATAATCCTTGGTCAGTCATTTTGCTGTGAGGGGAAAGGAAAAAAATAACATATACATGCTATTCAAGTCTTGCATTTTAATAGAGTCATAGTTAAAAAACAGGTCATTATTAGTAGTATTGTCTTTTACAACTAGGTTATCTCAGATTTTTATCCTCCTTTGTCTTGTAATTTAGTAAAAATAATACATATATAATTTAGATATCCCTCATCTTCTTGCAGCCATCCACATAAGTTCCGCATAAGTTACCCCTCCTTCCCCACTCAGATCCCAGAAATCCCTTCCCCCATTCCCATTGTCCCCATGGATACTCCCCAGAAACCTAGCTGTCTCAGGCTTCTTTACTAAGCTATCCAGCTACACTCAGACACCCTCCGCAACCACTGATACCCTCAGCCACCACCATCCTGTACCTCCTGGACATACCCACAAAACTCGGCTTCCCCTCACTCCAACTTTTAACCCAAGTCACTGATCTTGCTCCTATTTTACCTTCAGGCATCTACACAAACACAATTTCCCTTTACTAACCCCTAGATATATCAACAACTCCCCCTCACCTCCAATATTTCTAGTTGCTCGCATCATCTGCCCAGATACCCCGACAAACCCAGCTGCCCCAATTTTCCCCACTCGGGATGCAGCTACTCACCATACACCTTTCCATACCCAGGCATCTGCCAGAGTTGCCAACTTAGTGCAGCCTCTTCTCCCACCACTTCCTGGGACAGAGTTTATTGGACTTAAATTTAAGTTTATGGTAATATACAAATTATTTGCTTGTGGTTCAGTTATTTCATTACATTATTAGTATATTTGAAATTACTTTGCATAAAAATCACATATGAAGCTGTGCAAAAATTGACAGCTGTGAGGACTGGCCCCACAGTCAGAATTTGAAAGCTAAAATAACAGAAACCTATTAGATCATTTTCTTGTGATACTTTGGCTACTTGGTTCCACTTAGCCTAAATGACTTTAATGGGAGTTGAAGTGCTCAGTTCTTTGCAGGATTGGGCAATATGGCCATGGGCCAGCAAAGCAGTGAAGTAGATGCTGAACTTTAAGCACCTAAGTAGGCCCATGGGTCTACTTCAGCATGTGCTTAAAATAAATGCTTTACTTCATTGGGGCCTAATACAGGCCCTCTCACTGTCCCATCGCTGCAGTGTAACTACACTGTACATTAACTAAATCCAAATGAAGAAACAAAACCTCTTTGTACCTTTTCTTATCACTTATTCATATTTTTGTCATTTTCAGTATTTTTTGTTAACTTATACACATGCGTAAACACAATCCATAGATATGTTTTTTTCTTGCCTTGGTTTGGATGACAGTGGTATGCCTGTGAGCTCACTGTCAAATGAATTTTCATATAAGCCGTAGCTTTGTACACTCTATTTTCTGAGGACTGCGGCAGGGCAGGGATTTCTTGTCTTCACAGCTTCATATGTGAGTTGCCACTGACATGATCTTATCATTTGCAATTTGTCATGCTACTTTCTGTGCCACCTGTTGCTGCAGTCTCATCTCCCCCATCCCTCTGCCATTGGCTATGGGTCTGAAACAAATCTTCTGAGGATTATGGAAAAACCTAAAAGAAGAAAATAAAATTAACAGGCATCACCCTTTCCCATGACTTTTGACTCTGCAAGTTCTGGGTACCAGCAAAACCTGAAATGGAAGCACCAATTGGCACTACTTATACGTTCTGGTGCTATTGCTAGTGTTAAGTCCATCACTGCTATACAATCCAGCAAAATAACTGGTTTTAGTGCACTGCAGCTGCCTGATTAAAAACATTATTGTATGCTGTGGTGTTATAACTATGTTGGTCCCAGGATAATTAGAGAGACAAGGTGGGTGAGGTAATACCTTTTTTATTGGACCAATTTCTATTGGAGAGAAAGACAAGCTTTTGACCTACAGAGAGCTCTTCTTCAGGTAATTTCCCAGACCTGAAGAGGTGCTCTGTGTAAGCTTGGAAGTTTGTCTCTCTCACCAACAAAAGTTGGTCCAATAAAAAATGTTATCTTATTTATCTTGTGTCTCTGATTTTAAAAAAAAAGTGATTTTTAGAAAGAGCTCACATTTTCCACTTTTTCTTTCTCCTCCATTAAATATATAAAGTGGCAAACCATAATACAGCTATTGAAGAGAAAAGGCCAGGAGAATTACCTGACTCTTTAATCCCCACTAAAACAATTGCCTCCTCATTTGCAAAAAGGGTTCTGAGCACCTGGTAGTGACTCAAGTATGTTGAGAGAAAGTGCAGTAGAACAGCTTCCACAGTGTTTGAACTGATTTTGACTACCCCATTCCTAGGGTGTAAATTCAGTGATTAATTTGCTCTCTACCCCTAGTTTTGGAGATACTTTATCCACCAGGCTACAGTCCATGGTAGGAGCTCAAGCGGTGAATCTGTCAAACAAGATTAATGCAGATCTGACTCCCCCTTCCTCTCACAAATCTGGAAAGCCCCTTCCCTCGCCACCCACCCCTCAAACATCTGGATGTTGCTGACGACCTAACAAAAACAAAATAAATCACTTGCTTGCCAGATCACATACATGTACACTGCTGCTTCACCATCTGCAACCAGTAGTAAGTGGCCATTGCTTCATTTACCGAAGATGGTTTTGGTGGAATCGGGGGAGGTAAAGAATCCATTATAGTGATGATGGCTGTAAAGGGGGTGCATTCTGGAATTCACTTGATGAAAATAAATTATCTGCCATAAAATCATATTTTCTGTTTGCTAACTTTTGTACTTCTGGGAGAAGGGTAGGGGATAAATGAGAGAGATGTATTTGAACTCATGAAAAAAGCGTCAGACCCTTACATTTCTGGATGGCATCCATCCATCTTGTGGAAATAGTGCTGAATGCTTATGAGAAAGTATTTGATTCGGTCAGTTATGTTCACACAATTCACTTGGGGTTCTTAAAACCAAGAACACATTTTTACAGGTAACTGATCCATCAAATGATACGCTAATAGGGAACAGGTTTTTGTTTGTTGTATATAGTAGTTGTGAATATTGTCTGATCTGCCTTTTTCATCCCAAAAGAAAAAAAAGAGTGTTAGTGATAAATGACCATTACTAGGGCTGTCAATTAATCACAGTTAACTGGTGATTAACTAAAATTCATTGTGGTTTAAAAAGTTAATTGTAATGAATCGTAGTTTTAATCGCACTGTTAAACAATTAGACTACCGATTGAAATGTATTAAATATTTGTGGATGTTTTTCTAAATTTTCAAATATATTAATTTCAATTACAATACAGAATACAAAGTATTCAATGCTCACTTTATATTATTATTTTTTATTACAAATATTTTCCCTGGGAAAATGATAATAAAAGAAACAGTATTTTGCAGTTCACCTCATACAAGTACTGTAGTGCAATCTCTTTATCGTGAAGATGCAACTTACAAATGTAGATTTTTTTGTTACATAACTGCACTCAAAAACAAACCAATGTAAAATTTTAGAGCCTACAAGTCTACTCAGTCCTAATTCTTGTTCAATCAATTGCTCAGACAAACAAGTTTCTTTACATTTGCAGGAGATAATGCTGCCTGCTTTTTGTTTACAATGTGATTGAAAGTGAGAACAGGCATTCGCATGGCACTGTTGTAGCCAGCATTTCAGATTCTTAAACCTTGGGTTGACTGCTGTAGCTATTTTTAGAAATCTCACATTGGTACCTTCTTTGCATTTTTTCATATCCAGGGCTGGCTCCAGGGTTTTTGCCCCCCCAAGCGGCAGGGAAGTATGTAAAGAAAAAAAAAAGCCACGATCGTGATCGGCAGCACTTCAGCGGCAGCTCCACCGTGCCGCTTTCTTCTTCAGCAGCAGCTTTTTCCCTCCAAGACGGGCGTGCCGCCCCTTCCCCTTGGCCGCCCCAAGCACCTGCTTGCTGTGCTGGTACCTGGAGGCAGCCCTGGTCAGATCTGCAGTGAAAGTGTTCTTAAAAATGAACAACATGTGCTGGGTCTTCATCCGACAATGCTATAACATGAAATATATGGCAGAATGCAGGTAAAACAAAGCAGGAGACATATAATTCTCCCCCAAGGAACTTGGTCACAAATTTAATTAACACATTTTTTTTTTAATGAGTGTCATCAGTATGGAAGCATGACCTCTGGAACGATGGCTGAAGCATGAAGAGGCATACGAATGTTTAGCGCATCTGGCAAATAAATACTTTGCAATGTTGGCTACAGAATTGGAATTGGAAACGTTTCAGAAAAAAACAACAAAAATTATTAGGGATATGGAACGGCTTCCGTATGAGGAAAGATTAATAAGACTGGGACTTTTCAGCTTGGAAAAGACATGATTAATGGAGGTTATGACTGAATGTGGAGAAAATAAATAAGAAAGTGTTATTTACTCCTTCTCATAACACAAGCACTAGGGGTCACCAAATGAAATTAACAGGCAGCGGATTTAAACAAAAGAAAGTATTTCTTCACACAACGCACAGTCAACCTGTGGAACTCTTTGCCAGATCATGTTGTGAAGGCCAAGACTATAACAGGGTTCAAAAAATAGATAAATTCATGGAGGACAGGTCCATCAGTGGCTATTAGCCAGGATGGGCAAGGATGGTGTCCCTAGTCTCTGTTTGCCAGAAGCTGGGAATGAGCAACAGGGAATGGATCATTTGATGATTACCTGTTCTATTCATTCCTTCTGGCATTGGCCACTGTTGAAAGACAGGATACTGGACTAGATCGAGCTTTGGTCTGACCCAGTATGTCCGTTCTTACAGTCTTAAAAGTGCCGTGTGAATGCCTGTTCTCACTTTCAGGTGCCTGTGTAGCATCCTGAATGGACCAGATAGAAGAGAGACTCTAGCCCCTGAACCATTAAATAACATTACAGTTGTGACACAAACTGTCTGTACTGGAGAAATTCAGTTCAAGTTTGTCCTTATCTCAGATCAGTGTGATAAACACAGGCATCGCATCAGGAGTTAAGGGCAACATGCTGGATTTAATTTAGAATGTCCTTTCTTCTCTTTGGTTGTTATTTCCTTGTTTAATATTTATTTGTTTGCTTGTTTGTATTTGTTGATATTTGTTCTCGCGGTTGTTTGTTTTTAAATGTCATAAAGAGTAAGAATACGCAAGCCCAAGACAATCAAACTGTTCTTGCTTCCTGGATTAATGTATTTATAATTTGTTTCTGTGCGTATTATTTCTGCACAGCTGGGTGCATTTGGAAACCTTCCTGTGTTAGGGCCTGATCTTGCATCTATTAAAGTAAATGGGAATTTTACCATTGATTTCCATGGGAGCAGGAACAGGTCCTAAATCGGAAGTTAGTACTGCAGCAACCAGTGGTGAAAATCACAATGTCAGTAAAAATATCCGTATTAAATTATGAATAAAGCTACACTTCTAGCACATTAATACTGGGGGGAAAGAGTTAATAACTTTGGCTGTTTAAAAAAAAGTGTTCCTAGTCTCTCTCTCTCTCTCTCTCTCTCTCTCTCTCTCTCTCTTTATATATATATATATATATATATATATATATATATAATATAATCTCCATCCGTCTATGGAAAAGCATCAAATAAAACCTGTAAACAGCTTTTTTATTTTATACATTTCTTTAAGTGAGCTGCTTTTTAGTTGATAATCTGGAGACCAAAAATCAATTGCAAATATCATTCCGATGCAAATGTTTACACCTGAGATACTAAACCTTTGAAAATAGGGTAGGTTATAATGGAAGTGTTGACTCAATTTTAACTTTAGAGGCAGGCACAAGTGATGCCAATTTAATTAAAGCCTGTGTTTAAAATAGGGCTAGCCTTGATATGACATTGATTCCACCAGTGTCTCCATCTTCACCCACCCTCCAAAAATACTGATGACATTTTGTACCACATACCATTGCATTGTGACAAATTAATAGATCATTTTGTTTTCTGCAGGAAAACTGAGGACTTTTATAACAAAACCTCCAGTGGCAAAATGAATACAGGTATGCTGTTTCTGTGAGATTTTTCTTTACTTGTAGATCATTTATTTAATAAGCAAACTAGGGCCCAACTTATTAAATGTTCATGCACAAATTACACTAAGCTGATATTGAAATTAAACTAAACAGGTTGTTGTTTTAATAGTATGTTTGTATATGTATATTTAAATGTACCGCATATAAAATATACATATATGTTTGTGTGTATATAGGAAATATGCATGTTTGTATATGTTATATATATGTGTGTGTTTATGTATATTTTATGTAAAAAAATATATATATATAATTATACCATGCATATATACGTTCTGCAGCACAACAGCATACATAATAGTCAAGGGAAAATAGCATCTTTTTATCTCTGGAAAACAGTACTATAATGCTTGCTTTTCTGTAAATATCCTATTATCATGGTTTATTATTAGATGGGTTTGAATATAAAAAGAGATTGCTATTTAATAAATTAGTGGCTATGTGTATCACAAATTGAATATGAACCAACAACGTGATGCAGTTTTAAAACTGGCTGGGGTATATTAACAGGAGACGTGTAAAACATAGGAAGTCATTGTTCTGCTCTACTTGGCATTGGTGAGGCTGAAGTTGTGTGTCCAGTTTTTGGGCACCACACTTTAAGCAGATGTGGACATATTGGAGAGAATCCAGAGGACAGCAACAAAAATTATAAAAGTTTTAAATAATATGGTCTGTGAGGAAAGGTTAAAAAACTAGTCACGTTTAATCTCGAGAAAACAGGCCTGGTAACAGTCTTCAGATATGTTAAGGGCTGTTATAAAGATGGCAGTGATCAATTATTCTCCATGTCCCCTGAAGGCAGGACAATAAGTAATTGAATTAAGCTTCAGCAAGGGAGATCTAAGTTAGTTTTGAGGAAAAACTGTCTAGAAGGATAAATAAGTACTGGAAAAGGTAACCAAGGGATGTTGTAAAATCTCTCTCATTGGAGGAATAGATTAAAGAAACACATGTTGGGGACTGTCTAGCCCAGTTTTGGGCAACCTGCGGCCCGCGGGCTGCGTGCAGCCTATCAGGGTAATGCACTGGTGGGCCACAAGACAGTTTTTTTACATTGACCGTCTGCAGGCACGGCCTCCCGCAGCTCCCAGAAGCCGCAGTTTGCCGTTCCTGGGAAGTGGCCACCAGCACATCCCTGCATCCCGTGCCACTTCCTGCAGCTCCAACTGGCTGTGAACAGCAAACCGTGGCCACTGGGAGCTCTGGGCAGCTGTGCCTGCAGACAGTCAATGTAAACAAACTGTCTCATGGCCCACCAGTGGATTACCCTGAAAGGCCGCAGGTTCCCCACTACTAGTCTAGCCTCAGCACAGGGGGATGGACAGTAGATGATCTCTCGAGGTCCTTTCCAATCCTATAAGTCTATGATTCCATATACATTTACATTATTTTTCAGGCTGCTATGGCAGAAATGTAAAATCTGGGCTTAACCAAAACACAAATTGTAGAATGTTTGTTTTATGGTCTATTACAAAGTACAAAGAAAAATTATAGCTTGATCCTACACTATTGAAGTCAATGGGAGTTATGCCACTGTCTTTAAATAGGGGCTGGATTGACCTGTACAGTAGATAAGTGAAATCCTGGCCCCATTGAAGTCAATGGCAAAATTCAGAGTTACTTCAACGGGGCCATGATTTCACCAAATGTGTATATAAATAGCTAATACCACACCATCAGTTTTACTCTTTGCTACGATACTAGAGATAGTGGATGCTCTGAACACAGTAATAAGCATCATGAGCAAATCAGCTCAAGTAACTTTTTCTTCATCTGAAGCTTGTATTGTTTTATATTCAGTAACTGGTGGGTCACACAAGAGTTTAATAAGGAAGACACTGTTTATTGTAAGAATATTCAGAATTTTTCTCTGCCCAGTTTTATACTTGCTTTCTTGTGAGAGCTGAAGTTACAGTAGAAATTTATAACCATATATTTATATATTTTTTAAAATTAAGGTAGTTATGAATCACTCCTTAGCTGATGGAATTATGGTGGGAGGTAACTCAACCAATCATCATCACCACACATATGACTACAATTCGATTGCATATTGCAGTCTCATGGGTTCAAATCTAGTAAATATTATTTTGTGGATCTCTCTCCCTATAAAAATGTCACATTTCATTGCTCTAATATCACAGATGTGACTTACAGGCTCCTCATGACATCATACTATGACATATGGGTTAATTGTTCTAACTTCCAGTGAGATTTTTGCTACAAGTTTCAATGTAGTTGGACTTTAATCCTAATGCCTCCAGAGCACACTTTGATAACCATCTACTGAAACCTCCTAGGATTCCCTAAATAAACATATCGTCATTAACTTAGCTGAACTTAAACCTATTGCACGTTTACAAATCCAGGAGCACATCACTTACTTGTGAACATCTATAGCAATTGTCCACAATTACCAGTTCCGCTAAAAGAAGAAATCACCCAATTGTTAGACCCCCAAGTTGGGCCCCAGGGCCAGACAACAGGTGCTCCGGCCTCCACCCCCCAACGGAATTTTCCCCCAGCCCCCAGAACTGCCACTGATCACATAGCTGCTCAGAAAGCAGAACTTGTAACAGGAAACAGCACCTTGCGGTCGGCCGACCTGAGGAGGGGAAGTTCCCCCACGACAGTCGCTTCCTGGGTAGAGATGCTGGGGCCCGATTGCCTCCCTTGTATGGGCATGAGCCACTCGCGACCCCGCAATTGGCTTATCATATATTATGACGAAAAATTCGTTATATATTGTCGGCCCCCTCCCGGGGATGGGTGGAGAGAACACGAATTCCCGTCGAACCGTATCCAGGCCTGATCACCCTGAAGGTCTCTCCCAGGCTCACGTGTTTCCTGAAGCCTGACTGCTTGCCGGCCGTAATGAAACTTTCGTGGTTTGTGTGTGTAAGTAGAATTAGCTGTTAAGTATAACTGTGCTGTCAGATAAGAGGCAAAGACTGGTTCCAGCCGCCCCAAGGCTCCTGCTAGGGGAAACCCGTTGACCAGGAAGCCTTGAAAGCAAGGGGGGCCAGTCAAGCCTCACTTCCTGTGTTTAGTGGGATTAGCTGCTGCATTTATGGTTAATAATAATACCAATATCACTTTTACTAACCCCTGGGACGACCTGCATAATTACTGGGACTTAGAAAAATACCAGGGCCAGCTTCTATTTGTAATTGTAGTGTTTGTGTTATTTGTTCTAGTATTATATTGTAAGCCCAAGTTGTAACTAATCGTGTGGTCCCTTATCCTTATCTGTGACTCATTTAATAAATCCTCAATCTTTAACACTACGACTGATTGCTTGCGTTATCCCCGTCACTACCCTTGGGCACTTGTCACCCCCCCCCCAGAGCATCCAGTGATCGAACCTCCGCCCTATTCCAACGCTCATTACCCGGTAGATAACGGGCACCTGGTGGCCATATCGGTGGAGCGAGGGGTGAGAGCAATCTGTAATCAACACCAATGTGACGAGGCAGCTGCCCCTTACTGGCTGGCAAAGGATTAATAGCAGCCCTTAGAGTGGCTGCACAGAACCCAGCCAACCAAAGGAAGGCTTAGAAGCAGCCAATCAGGCCAGAGAGGGTCATTTAAGGAGGACTGCAGGGCAGAGAGGAGCTGAGGGAGAAGGACTGGCTGCCTGTAGAGAGAAGTACCTGGGACAGAGCAGTGCTGAGCAGGGTCAGGGGAGCAAGCAGAGCTCCCGCCTGGCTGGCTCCCAGACTGAGACCTTGATACAGGGGCCGAGTAGGTGTTGGGCCTACCGGGAAGTGGCTCATGGATAGCAGGTAATGGCAGAGAGGGGAAGATGAGGCAGTGAGTGGCTGCTAGCTATAGGGTCCCTGAGTGATGGCCCAGAATAGTGGGTGGGCCTGGGCCCTCCCCCTTTGCCCCACTGGCTGTTGAGGGAAGTGGCTAGCCAAAGGACTGCAGTTTGCGCTTGAGCGAAGGGCTGGATTAGAGGCTGCAGTTCACCACTGCGGTGAGAGGCCAGGCGAAGGACTGCTGGTTCCCCCAGAAGTGGGGAGACAACAGAGTTGGGGCATGGCCGGAGGGCCGTGCCTTGAAGAGGACGCCATGGTCAGGAAGTGATGCGAGTCCCCACAGACAGCAGAGAGAGTGGAGAAGCAGTGATGGAGAGTGAGACACCACAAGAGGCAAGCATCCTGCTGATGGACTTAGCTAATTCCCAGAGCAACCAGCAGGAGGCGCCATGGTGGTGAGCACGACCCGTTATACCCAAATAAAGTAATAGTTCACATTTAATTCTATTGATGTAGTCTGCAACCCCATGAAAAAAACAAGCTGGATTAAGCATAAGTATTGAGAGTTATTCCTGGCATAGCCCCAGGAGTAGGATACTGAGACATCACTTCCACTAAGCATGAGAGCGGTTGAGATAAGCGATACTCAACATGGTGTACTTGGTTACATAGAGCTTCCCAACCCTCCTACACATGGCACCCTGAGTGCTGTTAAACCAAAATAATAGTGCAGCGACCATCTTGGATCTGTGGATTTACTAATGCTTCATAGCAGGAGTCTGTGCATGTACACAGCTGTAGGTATTAGGTACTACAGAGCTGTCACCGGTGTCTAGTAAAAACTGGGTCATTCCACAAACTACTGGTCTACTTGAAGGATCAATGGGTCCCCTGTAGCTCTGGTGAATCCTGTAAAGTCATTAGACTGGGGCAAATTAAGCTTAAAAAAAAGAAAAAGTAGGCCTGTTTCTTAGAGTAGACTCTTTCATGACAGGATACCTAGGGTATGTCTACACTACAGGATTATTCCGATTTTACATAAACCGGTTTTGTAAAACAGACTGTATAAAGTCGAGTGCACGCGGCCACACTAAGCACACTCGGTAGTGTGCGTCCATGGTCAGAGGCTAGCATCAATTTCTGGAGTGTTGCATTGTGGGTAGCTATCCCATAGTTCCTGCAGTCTCCCCCGCCCATTGGAATTCTGGGTTGAGACCCCAATGCATGATGGTGCAAAAACAGTGTCGCGGGTGATTCTGGGTAAATGTCGTCACTCATTCCTTCCTCTGTGAAAACAACGGCAGACAATCATTTTGCGCCCTTTTCCCCTGAATTGCTCTGGCAGACGCCATAGCACGGCAACCATAGAGCCCGTTCAGCTTTTTTTTACTGTCACCGTATGTCTACTGGATGTTGCTAACAGACGCGGTACTGCAGCTCTACACAGCAGCATTCATTTGTCTTTGCAACATAGCAGAGACGGTTATCAGTTGTTCTGTACCGTCTGCCATGCCATTGTAAATTGGCAATGAGATGACGGTTATCAGACGTTCTGTACCATCTGCTGCTGTCATGGGTGCCCCTGGCTGAGGTTGGCCCGGGGCACAAAGACAAAAATGGGAATGACTCCTCGAGTCAATCCCTCCTTTATGGTATCTAAAAATAGTCAGTCCTGCCTAGAATATGGTGCAAGTGTATTAGAGAACCAGTGTACTAGAGAACCAGAGAGCACAGCCTCTCCGTGTCAGATCCCGCAGAAATGATGAGCTACGTGCCATTCTAGGGGGTGCCCCTGCAACAACCACACCCATTGCTTCCCTGCTCCCCCAACCCTCCTGGGCTACCGTTGCAGTGTCCCCCCATTTGTGTGATGAAGTAATAAAGAATGCAGGAATAAGATACACTGACTTGTTAGTGAGATAAAATGAGGGGGAGGCAGCCTCCAGCTGCTATGATAGTCCAGGCAGGACATTAAACGGTGTGGGGGAGAGGAGCCTAGCCTCCCGCTGCTATGATAGTCCAGGCAGTACAGAATCTTTTCTTTACACCAGAAAGGGAGGGGGCTGATGGAGCTCAGCCCCCAGTTGCTATGATGAAGACGGTTACCAGCTGTTCTGTACCATCTACCGGGAATGACTGGGAGTCATTCCTATTTCTATCCAGGCACCCCCGGCCGACCTCACCTGAGGCCAGCCAGGAGCACTCACGGGCTGATGATGACGACAGATAGCAGTCTTATTGTACCGTCTGCCACTGGGGAGGGGAGGAGAGGGGAGAGGATACTGCTGTTCACTGCCGCAGCATCGCATCTACCAGCAGCATGCAGTAGACATAGGGTGACATTGAAAAAAGTCAAAAAATGATTTTTTTCCCTTTTCTTCCATGGGTGGAGAGGGGGGCAAACTAACGAGCTATACCCTGAACCACCCCGGGCAATGTGTTTGACCGTACAGGCATTGGGAGCTCAGCCAAGAATGCAAATACTTTGCTGGGGACTGTGGGATAGCTGGAGTCCCGAGTACCCCCTCCCTCCCTCCATGAGCGTCCATTTGATTCTTTGGCTTTCCGTTATGCTTATCACGCAGCACTGTGCTGTGGACTCTGTATCACGGCCTGGAGATTTTTTTCAAATGCTTTGTCATTTCGTCTTCTCTAACGGAGCTTTGATAGAACAGATTTGTCTCCCCATTCAGCGGTCAGATCCAGTATCTCCCGTACGGTCCATGCTGGAGCTCTTTTTGGATTTGGGACTGCATCGCCACCCGTGCTGATCAGAGCTCCACGCTGGGCAAACAGGAAATGAAATTCAAAAGTTCGCAGGGCTTTTCCTATCTACCTGGCCATTGCATCCGAGTTCAGATTGCTGTCCAGAGTGGTCAGAATGGTGCACTGTGGGATACTGCCCGGAGGCCAATACCGTCGATTTGCAGCCACACTAACCCTAATCCGATACGGTAATACCAATTTCAGCACTACTCCTCTCGTCAGGGAGGAGTGCAGAAACCGGTTTAAAGAGCCCTTTATATCTATATAAAGGGCCTCGTTGTATGGACGAGTGCAGCGTTAAATCAGTTTAACGCTGCTAAAATCAGTTTAAACGCATAGTGTAGACCAGGCCATAGACAATGAGAAACTGTGTGAGTATTTTCTCTCTTAACATTCTGTGAAGACTGGAATAAAATATCTGCCTGAGAGAGATCCTGGATACGTTGCCTCAGAACAATGTTTTCTTATGACAGCGTTCTCTTCTGATTGTGACAAATCTGTGTAAAGCTGAGAATATCTCCATGTTCCCCAGGGTAGCTTACTAATCAAATGTGTGCTTTCTTAAACTCTCTCACACTAAACAAGAGTGATCAGAAGAATATTAATGATAACTTAAAATGTATGAAGTGCTTTTCATCTAAAGATCTCTAAGTGCTTTAAAAATGTGGATAAGCGTCATTATTCTTATATGAGAGAGACAAGGTGGGTAAGGTAGTATCTTTTATTGGACCAGCTTCTGTTGGTGAGGGAGACAAGTTTTAGAGCCACATAGAGCTCTTCCTTGGGTCTAGAAAAAGAACTGCCAATGTCACAGCAAAATGGAAGACAGAGCAGATTGTTTAGCATACGTAGTTAGCACATATTTTAAGGGGCCATTCAAAGGAGAGTGGCCCATTAACACCTCTCCAGTCATAGGACAAAAAAGAGGGGGAAAGTGGGTCACAGACTGTTGTAATAAATCATAAATCCAGTGTCTCTGTTCAGTCCATGACTTTTGGTGTCTAGCAGAGTAATGAATTTAAGCTTCCAGGCTTATCTTTTGAAAGTGTTGTGAAGGTTTCCTTTGAGGATGAGGACTGAGAAGTCAGATAGGGTGATCACTTTGTGACAAGTGTTCTCCCACAGGTAATAGGGTATTTTGGTCTTTTATCATTTTCTATATGAGTTCATTCAAGAATGTAGCGATTGTCTGGTTTCACCCACATAGTTGTTATTGGGGCATGTAGTGCACTGGATGAGGTACACCACCTTGTGATGGGTATGTGTAGGACTCATGGATGTTGAAAGCAGTATGCAAATATTGATATTGTCTTTTGGCACAGAAGGATAATGAATGGTCTAAGTTAATTTGCGAAAACAAATCCTTGGTGTCCACCCATAAATATTTTAGTCAGGAGTTTTACAGGGATAATATGCTTGGTAAATGCATCTAATTTTAAAATGATTGAACAAGTCAGCTGCTAGCAAATGAAGCACATAAAAAGCAGCCAGGGAAAGAGAGTACGCAATTCTGGAAGGCTGCAAAACATAGATGCATTAACTTTATTAAGGTAAGTCATCACATGATGTACCTCCTAGCAATTTATCCAATTTGTCTGGAAGCAAGAACAGAAATACTTGGTCCCTGTAGCGTCTCTGACTCGCCATAAAGTCACTTTTGGTTAAATTAAGGAAATTATATTATCTTGATCCTCCAAGTCAGCCCTCTTTTATAGAACTTAATACAATTATGATTTGTATTTTGGTAGGACCTAGGGACCAACTGAAAACAGGGCCCCATTTCACTGGGCACTGTACAAAGTAATAGTGTCTACCCTAAAAAGCTCAAGATCTAAATAGACAAGACAAACCAAGGGGAGGGGAAAGGGATGGTTTTTTTTTTCTTTTTAATTCTTTAGGTGGAGGATTAGCAAGGGAAAATTAGCTAAACAGAAAAGCAAAAGAAAAGAGGAGGGAGGCTTAGGAAGGGGAGAAGAGGGAGCGAAGGAAGGAAGGAGGGGAGCACTCAGGGCAGGTAGAGTTAGACTGAGATGATGAAGAGACTGTGGGTGGAGGGCTGGAACAAACAGTCAATGTCTAGAGCAAAAACTGGCGAAAACAGTCTAATAACATCATCAATATCCAACAGTTCCTTCTACAGAACCTGCTGCCATTGCTTCTGTGTCTGCTCCCATAGCCATTGTTTCTCTGACCCTTGGTGTCTGGCTTCTGCCTAGAATTTCTTTCTTCCCACAGCCCATATGACTCAGGAAAGGGGGATGCAATGTGGATCCTAGTACTCCCAGAGGAAAATGAGGGCCATCCTTGCACAGAGCTAGACAAGGGAGCAGAGGGGTGCCACCAGCTATCTTTCACTCTCCTTTCTCCCATCCCCGAAGTTGTAATACCTATTAAAGCTGATTGTTTGTCTGCTCTTTCAATGGGAGTGGCATGTGCAGAGGGTTTGCAAGAGCCTATGATAGCATCTCATCAAAATGGGATAGGATCTCCTCCTGATCAGAGCTGAGCATGCTATTCAATGAACAGGTTATCCAGTTATGAATTACTGCTTAATGTTTATGTTATGTTAATGCCTAGAAGCCTAATCAGAATCAGGGCCCATTATGTCGGTGTTGTAGAAAATATGATTGCTACACCAATGGATTTATAAGAAAACAAGAGACATGAAGGACTGATGAGATGGAAATTGTATATATAAATAAAAGATACATGGGTATAATTTTGTACACATATAAACATTTTAAATAAGTGTATATAAATATCAGATATCCTAATTTGCCCCTCAACATAGAAGTTAAGTAGTATGTGGGTTACAGCAGACATGGATAATCAATCAATGAATTAAGCCCATCTTCCTGTTTGTGAGTTAACTACAAAGAGACTTCTTCTCATCCCAAAGCATCTTTACAGATTTGGGGAGCAGTACAATATAACCATTCATTCCTGTCCATGGCTTGATCCTCCTTTAAGCCTAGCCAGATCATGTCTTTTTGTGTACAATGTCCCACCATTTAGTCAGTAGTTGGCCTCTAGGTCTGACTGACCTTTGTTGCATTTTCATTATTTTCTTTAGCATTCTATCATCTGGTTTTTTTTCTACAGTGTCTCCACCACTGTAATCTTTTTCATTGCAGCCAATCCTGTACCATGATTTCCCATCCTACTCTACTTCTAACTTCATTTGTCTTCAACTCATTTCACATTCTATCTGCCATCTTTCAAAAAACTCTCATCTCTACCACGTCCAGGCTTCTGATGTTTGTTTCATCTAATGCAGCTGCTTTCAGTCCATACAATAATACTGTTAGTACACTGGTTTGATAAATTTCACTTTGGTACCAAACAAAGGATTTTATCAGTCCATAATTTCATCAATTCCTGTACAATATTTGTAGCTAAAGCACATCTCCTTTTAACCTGATTCTTGATGGAATTGTCGGCACTGATCAAGCTTCCTAGATACTCATAAGATTTTACTTGTTCTACAACTTCACTGCTGCTGCATTTCAACACTTTTCCAATGTACATCCACTTTGTCCTCTTGGCATTTATTGTAAATCCAAGTTCACTACACCAGTGTGCCAAGGTTGTGAAGAATATCATCATTAATTCAAATGTGGCTGCCAATCACACAATGTCAACTGCATAAATTGAAAAGCATAACTCTAGATCACCTAATGTCACACCCTTCAAGTTGTCTACCATTTTTAACATCCAATTTAAGAATATGATGAAAAGTGATGGTGATTCCATATACCATTTCTTACGCCAAACTTTGACTTCAATCAGATGCTTAATTTTCCACCAATTTCTGCAGAGACTTAGATTTTTATAAATAAATTTGTAATGAAGGATTATCCAACAAACACGAGCATTCCATAAGCAGAATTATTGGTGCATAAAATGTTTATGGATGTCTGGTGGAGCAGAGGCATGTGGGATGATGCAATATGAAATAAGTTTTGAGACATAGGCGTGGTGGAGTAATGTAGGGCCTAGAAGATGAGAATGAGCTGTTTGATAGTTGTATAATTTGAAAGGCATACACAAAGTTTCCATTGAATTCAATCAGAGACCCTGAGCAAGCATTGCAAGATTGTGTCCAAGATGAATAAAAGAAAAATATTTAAAATTCTAATATCATACAAATATGTAGAATGTATGGTATCTGTACTGTATTTTGATATATTCAACATTAGTCAATATCTAGTTCAATATTGCTTATGTTTATATGCACAGTGTGTTCCTATAAATAGATATCTATGTTTATATAGATACATCATATACATACATTGTATATTGCAATGTATACATTTTTCTATGGATAATGGGATATGTAAGAGGCAATGTCAAACATATCATTAGATAATGGGCCAAATAGAGCCCTGCTATATAACTTCATTGATTCTGCCAAAGTTTTGTAGACAGAGATTTCTTTTCCAGGTGTCTTGCTGATGGGTCATGACCATATGCTCAAGAGGTCTAGCTGGTGGCCATATTTGGGGTCAGGAAGGAAATTTCCCCTGGGTCAGATTGTCAGAGACCCTGGGGTTTCACCCTCCTTTGTGGCATGGGGCATGGGTCGCTTGCTGGTTTGAACAAGAATAAATGGTGGATTCTCTGTAACCTGAAGACTTTAAATCAAGATTTGAGGACTTCAGTAGCTCAGTCCCATGTTGTGTGCCTATTACAGGAGCGGGTGGGTAAGGTTCTGTGGCCTGTGATGTACAGGAGGTTGGACTTGATGATCATGATGGTCCATTCTGGCTTAAATTCTATGAGTGTAAGTTTTACAAGGAATGTGTTTGGGATAGTGTTTCTTGAAATTATAATAGTGAAATATTTGTTCAGAATGACATATTGTAATTATTTGCTGAGTTTACTTTGGCTTGGAGATGTAGTGGTCCAACCTGCCTCATTCTCGTGCAGTGTCAGCAGCATTGTGTCTTTCCCCGAATGGCAGTCTACATCCTGTTCCCGTTTTCCTGCTCTGAAACTAAATTAAAACATTTCTAGAAAAATACAATAAAGCTTGTATTCCATTTGATTAGACAATGTGACAACACACATCAAAATCAAATACCAGACTATTGGCATTTACTAATCAAATAGAGTATTCTTTCAACATACTTGCAATACTTTCATATTAGAGAAAAATAGATATGAATACAATATGGTAATGAGATGCAATGAAATAATAAGGACTTACTGTATTACTCTTTGAATTCTATGATCAGCAGTTGCAATGGGATCTGTCATCTCATGTTAGTCAAAGGGAAAGGACAAGAATGAGAAACATTATAGTAAATTATGTCTCTGATGTCATTTATGTCAGTAATTTCCTGCAAACGTGCAGGTGTGATAGCCATTTCCCTTTCTTTCAGATGCATAATACAGATTATTAATTCCAAGCAATACATTGTTTAGGATTATTCCACTTATTAGGTGGCTGAAATCACTTGACCTTTTGCCTCATGTCTCAGAACTGGAGGTGACTTGATAGACTTAAACCTGAGGACAGCAAGTCAGATATTTGTCAGCGTCAGCGACAGTTTAACACACCATGCCACAAGGTTCAATGCCAATACACTCTGAAATTTCCATTGGAATGTCTGAGTCAGTTTACAGATACCTGGAGCATTAACCTTTTGACCTAGGCTAAAGATGCCCCTGTGGTTCAGCTCACACCTGATGTATATAATAATCTCAGATAGATAAATATCATTTATGTTTAAACATTGTTGTCTATCACAGAGCTTTTCTGAAAATTGTAGGGTGGGATTTTCCAAGAGGCTTTAAGACACCCAACTCTCAGTGATTTTAAGTCTCATCGACTTTAGCTCCTTTGAAAATTTCAGCCAAAAAGAATTATAAGGTAAAGAATTTTAATACAAGCAAAGAGCAGCGAAAAAGCTGATTCTAAATAGAAGTACTCAAGCAGAATATTTTCTGAACTGTTTTTGCAAATATGATAGAGAACGGTGATTGCCCCATAATGAAAGGTCCAATCCCATGACATGCTAACTGTTACCAATAACAGTGATACAGTGCCTGTCGGCATAGAATCTCCATACAGTTTCCAGCCCTCAGTCTGTAGGAGAGAAAGAAGAGGGGAATAAATGGAGAAGAAAAGGCTTATCTGAGATTTTCCCCTAACTCCCCAAGTGCTGAGGAGGGAGACGATTGTGTGTTCTGATTTCTTCACAATGATCTTAGATCTTTCCCAAACTTTTATTTTGTGTCATAGTAGAGAGAGCACCTTGCGTTAATCTCCACTTACTCTCCCAGAACATTGCTGGGCTCCAGAGGCAAGAACATCAATCTTCCATTAAGAAGAGCTGCCAGAATGAGGAGTCTTTAAAAAGAAGAACAGGGATATAGTCTCCCTCCTCTTCCATACTTAGGAAAAAATGAGCAATTTTTGTCACTTCTGTTTAAAATATTCTCTATAGATCCAGAGTACACTACAAAAACACTGTCATGCCATAAAACATAAGCCTGTCTTGCAAATGTGTCTTTCTTGTGCGAACAATAAAATGACTTTACAGTGCTGATTATTGACAAGTATTATGCAGCTTTTAATCCATCATCTTGATTAACTATTTGTGCGTTATTAGCTATACGTAAAGCTAAGATTTTGTCCATTTTTATTAAAAGTCGTGGGCAGGATGTGGGCAATAAACAATATATCACGGAAGCCTGAGCCCCTCAGCATGGGGCTAAAGTCATGGAGATCACATAAAATCACAGAATCCATGACCTCTTTGACCAACTCGTAGCCTTAGCTCCTCATAAGCAGCTCTTCTGGCACCTGAATGCACACATTGTCACAATGTATTATGTACTGAATACTTACCATATTAGATATCCTGAGCTCCAGGAAACCTACAGTGTATTCTGCTAATCTGTGGGTTTTAAAAACACACAACTATCAGCAGCAGTTCCTAACTGCACATGTTTTTGATGTACGTTTGGCATATCTTACACCATGTAATATGTTGCATGTGCTTGCTTCCTTTGTCTTGGGCCTGTGTCTATATCGTTTTGTGCTTCCAGATAGCGGTGGCTGTGCTCGCAAACGTGCTGCAATGTCTGTCACTTTAACAGCTGTGAAGAGAGTTCAGAGTTCTCCAAACCTATTGGCTGCAGGTATAACTAACCAGTGGGATATCACCCTTGAAGGGCTTTCTGTAACATTGTATGTTTCTGTAGAATTAGTCTGCCAGGAGGGTAATCAAAATGGCTACTCCACTGGCAAGGTCTAATTTATATAGTTTTATGAAGCCAACATCTCTGAACATATTTTGTTCCTGAAAATGTAATCTTATTTTTCATCTAGCTATATGTAGTAGTCATTGAAGGATAGGTGAAACCTCCTGGGAAATTTTGAAAAGCTGATTTAATTAAAAAAAATGTTGCCTCTGTGACAAGTATTTTGGGTATTTTCCCTTTCTTCGTACCTGCCCAATCTTAGTCCCCTATTTTGTTAATAGGAGAACTTGCCTGAAAACTGGAGTTTGTTTCTTAATATCTCAGTGGCTTCTGTGAAAGTTTTAATTCTCTGCTCCCAGTGTTTCAACCAGTTTAAGACTATTGTACTATCACAAATGGAAGATTATAATTTCAGTTGTGAAATAAGTAATAGGAGCCAAATACTTTTATGAAACAAAAATCCTATTTTCAAGAGAATGTTTCAAGACATTTAAAAACAGAATAAAAAAACAGAAAATATTCAATAGAGGTAAAACTATTTCTTAATTAGAGGACTATATTGAGAGCTAATTAAGGAAGTAAAACTTGAATGCATATCTGTTGACCACATTCAATGATGACTTAAATCATAATGTAAATTACATGCTAGGTGTAAATAGGGCAGAAAACCCATGTGATTACCTTGCACCAGTTTGGCATTCAGTGGCTGTTCCAAACAAGTGTAATACACAAAGGAGGCAGAAGAGTGAGGGAATGAGAGGTCTAAGATGAACCCTCAGCAAGACCCCCATTTTATTTACTCCAGTGTTCCATTGCATCGTTGTGGTCATTCAACTAGAAAAAATTGTCAAAAACCTTGAGGGTAGAACTGTAAAGATTCTTCACAGAATGAGTTCACAATTTTTCACAACACCTTGGAGTTTATCATAAGATATACTGATGAAAAAATGGACACAAATCTGACATCAGGAATCATAACATTCAAAAACCAGTAGGAGAACACTTCAACCTCTCTGGTCACTCAGTAACAGACTTAAAGGTGGCAATTTTGCAACAGCAAAGCTTCAAAAACAGACTCCAACGAGAAACTGCTGAGCTTGAATTAATATGCAAACTAGATACCATTAACTTGGGCTTGAATAGAGACTGGAAGTGGCTGGGTCATTACACATATTGAATCTATTTCCTCTTGTGTATCCTCACACCTTCTTGTCAGCTGTCTAAAATGGGCCATCTTGATTATCACTACAAACGTTTTTTCTCCTGATTTATAGCTCATCTTAATTAATTACCCTCTTACAGTTGGTATGGCTACTTCCACTTTTACATGTTCTCTGTATGTGTATAAATATATCATCTTACTATATGTTCCATTCTATGCATCTGATGAAGTGGGCTGTACCCTACAAAAGCTTATGCCCAAATAAATTCGTTAGTCTCTAAGGTACCACAAGTACTCCTGTTCTTTTTGAATGTTTAAACAGATTTTCAAAAGTAGCTTCCACACTTTGTCACCAAAGTGATACTACTATAGCAATTACAATGTATCTCATCCTGAATGCATACTAGCACATTCAATTGAAGAGTCTCCATCTGCACAGATCTGGTTAAAAGGCTGTCAGAAAATGTAAACCTCTGTATTAGAGATAAATACCATAAATGGCCATAAAATTTCACTCGTGACTGAAACTTACTATGCTAACTGTGAGCCTGCCAGTTTTTCTGGAGTGGTTAAAATGCACAAAAGATAAAGAACAGTCATTTTATAACATTTGTACAATTCCAACACACAAAAACAGCTTTTGGTATTTTTAGCTTTGTTTATAGATGGTCTAAATTGTGGACTAGCTCTAAAAATAAATACAAAATAGGAAAAGTTTATTTTTATAAATTTCACTAGTCTAGATGTGATCATCTAATCCACAAGGACAAGAATCTAACTGAAATGAATGGGACTACTTCAAAATAAGATGGTACTCGTGTGAATAAGGGTAGCAGAATTGGGCTTTTAGCGCGTTGTTTTGTGTGTATCTATTATAGACTTCAGAAAATGCATATTATTGGCCTGATGTTTCAAAACACCTCTTGCAAAGTCAGTATGGTTTATCATGTAAATCTGCAAGCTGAGACTTTAAAAGGTCTTGTTTACTGTACTTAATAGTCCATAAAGGTAGTGATGGTCCATAGTGCCAACTTACTTAGATAATTTTGGTTAGATAATTTACTTAGATAATTTTGGATTATTAACCTACTGGATTGGATTGTTGCACATGAAGAATCCGTATGAATTTTTTCCAAAGGAAAAAGAATTCCATACATGTGGATAACTTTCTTCAAATTAGTCTCCTTTAGATCATCTAATAATCACACACCCAAACATACCCCATGCCAATATACTGTATATATGGACAGAATTTCTGTCTTTCTCTTTGCCAAACACTCTAGAGGCATCCTGCCGTTTCCCACATTCTGGCACCATCCAAAAATCTCACATCACCCATGTATGACCCCCTTGATTTTGAATGAAGCCTCTCCATGCCCTCTTAAAGCAGTATCATTTCTTCTGGTATCTAGATTTAATAAGACAAATTATAGTTTACTGAAAAAAACAGGCAACAATATTGTTTGTTTTATTCCTTGTCTGATGTTGCAGTGATTTAAATAACCACAATGTAGTAATTGTCATAGCACAATATAATCCTTGATAAAATGTAATTTAATTGAGCAGTAAACATTGGTTACTTACAGTGCAATATTCAGAGTTGTGTATATATAGGTAACAGAGGGCAAACTGTGAGTATATAATTTCAATAAAACAGTTAGTACCTATTATATAGATCTTTTCCAATTGTGCAACATCAGAGGAAATTTATTAGAAACAGTTTTTTTCTGTATAATGTAAACTGTCTCTTCTGAGACTATAACAATTACTGTTGAGCTTCCTTAAATTAGATTAATTTCTACACATACAATTACATCAACTGCTTTAAAATGGTCTATGAAATTATCTTAATTCAGTACAAAGAAGACTCGTTGTTGCATTTAGAAAATATCCTCGCATATTGAAGCATAGGCAATTAAAGTTGTGGGGAAAAAAGACTAATGATAATATATATATAGCTTAAAAACAATTTCTCTATGACAAGGCTAATTTGACTGTGGTGGAGGCTCACTGAGTGTGTGACCTCATGGCTAAATTCTCTTGGTAGCAGCAGCTGCTTCGGACTTTAAAAAAGGACCACCACCACTATTATCCTTGAGTTTCCATTAGATTATCTCAGATACCTTTATTTAATTAGCCCAGTACTCAGAATGATTCAATATTGTTAGTATCGGTGGTATTGATTTTTAAGAAAATGGCTTCACCTGGTAAGACAATATGGATCAAATTCTAAACAAGTTACACTGCACATCCGTAGTGACTTTGCTGGGCCAGAGTGGGTATAAATTGGTACAGAATTTGGCACCACATACACAGCACGATAACACACATCCATCAAAACATCACCAAACCTACTACAATTTGATCAAAATCGCTGTCTTTTTAAAAAAATATATATTCTTATCAAAGTATACTGTGAGCCTAGTCCTACAATCCTTGCATATCTTAAAATTTCCCCAAAGTCAATATGAGGTCTGAGTGTGCAAGGAATGTAGAATCAGACCCAGTGTCACATGAAGCATACTGTTCGATCGCCAAAAAGGCTAACAGAATTGCCTGCAGTATTTTAATTTCCAGCATACACTAACTTGGCTATTTCTTTTTTAGGACCTGATTCTCAGTCTCCAGATTCAGGTAAATAAAACATTTTCTTTATGTGTAAGTGTGCTGGTATTGTATATGTGTGAATTATAGCAATCTTCCATTTATATAGCATCATGCATCCAAATGGATCCCAGTTCATCTTACAGACCTTACTGATTTTTGCAAACTATCTCAGGTGAAACCTGTGACTGAGAACCTCCGGCAGACAACCACTTGTCTGAAGTGATGTCAAGACTTCCAGGACAATTTTGTCCAACACTTAGTTAGATATCATATATGCCATACAGTCTGTTTTGTTCCTGTTTCTACAGAACGTGTAATACAGAATGCTCACTAGTTAGTGCAGCCACCTCTAGACTGAAATGCAGCAGTGGTTTAACAATGCATCACAATAGATCAGGGCAGAAAGTGATAAATGTCTTATCAAACTGAAATTACTGGGGGGGAATACAGGGAGGAATTTATCCAGAATACTGAGTCTAACACCTACTCTTAAAGAAAGTGCCACTGAATCTTTAATAATTACAAGTAATTAAAATCTCAAGTTTAGGTCTCATCCAAAAGATAGCATTTCCAGCAGCACAGTAGTGTAATACAATAGTATAGGCTAAAAACTTACTCAGATAGAAGGATACAACCTACTGATTCACCATCATGCATTCCAATAGCACTGAAGATTTCTTTTGAAGTCAACCATGCAAATACAGGGACTACATATCCCAATTATTACCCTGAGAACCATGCTTGCATATTGTATCCCTTTTCCCCACCCTTCATCTTATCTTCCAGTCTATCACATATTCAGGTCAGGAATGTGTCTTCATTTATATTTGGACAATAACTAGAGTATGAGGAACAGAAATATGAGTATAGAGGGTTCTTCAATTTAAAAAGACAAAGGATCCCATGACTGGCAGATTGGCAGAGGCCCTGGGGGTTTTTCCACCTTCCTCTGCAGCGTGGGGCACAGGTCAGTTGCTGGAAGATTCTCTGCACCTTGAAGTCTTTAAATCACAAGTTAAGGACTTCAGTAGCTCAGACATAGGCAGGGGTTTGTTACAGGAGTGGGTGGGTGAGATTCTGTGGCCTGCGTTGTGCAAGAGGTCAGACTAGAAGATCATAATGGTCCCTTCTGACCTTAAAGTCTATGAGACTGGAAGTTGGAAGACAGATTCAGATTATAAATGAGGAACAGATTGTTGGAACAATTGACCATCACTGGAACACTTTTTAAATATAGATGAGATGTTTCTCTAAAAAGGAATTCTAGTTCAACCAAAGCTATTGGACTTGAACAAGAATGAATGGAAGTCCTATAGCCTGAGTTTTGCAGGAGGTCAGACTAGATGGTCACAATGGTCCATTCTGGCCTTAAAATCTGTATGTCTTTGAATGCATGAATATCGTGGGAGCTATCACAATATAAGAAAAATAGTAACAATACTGATCTTGGCTCATCTAGCTGACAAAAATCACAGCTTGAGAAGTTGTAGCTTCAGGCTTATCCATTTAACTCTCCTTTTGATGTATATATTGTCAATAGTAATTCTAGCTACTGACTAGAAAGTTGTAATTTCAACAGTTTGTTCAATAGGTAGATTTATTACGGTACCATGGATACATAGGGACTATTTACCAAAAATCTGTTTTGATTTTTTTCCTCACAAAAGCTTGGACATCTTACAATGATGGAAGTAGAGAGACATTGAATGGAGACGCTGGTAGTTCATCTCTTGCAGCAAAAGGCTTTAGAAGTGTCCGGCCAAACCTACAAGAAAAGAAGTCGCCAACTCAGGTAAACCTTCACACACACAGTTTCATCCTTTGGTATTAAGTATAAGTGTTAGCTTACGAGTGCATTACATGCAGTTGTGATACCCTATAGTGAATTATCCAGATGTGTTTCTGGTAGCACCTGCACCTTTTATTACGTGTTGTATTATCTGTTTCTGCTAGACACATAAACATACACTATACAAGTCGGCTGGTTCAGTAACACAACAAACTACTTTCAAAGAGCAAGGCTGTATACAAATAAAAATTGGCCAGGTTCAATCAAAACCCTTATATAATTGTATTCGGACTTCAAAGGGTATTGATTAATATTTTACACTCTAGAGAAATACTTTCTTTATGGAACAAATAATAACTGATTGTAAAATTGAATTAGATTAATTTAAGAATAACCAGGAGTATTGTTCTTCAGCTAACTTTGCTAAACTATATAACAATTACAGAAAATGCCACGAAACAATATGGCTTAATTCAGAAACATATTTATAATAGTATTTGCATTACTATTTTAATCCAAAAGCTTTAAGAGAGAGAGAGAGTGTGTGTGTGTGTAATATGTATGTATGTTACTCACAAATAGTAGCTTTTCGACTAAAATGATATGTCAAGTACATTTTATGAACTATTTAAATCTCTAAAATTTGGTGATAATTCTCGAACAATAGTGTCGGTGCAGAATAAAATATATTTGATATTATGGACTCAGTTTGGATCACAATTCACTCTTTTAATTAACAAATGGAATCTGTGATTTCCTAGACATCAAAATACAATATTATTATCAGGTACAGTGTAGTATCTGATCCAAAGTCTTTCCATTGTATTGAATGGAATTTGGATCTGGCCCTTGTTCTTTTATTTGAAGTTACGAGTCTAACCCAAGTTACTTTTCCTGCTAACATTTACTTTCTCTCTGTTTCTCTTCAATGTTATTTGGCTGTGTGTGGATGCTTTTGGCAAATAAGGCACCTCTGCCACCCCCTAGAAAAGAAAGTTTTCATAGATCTGGAATAACTAATCACACAAAGGATGAAATTAATTTCCAGTCAATAACGACTAAGCCAACTAAAAAACTGTCCTCAGATACTGTCTGCTGTACTAACGAGGAGGCTATCCAGAGGACAATGTATTCTAAAAAATCTAACACAGGCATCTCCTATACACAAAAAATTACTAAACCACTGGCCTCAGTCTCCAACACAAGCACAAAAGCAGTAGCTGGCATTAGAGCTACTCTTCATCAAGGCCACAGACAAGCATCTAAAAAACGCAGAATTTCTACCCTGAAATTAACCCGGACACAAGACTCACTGAGTAATGTTCCTCATAATACACAGCAGCAGCCCAAGTCTAATGAAGAGCCAACATTTTCACAAAGGCCTGTTTCACCCACCTGTAACCCTGTGCCTGAGATACACACAGCATCTCTTTCCATTCAGATAGCTCCGCTCCTTGACAATAAAGCAGAGCCTGAAATCCAAGAACATCCACCTAGGCTTTTTCCAGACAATCCACAGATGCCTCCAAAAGATGTGGGACAAAAGTCTACAGCTCCTTCTTCTGCACAGTCCACAGAATGCAGTGTGGTATATTAAACTTTTCATCTTTTATTTTAGATCTTTTCTGAATCACTTAACACTTTTCTGGTTAGTATACTCACATTACCATGATTACAGCTTGTGTTTTCTGGGTAAAACTACCTGTTGCATTATTCAAAGTAGAAATGAACAGTTTAATCTTTTTCAAAAGGGTATTGCCTAAAGGTCGGATCCAGTTAAAGTTGGGAGGTGGGTTTAAGTTACATATTGAAAGTAAATTATCTGGCTCATCGTATTATACAGATGGTAAAATTATGTGCAATAGGAAAGGTGTGCTGTGAGTTGGAGGCCCATGTACTTCTTTGTGTTTGTACAGTGCCTAGCACAGTGGGGCTCCACTCATGATTGGCCCTTAGGCACTCCCATAATAAATGTGATTAATAATTATATTAGTGGTGCCCCTCCTAAGTGGCACTGCTTGCTGGGATCCTACTTTTGAAAGATAGTATGCTGCCACTAGTGTTGGAAGGAAATACTAGGAACTGGCTTCTGGTACATCTTTGAAAAGATGTCAGTAGGATTCCTATAAGTGCAGCTCTGTCAATGTGCTGGTATGACCCCACTCCACCAAGTCATCCTCCTCTGGGACCAGCTGGGGCTTCCAGCAATGCTGATTTTCTGTACTCACCAGCTCCTGGCAACCAAATTACAGCTGCCCTGTACACAAGAGATGAGTGGGAAGGAGTCTTTGTGCCATCTGCATCCTCTCTGCAGGATGAGACATGACATGGACCTACATATTCTAAGTTGCTCATTTTCCTAATTGCTCTTTGTTTATTGAGGTTGAAATTCTTTTCTCAAACCCACATGGATCCCAGTTCCAATTAGCGTGCATGGGAGTTTCAAATGGCAAGAGCAGGATGTCACAGATGTAAGCACATTTTTGGATGCTAAAAATATAATAATATTGAGATCACTTTTGTAGATCAGAGAGTTTGTTTTTTTTTCAAGTATCTGGGCAAGTGTATCCAGTGTTAGGCTGTCTGGTACACGTGAATCCATATCATGTGCTACAAAACCCAGAAAGGAGATTCTTCCTTCTCTTCTTTTTTTGTTTAAAAAACAAGGGTATAAAACATTTCAGAGAGTTCTTGGAATCATCTAAACCTCTGCTTCATTTTGACACATTAAGTTTCTTCTTAATAGAACACGGTTCATTAGGGACAAGAAGAAATCTTGCCCAATACCAAACGTACTGTATTTTCATTTGACTTTAAATCAGTCATAATAACTTGACATAACTATTTACAGTACACTATGTACAACATATGAGAGTAGATTTCCAATAAATAAAGGGTAACAAGGGAATGCACTCTATGCAATTTCATTATATATCATTATGATTGGACACAGTGTACTTATTACAGAGTTCACTTATTACTGGTTCATAAGTGAAAAACCTGCAAGTGGAATGTTATTGATTTTATGCCTAAAATCTCCTCCAACCAAACCCCACACCAGAGATTGTTAAAACAGATTATTATGGCTTATGCTGGTTGAATTATATATATTTCAGTATATCATTGTTTAGACTCGCTATCCGCTTGTGAAACCCATTTCAACATTCACAGTGGAAACCATTAAAAACTGTAGATGCGCCTTTATAAAACCCTTGATCCAGACATCATGAATAAAGAATAGTCCCGGTCCAGATCCAAATAATGCAGCTCTGACCCATCACTGTTAAAAGTTGAATTCTCTGTAGAGACAAACTTGTGAGGTTTCTAGAAGAAACAAAGGAAATCAACCTTACGCATTATGAACCACATTCATCACAGGTGTAAATCCACTAAAGTCAACAGAGTTACTCCAGGGATAAATAATGGCTCTATATCTTGCATACTTGAAGCTCCCAGATAACTCTGTACTTTTCATCCATCACAACCATACTATTCTTTGACATTGTCATGTTTTCAGAACTTTGCATTTAACCAGATTTTTGCCTCTGGACGCACCAAACACCTGCACTAACTGTAGGAGATTTTAAAAGAAAAGTTGTATGCAGAATACAGCTCTGTGACATTAAAATGGCAACATTTTGAAAACCCCCCTCCTTAGTACTCCTCATATAGACTAGCCCAAACAGTGCATGAGGTATAGGACTGATGGGCTCCTGTGGGCTATCTTGGGCAGAAATGGTGATCTAACAGATGTCATACAGTGCCCTACCAGCCTAAGTGAGATTTTGGGGGCCTTTGAGAAGAATACATTGTTCTATCCTGGGGAAGGTGTAATTTACCACTCAGATGAGGACTAGATACACCAGAGAAGTTTTTTTTAGTTTTCCAGCATTTTCTCCTGTGTCTACATTAAGAGACTTAATTAAAACTTAATATCATCCTCAGCAGGGACTGTTCCAGGCATGCTATTAAACAAACTCTGTCACTGATGCAGAAGTGGCTAGAAGAACAAGCTAGGTCTGGCACAAGTCTTTTATAATACTTAGTACAGTATTGTCCTTTAACAAATAATAATAATTAATGATCAAATAGTAAGACCTACAGGGTTTAGAATTCCCCATTCCAATAATTTGTCATCTTCAAGCCTGCGACACAGGCAGTTTTTTAGCAAGGCAGAGTGGCTATTTTTTCTGCATAGAATCACTGCCTCTCCACAGTAATGAAAAAAATGAGGTGTGAATGCCAACATTTTTCTGTTCCACAATTCAGAGCAAAACTGTTGGGTTTTGCAGGATTTCCCCTCATTTGGTAACTTGCCACACAAGTTCTAAAAATATTATTTTCTTTGCCGTTACATCCATATGGGTATAAGGAAATTGCGGGCAATGTTAAATGCTTGGCTTTGAATGCAGCAGTCTCCCTGCTTTTTTTCAGGTGACCCATATCCCCAGGATTGTGGTGGCTATGTAGGTATAGACTGGACAGTTGGATGTATAGTAGCTCTCTTAAATTTGAGCATTAGGCTCAATCTTTGCTTGTTGGACTGTATGGGGTTAGGCTAGAAAGTTCTTGCTCTTAATAAGTAATAGGTATTGTGATAGACCCAGGCCAGTTGGGAACAGCAGAGTAGTTGAAGGGAGATATACTGGCCACTGGATAAGCAGTTTTCTGTTCCCTGAGTGACCAAAGTAGGGGCTGCTCCAGGCTAATGAGAACACCTGACTCCAGTTAACCTGCTAAGAGTCGGGTGAGGCTGTTAAACACCTGACTCTAATAAAGGCCCCTCTGATGCTATAAAAGGGCTCACTCCAGTCAGGCCAGAGTAGAGGAAGTGTGTGTGTGAGGAACTGGGAGCAAGAGGCGTGCAAGAAGCTGAGAGTGAGTAGGCATACTGTTGGAGGACTAAGAAGTACAAGCATTATCAGACATCAGGAGGAAGGTCTGGTGGTGAGGGCAAAGAAGATGTTGAGAGGAGGCCATGGGAAAGTAGCCCAGGGAGTTGTAGCTGTCATGCAGCTGTTCCAGGAGGCATTCTAGACAGCTGCAGTCCACAAGGCCCTGGGCTGGAATCTGGAGTAGAGGGTAGGCCCGGGTTCCCCGCAAACCTCCCAACTCCTGATCAAACACAGGAGGAATTGACCTGGACTGTGACTTCTACCAGAGGGGGAAGGTTTCTGGGCTGTTTCTCGACCCACAGGGTGAATCTATGAAGCGAGCAAATTCGCCAATAAGTGCAGAACCCACCAAGGTAGAGGAGGAACTTTGTCACAGTATTAATTAGTACATTGATTCACCAATACTTCACTGCTGCAGCTTCTGCTGATACCTTATTGCTGATACTTCTAACAGTGTCAGGCTCTGACTTAGTGATTTTTATCTAAGTGAGTAAGTACAGTTTAAGTGACACCAAAAATGTAGAAACAAGTCAGGGACAATAAAGGAAATTGAGCCAGAGCTTTTACCAGCATCTGATATAGCTAAACCTAAGAATTGTAAGAGACAGGAAGGTGTTGAAAATTTTTATCAATTTTATAATCTGTATAAAAAAATACCATCACACAGTGGAATATGTATCAAAGTGGACCATACAAATTATGTCCCTATACATTTTTCTTCTCACTGTTATATCATAGTTGCTCACACCGTTAAATATCTGATGCATCATATGTATTCATTTAGGTAAATTGAAGAGTCTCGCCTAAACTCAGCGTGCTCTTCAGACAATTAAATAACATATTACACTAAATAGTTTGTACCCAAATGATCCATAGTAATGTTTGTCCAAAATATAATCACAATTACCCATAATAATTCACTTGCTAAGCACAGTCAGAAAAGATGGACTTCGCAGTATGTCCAAAATTTTAGAATTTGTTCTGGGGTGGTGGTTGTTGTCATCCATGATGGGCTGACAAAGAATATCAGCATAAAAAGCAGTGTTCTTTTATATTGGTCTGATAATTCTACCTTCTTCCTTTTCTGCCTTCTCCTTGCTTCACTGTGTAGCGAGCATGGTCACATACTTGCTCCTCCTGAGATTTTTATTAGATTAATACAATGGTTCACTAACTTATTTGAGTAGGCCCCTCCTTTTTTGTGTCTATAATTGTTTATGCCCTCCTTCCCCCACTCTCCAAGCATAACCCCAATGTGGCCAGCAGCACCACAGAAGTAAGGGAGGCAATGTGAAAAGTGACATTTGTCAATATCACTTTTCACAGAAGACTCAGCATCCTATTGCCATCCTTACTTCTGCCCTACTGCTGCCAACCTGGGGCTGACAGCCAGAGCCCGGCCACCTCCAGTGAGGAATGGAGGGGTGGGGTGGGAGGAGAGCCCAGGCTGCTTCCAGGTGACAGGGCTCCAGCTGTCAGCCCCGTGGCGGTGAGGCTCCAGCTGTCCCCTTTAATTCCCACCTCCCATATGTGCATGGCCCTTCTGCATTAGCCCCAGCCACCCAGGGCTGACAGCCAGATTCTTTATTTAAAAAAACAAAACAAAACAAAAATGCACACAGCTTGCACCTCTTTTGGAAGGCCCACCCCATTGTTTGAGAACCGCTGGAATAATAGATTAATGAATTCCAAAGTCAGAAGGGACGGCTTGATCATCTCATCTGACCTCCTGTATAACACAGGCCATATAACTTCCCCGCAATAATTCTTAGAGCAGATCTTTTAGAAAACCATCCAATTTTGATTTAAAAATTGTCACTGATGAAGATTCCTGCCCAACCTTTGGATTGTGTTATGCTTTTCCTTGCCAGATTTAAGAGCCCACTACTAAATATTTGTTCCACATGTATGTACTTACAGACTGTAATCAGGTCACCCCTTAACCTTCTCTTTGTTAAGCTAAATAGATGGAGCTATGAGACATGTTTTCTAATCTTTTAATCATTCTTGTGGCTCTTCTCTGGCTCCTCTCCAATTCATCAACATCCTTTTTAAATTGTGGGTACCAGAACTGGACACTATTCCAGCAGCTGTCACACCAGAGCCAAATACAGAAGTCAAATAACCTCTCTATTCCTGCTCAAGATCCCCTGTCTGTGCCTGCAAGGATTTCATTAGCTCTTTTGGCCACAGTATCACATTGGGAGCTTGTGTTCCAGCTGATAGTCCACCATGATCCACAATTCTATTTCAGAGTTACTGTTTCCCAGGATAGAGTCCTCCATTCCTGTAATTATGGCTTACATTGTTTGTTCTTAGATGAATACATGAATAAAATGCATAATGTTTGCTTGCAACCAGTTTACCAAACAATCCAGATTACTCTCTACAGTGACCTGTGCTCTTCATTATTTATCACGTCCCCAATTTTTTGGGTGTGTAGTCAGACTCCATAAGCTGTGTGAGTTTCACCAGCTGTATATATGGTACTGCTGTAGAACTGAGGCACAAGCCAATGTGAGGGTTAGTGTAGATCAGTCCCACTCCAGGATATGCTTTAGGAGGCAAGTTGACCTAGATTGCTATGGGAAATTGATGTTAAAAATACACTTATAAAACAATCTATTGGTAAAATCTTGGCTCCACTAAAATCAGTGACCAAACTCCCATTGACTTAGTGGGGCTAGGATATCACCCTATGCCTTTTACAACAAGACCTTATGGTGCTATTATAGTTCACAAGCAAGTGTCTGAGAGAGACAAAAAACTCATGCATATGCAGTGCAGCAACATCACTTTAAAAGTTTGATAGACTTGTGGATTCTACAGGATTTTGAACCATAAAATGCACAAATTCCTTCATATATACTTAGCTCACAGGTGCCAACTTGAAATGGCTTCTCGTCAGATTAAGTCCACCTGACATGCTTTTGGAGTTTTTTGTGAGCTTTTTGTGAGCGATGTTCAGAGCTGCCACAGGAATTCTCATGAGGGAACACCTCCTATATAGCATTGCAAAATCCTATAGTTAATCTTGTGCATGTGAAGGAGAGTGAAGTGGAGATGGGCATGGGAGTGGAGTAGTCAACGCTTCCTAAGTGATGCCAAATGAGATAGTGTAGTCTAAGTACTGATTACATGTGATGTCACATATTATGGAAAAGTATGACTGAGTGTAAATAAGAGACAGTCCCGTGTTGTCCAAGAGTGATGTGCAACAGCTTTGCTGTAAGCCAGAATGTATCAATGTTTTCTTGTTACGTCTGGACTTTTATTCATACTTCATTTCAAGGCTGATTTGCTAGAATTTAAGAGCAAGCAGAAGTGTGGTATGACTCACTGAATGACAGTTTATAAACACACCTACTCAGAGAAAGGTTAAACTCCTCAAAAATATAGAGCATGTAACGAGTGAAGCATTCCAGGTGGTTAGTATTGTTTTTTACATTCCTTGAAGCCTTTATCTGGTAGAACGTTTTGAAAGATGCTGCTGCTCCATAGGGTACTGACAAAAAATCTAAGGGGAAAAATTGTCTATTCCATCTTAATAGGGAACTCAGGATTTCTGAAGAGCTGTCCTTTGGAGAGAAAGTACATTACTTATGTCCAAACTGTTTACAGGCTAAAGGAGAGCAGCAGAGGGAGACAGCAAATCAGGGTTTGTGGTTAAGCACTGAGAGACATTGCTTCAGATTGACAAAGTGTTATGCGTCTCTCACCTGTGAGGTAGGAATGTGAAAAGTGTATCCTTGAAGTCCTCATTTTGTGCCCAGTCCCTCATTGTTCTACAACTGGTTCAAAAGACTTAAGTGCATAGAGTATGGTCTGCAAAACTGAATCCAAAAACAAGTTGTCTTATTTGTTTGAATCCCACTGAGATCTAATCCCAATGTATAGGTACATGCTTAGCACCAATGTCATGGTAGAATAAAAATTCTTGTGCTCTTTTTTTTTTTTTCTGATGAAAACATTTCAAAGCATTATGTAAGTAGGTCTTCCGCATGGGAAAATGAACTTGGAATTCCTAAAAATGTTTCTATATAGTTTCAGCAAATGGAGACATTAATATTTATTAACCATTGACAATGTAGCAAGCAATGTACAAGACAAGGTAGACAGATACACACTGTAAGCCTGTAATTTCTTTGGGACAGGGACTAAGCAAAAACCAAAGGTAGAGTTATAGTATTTTATTCTCACAGTGTGAAGCTGAACAAATAATTGTGTTAAACCCTGTGGACTGCTTCGTCTCAATTCAGTTGCTTCCAGTCTAACTCTACTAGTTCCCTGTTCCCACAGTGTCCTGTCAATGACAGTCCCTCCAGGGAACATGGGCCTTCTGACTCCAGTTCCACTGATAATGATACAACTTCCCTATTTTACGAACATTTTAATAAAAACATTAAAAATAAGTGAGGCCCAGATCTCCATCTCAAGTCCCTTTGGCTAGAGGTTACTAACATTCTTGTCTTGAAGTCTTGTCTTTACCCCCCCAACTCTGCTGGTTAAATAGTCTTTGGACTTTTTTGGCATCCCTGTGATGGGGTTTTCCTCTTTGCCAAAAATGCTAACACAGCATCTGAGCCAGCCTTGGGTTACAGTCTATTAGATGTTTCTACAGCTGATTTTTCTACCTTACCATTACTCTGTGCTGGGAGGGGAGGGGTATGGTGGTCCAAAATCCCATTTTCTGTGAAAATTCCTTGAATTCTTCCAAGGCAAATTGGTGTCTGTTGTTGGGGAATATAGCGTCTGCAATGCCATCTCTAGCAAACTGGACCTTCGGTTTTCTAATCATTAACTTGTTTCTTGTGTGAGGCAGAACATCCGCTCCCAAAAATTTGAATAGTAGCTCACTGTAATCAGGTATTGCTTTTCACTGAAGGTTAGTAAGTCTGCTCCCACCTTTCCCATACTTGAGTGGGTAGGTCACATAAGTGCCTTTCTTCTGGTGGTTATCACACAAGCAGCAGCTGTATCACTGGAACAAACTTGTGTATTCATTACCAGCCTGTAAACACACATCAACCCTTATAAGACACTGTCAGTGCCCAAATGAAAGCATGTCTTTTTTGCATGACATCCTTACATAATGAGGTGAGGACAACTGCTCTGTGTCCTTGGAAATGATTCTATCCTGCACACTCAGCTGATCTTTAATTTGAAAATGGAGTCCTGCTCCTGCTGGTACTTGGCTTTTGTCTTCCGGCCACCCTGCTGATATTGCTCTCTTGACAGTCTGTAGTTGGATGTCCTTTTCCCTAGCCTCTTGGATTTCCATCAGCTTTTTTGTAGAAGGTGGGAGATAGTGTAGGATGTTAATGATTTAAAAGTCCTGATCACCTTCCTCCAATTCACTGATGCTGGGTATGTGCGCCTTGCTCAAGGTGTCAGTTAAGAGCGGTAATCATCCTGGACAATATCTGATCTTTACCCAGTAGCGCTGGAAGTGTAGCAACATGTGCTGCAATCTCTTTGGAGCATTAAGAAGGAGCTTTGCCATGATTTTCTCTAGGGGTTGTGGTCTTATTGCACTGAATGGCCATAGCTATACAGATGGAATTGCTCGTCTCAAAATACCATAGCAAGAAACTCTTTTTCTAGTTGTGTGTATCCCTGTTTGGTCTCTGATGGGGCTCCGCTGGCATAAGTGTCCAGCTGCACCTGCAGAACTATATCCACTCCTTTCTCTGGTGCCTCACAGTGTAGTGTCAAAACAATGAGGAGCCCTTGTGGCACGTTAGAGACTAACAAATTTATTTCAACAAGCTTTTGTGGACTAAAACCCACTTCATCAGATGCATGGAGTGGAAAATACAGTAGGCAGGTATAAATACACAGCACATGAAAAGATGGGAGTTGCCTTACCAAGTGTGGGAGGGTCAGTGCTAATGAACCAATTCAGTTAAGGTGGAAGTGTCCTATTCTCAACAGTTGACAAGAAAGGGTGAATACTAAGGGGGGAAATCACTTTCGAAGTGCTAATGAGGCCAATTTCAAACAGTTGACAAGAAGGTGTGAGTATCAGCAGAGGGAAATTACTTTTTGTAGTGACTCATCCACTCCCAGTCTTTATTCAGGCCTAATTTGATGGTGTCCAGTTTGCAAATTAATTCCGGTTCTGCAGTTTCTCGTTGGAGTCTGTTTCTTCAGGACAGGGGCACACCTTAGCATTTAATTCAGCATGTCAAATGCTTGTTTGTTGAGGACCTGCCCAACACCACTCAGCATCCTGCCTTGTGAGCTGTTTTGCGTTCTGCTGCCACAGCCAGGTGTGGACAGAATTTGGACAGAAAATTTATCATTCTTCTGAAGCATTGCACCCCTTTTACCTCCACTGATGCTTTCATGTCTTTAGCTGCTTTGATCTTGTTGGGATCTGCTTTCAGTCCTCTGCTGTGAGTAGATGTCCAATATATGTCACCTCACACTATTTGAGTTGCATTTTTTCTGGGTTGAGTTTTGTGTTCTTGTCTCTGCATCTCTGTAGAAAAGCTTGTAGTTTTCTCTCATGGTCTTGTTCAGATTTTGTATCATTGCTTCCTTCACCTACAATGAGGATCTCAGCTGTAGGTATTTTCAGACCAGGCAGTCCTTCCAGCACTTGGGTGAGTTTCCTTTGGAACATGTCTAGTCCCGGGCTTATGCCCATTGGCATGCACAACTATCTGTAGGGACAAAATGGTGTTTGCAGAGGTTGTCAGCAGGCTGGACTCTCCCCAGGCTTATCTGCCAAAACCTGCTCCTCACATCACAGTATAAAGATCCAGACTTTGGGAAGTTCTGGAAAGAGGTCATCAATTGTGGGCAGTGGATCTTTTCAGTGCCTGGTTCAATTGGCTTTGGGTCTATGCAAACATATAATTTGCTTGATGACTTTTTTATCACCTGCTTACCCAGGCGGTACTGGCCTCTACAGGTGCTACAGGGGGGAGGGATAGCTCTGTGGTTTGAGCATTGACCTGCTAAACCCAGGGTTGTGAGTTCAGTCCTTGAGGGGGCCACTTACGGATCTGGGGCAAAAACTGGTCCTGCTAGTGAAGGCAGGGGGCTGGACTCAATGACCTTTCAAAGTCCCTTCCAATTCTAGGAGATTGGCATATCTCCAGTTATTACCTTATTACAATACCCCTGCTCTGCAAACTTTTGAGCTCCTTGCATTCTGGATTATGTAGTGATACTGGAATTTTCCTTCAGGGTATGCACTCGGGCTCTACTTTGAGGTCTGCTTCCAGTTGCAGCTGTCCTTTGAGGCAACTGTCACCTTTGAAAACATTCCCATGTGCTTTTAAAATGGTCTCAATTGTCCATGGGACTCCCTCTTTTGCTTCTTGTACTGCAAAAATAAAATTCTGACACTGCACACTGATCTGATCCATGGCCTGTATGGCTATATTCCCCAAGAGGGGTGTGTGGTATTTACTATCCACCACTACAAACTTCATGGTATCATCTGTTATTTTTCAGGATAGTTGCTATGAAGCCACATTTTCCTGTGGGCTGCATTATGCTCATTATACATTATTAAATTGCACCAGCTCTTTGTAATGGGTGTGTTTGGGTCCAGTTCACCCCAAGGAATCACATTGCAAGAAGCCCCACTATCCAGCTGTAAAGGTTATGATTAAATAGATAATAACATCTGTCTCTCTCCTGGAAGGGGTGTTAGATGATGACTATAGCATTTTGTGTATTTCTATGTTGCAGCACAGGGAAGTATAATTTTCAGTTTTATACTGATCTGCATTGATTTACCTTTTTATAGACATAGTTGATGACAAGACTAGACAGCCAGAAAAGGTTTGGTCCTAACCAAAGGCAGAGGGCAAATAGAGTGAAGGTGAAATATTAGCTTAAGCAGTGCTACTTCCCCAAAGGCCCTTGTTCTACATAGTTACTGGGCAAGCAAAGGAGTGCTACAGCCACAAGTAAAAGAAGAAAATAAAAGGATCTCAAACTTAATATTTTGGGAGGGTAGGGGAGAGTCAGCAAGGTGAATCTGTGCACGGACAAAGATATGAACATGTGCATGTGTATGCAAGTATCTATAAGGGTATGTGAGTATACATGTCCAGGACGGGGTATAAGGGTACAGGTGTGCATACATGCATGGAGGGCATGTGGGGAGTGCATGCATGCCAACAATTTGCATATGCATGGAGATGTTCATAAAATATGTGTGTGCGTACGCGTGCATCGTTTCTATCTTTCTGGGCAGCCATTTTTCTTTGTCTTAGTTGTATATGTGGTCACCCTTTTCTTTTTGTTGTATGGCCCCATCAGGCCTCCCTTTGTGAAGTGCAGAGACATAGCAGATTTGCAACCTGAGGGCCCTTACCACAATGTAATGTAAACATGGGTTAGACAAATTCAGGATGGAAATTAAGTGAACATTTTTAACAGTAGGCATAATTAGCCATTGGAACATCCTAGGGTGGATTTCTCATCACTTCAAGTCTTTAAATCAGAATCCTATATATCTATGATACTTATCTGGCCCCATCACTTCACAGTCCTTAATGTATTTATCCTCACAGTGCCTTGGTGAGGTAGGGAAGTGCTTCTGTCCCTATCTTACTGAGGCACAACAAGAATAAGTGACTCGCCCAAGATCACACAGAAAGTCTCTGGTCAAGCAAGGAGCTGAGCCCAGGTTTTCTGAGGCCCACACACTTCACTATCCTTCCTCTTGTAAGAAAATTGTCTTTCTAAAAGATAAGCTATAGCTTATCCAGAAGTTATGGGCTTGATGCAGAAACTATTGGGTGAAATTCTATGGCCTGTTATGTAGGAAGTTAAATTAGATGATCATAATGGTCCCTTCTGGCCTTAAAGTCTCTGAATCTGTGGCTCAAATAAATAAATGCTTATTTCGATTTTTAAAAGATATATTCTTTAAATGAGTTTTATTTCCCTGCAGGTGTTTAGTTTTGCTTTTAACTCAGCAAAGCAGATGATAAGAAGGGAGGAGAAGGATGGAGGCAAGAGATAGTTCATCTGTTCTTGAGTAGCTTTCCTAAAAGGGCCATGTATCTGTGAGCCCTGACAAAGACAGCTAGCAGCCTTCAGAGCTCTAAAACCTTGGCTTATCACAGGCTCTGTGCAGCAGTGCTCAAAGTTCAGTAGTAGCTGTTTGTGAGATTGATGCTGTCTGATGCAAGCCAAGCTATCTAAGGGCCACTTTGGGGACAAAAATCACATATTGGATGAAGCTCATCTCCAGGGCTGAAATAAGACAAATGTAGAGACCCAAAGCCTAAACTATTTTTTACATGTTTAGTTTTCTTTTATTTGGTCTGCATTTTCCCTCATCCTTTGGGAAACCTGATAAAACACCATAGTTCAAGAAGTGTACATCTAACGTCTCAGCTACATTATTCATCAGATCATGTGCATCTAGAATAGAGTTTCAAAGAAACAACAGGCTGAAATTCCTGTAGCTCTCAACCATCTCAACAATTTAACAGTATATGGCATCACGCATAAAAAGCATCACAAATCCTTTTGTATGAGAGAGATGAAAGGAAGTTGGAGGATGACACAAAGAATGTGGCACAATGGAGGAGAATGTTTCATGTATTTAAACATTTATTGACACTCCTGGAAGTAAAGACTTGCAAGAAATTGAATTACAATTCCATGCTAAACTACTGGCTTCAGTGTTGTTGTGGTACACTCAACTAGCCTAGAAGGATGCTTTGTGACTAAACTGGGACTTTCGGATGATACAAGGTCCTCAGAGAAGATTTAACATTTTAAAAGTTTTCTTCAGCATCATGTCATAACAGACTGATAAAGCCCAGGCTATGTATAATAGAGCAAGTCAGAAAATGAGTATCTTTCCTGTGGAAAATTACAATTATTTAGCAAAAAATTGAAAATGGCAATATTTTGCTTTGGAAATGCTTCTGCAGTGATTTACAAGAGCTGTGGTTTGAGTGCATCATGCACCCAGTCTCCGCTGTAGGCTGGTAAATGGTAAGACTGTATTTCTCCTGATGCATCATAGTCTCCCCATCTTGGAGAAGGAAAGGACTGCAGTGTTTGGAGACCCTGGCCATGGTGCATCATGGGAGATGTAGTCAGCTGAACTGTAACTCTTATGAGGCACTGCAGCAGCAATTCCAAATCAGAATAGCTCAGGTTTTGGACAATTTTTTAATTACAAAAATCAATGGAAATGAAACATTTTTTGTCCCAAAAAATCAGTTTGGTTAAAAGCCCAATTTTTTGTTGAAAATCAATTTTAACTGAAAATTTTCTACCAGTCCTAAGGTATAAATTTTACACTGGGTGTCAGGATCATGCAGGCAATATTTCACTGTTCTTGCAATAGCAATTTGGCTGGGAACAACTGGCAATTTCACACAGCTCTGACTACTGCTCCTGAATATGATTAAATGTTTCATGTGTAGAGAATGATCCCTTCAAAATTATGAATGACAATAATAGTAATTCCTAGCTTTTATGTAGTGCTTGTCATAAGTAGATCTCCAACTGCTTCACAATCAGTAATTTTTAAGAATTCTGATTACAGTTAAGTAGATTAAAATAACTGTTTTATTACAAGTAAACCACCAATCAGATTTTGCTTTGTAAAATGCATTTAACTGCAGATGGCAACCGTTACCTTGATGTTTACCAGCAATTCTGCAGAAATCATTCAAATATAATGTCTCTCCAAAGTTTTCAAAATTGGTGCCTAAAATCATATTTAGATCCCTAAATAACTGACTTGATTTTCAGAGATGCTTAGCACACACAATTCTCATTTAGTTTAGGTGTTTAAATATAGATTTAGGAGCCTATCTTTCAGCAGTCAAGTTTGGAAATTTTGGCCTCAGCTTTTACTAATTAAAAATAAGAGGTATTTTTACCCATTTGTAAGAGTATGGGTGTAACTTGATTTTTGTGTACTATCCTCTTCTACCTATTAACAGAATGAGTTCATTTACTTATCTTTGAGTTTTCTCATTTGTGTCTTGACTGTTGAAGCAAGGCCAGCAATTTGGTGTCATTAAACTTGCACCATTCAAAAAAACTCATTTTGAAATACCAGGGGACTGTCTTCAAAGAGTATACTGTAGTTTGTCATCTGCCTATTTTATATTGATTATAGAAATGCTATAGATTTCATGCCTGACATTTTGCTATCTATTACTCTTATATAGAGATCTGCTGTAGCCATTTAGAGTGAACACATGCGAACAAATGTAAAGAACTTCATTTGGGACTTCTAATGGGAAGGAGGAGGAATATGTTTCATTTCTTTTTCTTTCACAAGTAGCAGTAGTGTGAAGATCACATTTAGTAGCTCCACAACCCATGATATCTCGTTCTGCTCACGCACAGTTTTTCAACATCTATAACTTACTTATTCAAAATACCTGCCCATTGATAGACCCAACTGAACTTCTTCTCGTACTTCTTGGATATGGCTATAATGGGCCTGATCCATAGTCCAAATCAATAAATCAGTATTTACAAATTTCCTGAAGTATTGTCTTCAACATAGTACTTTTGGGAGCGTGTCCACAAGCTATGAAGGAACACAAAAAGATGACAATGTGCTCTGGGTAGGTAGTAATTTGGGTAGTTAAAATACTTACAGTTTACCAACACTCCATGTTGAGGGGTATTCGTGACTTTTAAAAATTCTTTGGACCATCTTCAAAAATAATGTTTTTTATATCAGCTGAGACACATTTTAAAAGGAAGGGTAATGGCTATCCCTACTAAATGAACTCTAGTACTGATCAGAACATTAATGTTTTCATTAACAAACTTGAGAAACTTCACAATGGGAGAATTCACTAAAGAGCAGAGCTTAGAATTCCAAGACTCCTTCTGCACCCAGTGGTGTTAGATTGACACCATTATGTTCTTTGATAGCATAGTCATATTTACATCTTTGTTTCATGAAATCTATGATCATTTGTCAGACAATTTAAACTCTTTGGGACCGATTTCATCTTCTCTCTGGATGCACCCTGAATGTCTTTCCCTGTGTTGTCCACCTTTGACCTCTCCTTTTCTCAGGCATGCTTGTAGTGATCCCAGCTAGGAGTCAGAAGACTCGCTAGATTGATTAGTACCCAAGTTGCCTTTATCTCCTATACAGTAATGTAGACCTTTTAGCTCACAAAGACATTTAACCATTTCTTCTGCTTTAGCTGCTTAGAGGACACCTAATCTCATGGACCTTAGGGCTCCCTATTTTCAAGGCCTTACGATTTTTATTATTTCTTCTAAGGGTCTTGAATTGACCTGCCTGGTATTCATCAGCACTAATGATGGATCTGTCTTTCCATTATTACCTGTTTATCCAACAGTACATGGAGAAAATTATGTAAACAAATTAATGAAACCATTATATATCTTAAACACCTGACATTTTTCTGCTATGTAACATATTGTTTCACGTTTGCTTGTGAATGTTTTTATTGGGATAGGGTGTTAATATAGATTAATCTTCACAATTGCCCTAGCTATTCTTTTGGCTGCCCTTTTTTTTTTTTTTTGAGAGACAGTTTCATTGATAAATCAGTCAACTCTAAAAATCAAGTTTCTTTTTAGTCACTCAACAAGCCATGGACTTTCTATATAGGAAGCTTTCTGTTTTAAGTAAAAGAATTTTGATTTCATTTTAGAGTGTAGCCCTGAAATACCACTCAGAATAAGTTATGATTCTTAACTTCATATGAGGCAGTGCTTCACTGTCATAACTCCTTATTTTTGTACGTACCATTAATCCAATAATGGCAAATGATTTTTTCATTTGGAACAAGTAAATTCTATTCACCTGTTAAAGGATCTGTTCTGTAACCTTCACTCATAGGAGTGATTCTATTTACTTTATTGGGACTGCTCATATAAGTTCTTCTCAGGGGGAATAAGGGTGGTTCTTCAAGTATTGTCCCTATGGGTGCTCCACTGTAGGTGTATTGGTGCTCCTGCATTTTTAATCGGAGAATTTTGACAGTGGTGTCCCTTCGGCCCGTATATGCGCCCTCCCTCCCTCCCTTGTGGTCTGCCTTGAGGGTATCTAGCACTGCATGGGCAATCCACCCTCAGTTCCTTCTCGACTGCCCTTGGCCTGAGACGGAGCAAATATTAGTCCAGTTTATTCACTTACTTTATATTTGGATAGTGTTAATTTATAGCTCTTTTAGTATTTCCATTCTTTGTTGCAGTAGCTTTAAAGTTTCTGTTCTTCAATTTAAAAAATAATCGTTTGACCCATTTTCCTGCCTTTGTTGTGAGATTGCCCCCCTAGGGGCATGCCCAGTTCTCCTGGTTTTAAAAGGAGCCTCTCCTGCAGGGAGGCAACTCCTGTGATGGACGGACACGACACTCTCGCTGCATCCAGTGCCTCAGAGAGGGACACATCCCACAGAAGTGCACTTTCTGCCAGCACCTGAAAGATAGTTCCCTAGAGAGCCGGGCACTAAAGCTGAAACTCCTCGTGGAGGATGCTCTTAAATGGACATTTGACCCTGGTTCTGATCTGCATCCTGGAGAAGACTCGTCCCCAGACCCATCAACTTCCAGAGAGGGAGAACTGCAGAGAAAGTCAGCTGACTCCCCCCACAGAGCATCCAGAAAAAGGGTTGCAAGCCCCCAAACAGAGCTCCCGACTAGCCAGAGAGATGGCTGGCATGTTGAGTCACTGCAGCTCCGATGGCTCTGGGGCTCAGGGCCCTAAAGAAACAGAGACTCCCAGATGTGAGCTCTGCCACAGTGCCTAAAGATCTGAGGTGCAAAGGCTCTGAAGCAGCATCATTGCCTGCCAGAGACAAGAATAGAGACCATACCAACTCTACTAAATCAGCACCCACAAAAACATCCTTGGCACTGAGTGCTTCAAAGCAGCCCTTGTTGGAAGATGCCTCCCATAAAAAAAGATCAGTGCTGATGAGTTAGCATTGGCAATCACTAACAGCACCAAGCGCAACAGTGGTAGTGCAAGAGTTCCTGCTTCTCTAGGGACTGCAGGAGTTCCTGCTTCTCTAGGGACTGCAGGAGTTCCTGCTTCTCTAGGGACATTATGATCACAGAGGAACTAGAATCCAGTGAGAAGTCAGACAGTGACCAGGATGACAGTTTTTCTCTGGTGTTACATCACAACCTGCCATTATGGCATCTGGGACCTCCTCAGGTACACCTACGCTCTGATCCCCAATCTTCCCAATATCGTCATCCATGGGTGCCACACCCATGCCATTTACCAGTGGCCATACTGTGATCAGTGAGCAGCCTATAGGCCTCATACTTCTCGCTCTTCTAGTGTCTCCCAGAGGGAGCCCACTAGACATTCTCCTACGGCCTCCACACTTTAAAGGATTCTGGAGCCACACTGTGCTCTCTAGGAATCTACACAGCAGGACAGAAAAGGAAATTTAGTTCACAGCCACCTCACAGATCATAACCACCCTGGTTTTCTCTTTCACCGTGGTATTATGAGCCACAGCGTAAAAGACCCATGATGCAAAAACAGAAATTGTCCACTTCCCCATCCTCAGCGTCTCAACCATCCTCTTCAAAACATCAGTTTTGATGCTTTGGTCGAGGCCCTGAGCAACCACTCTTTGCAAGAACAGCTGCTACATGCAGACCTTCTATATCCCTTTGGAAGTCACCTGACACTCTTTCACAGAAGTTGAGGAAAAACATCACCTTCAACATATGGTTCTTGGAGAATATCTTCAAGAGCTACTCCAGTCACTTCACATCTCTCTGTTCTCCCGACCCTCCTCCTTCAGGGACCCTTCTCACGAGAGACTATTATGGCAGGAAATAGATCACCTGTTATGTCTAGGGGCTATGGAACCAGTCACTAGTCACCTCAGAGGCAAGGGTTTTTATTCCAGATATTTTATGATTCCCAAGAGAAATGGAGGTTGGAGACCCAGACTAGATCTAAGGGCACCAAACAGATATGTGAAGACACAGATGGTCAAGATGGTCACACTAGCAGCCATTTTGCCATCTCTGGAACAAGCCTTTGACCTACAAGATGTCTACTTCCACATTTCAATTTGAACATCCCACAGAAGGTTCCTCCGATTTACCTTTGGGCAGGACCATTATCAGTACAGATTGCTCCCATTTGGCCTCTCTTCCACACTCACGGTATTCTCCAGGATCCTCTCATAGACTTTGAGGTCAGAAGGGACCATTATGATCATCTAGTCTGACCTCCTACACAACGCAAGACACAGAATCTCACCCACCCACTCCTGTAACAAACCCCTAACCTATGTCTGAGTTAGTGAAATCCTCACTCAAATTGTGGTTTAAAGAACTCAAGGTGCAGAGACTCCTCCACCAAGTGACCCGTGCCTCATGCTGCAGAGGAAGGCAAAAAACCTCCAGGGCCTCTGCCAATCTGCCCTGGAGGAAAATGCCTTCCCGACCCCAAATATGGCGATCAGTTAAACCCTGAGCATGTGAGCAAGCACCCAGGAAAGAATTCTCTGTATCATAGTGGCGCATCTATGAACATTAGGGATTATACTTTACCCATATCTGGGCAACTGCCTTGTCCTTTCAAAGATGCCCTGCGAGCCACCCAGAGGGCCATGCATATATCTGCACAACTGGGTCTGCAGTTCAACACTTAGAAATTGACTTTGACCCCAATACAGCATCTGGAATTTATTGGAGCTGAACTCAGCACAGTACAAACACGAGTGTTCCTCCCACTGCACAGATTCAACATACTGACAAGTCTTATAGACACAATCCAGGCCAGTCCACAACCACCAGCCAAGAATTGTCTCCAGCTTCTCGGGCACACAGTGGCATGCACATTTCATAGAATCATAGAATATCAGGGTTGGAAGGGACCTTAGGAGATCATCTAGTCCAACCCCCTGCTCAAAGCAGGGCCAATCCCCAGACAGATTTTTTACCCCAGTTCCCTAAATGGTCCCCTCAAGGATTGAACTCTCAACCCTGGGTTTAGCAGGCCAATGCTCAAACCACTGAGCTATCCCTCAGTCAACTATCCCTGACCCCACACCCAGTTGTATGAGATTTTACATATATGGCTCAGATCTGTCTACTTTCTAAACAAGGATGGGCTGAACAAGCCACTGTTGATGCCCTCCAGGGTCAAACACTCCTTGGATTGGTGGAAAGAACCATCTAACATCTGCACAGGCATCCCCCACCAACACTGATTCTAACAACTTGTGCCTCACTTATAGGCTGAGGAGCCCACCTATACAACCGCACCATCCAGGGCAAGTGGTACCACACAGAATCAGTCCTCCATATCAATCTTCTGAAACTAAGAGCTGTCAGAAATGTCTGTGCACAGTTTCTCCCTCTCATCAGGGATACTCACACGGAAGTCATGACACAATATAGCATGCATGTTTTGCATAAATCACCAACCAAGGTGCCAGATTATGCTTCCTTTGCATGGAAGCACTGAAACTTTGAAATTGGTGCATCTGCCACAATGTGCTCATTTCAGCCACTTACTTGCCAGGGATGCAAAATGTGACGGCAGACAGTCTGAATCAGAATTTCTCTTATGACCACAAATGGGAGTTGAACCCAGCAGCGCTTCATAGCGATCAACCTATGGGGAACCCCAACAATAGACCTGTTTGCTACCTACCAGAACAAGAAATGTCTCCACTACTGTGCCAGAGTTGAACTGAGGAAACCGTTTCTAGGGGAAGCTTTCATCTTTCCATGGGGCAGGAAGATGCTCTATACCTTTCCTCCATTCCCTCTAATGTCAGTGGTCCTATTAAAATACAGCAAGAGAGCGCAAAAGACAGACTGATTGCCCCCATCTGGCCAAGACAAGTGTGGAACCAATACCTTGTGGTACCCATACCTTGCACAGCTGGCAGTATGTCCTCCAATTCCTCTTCGACCCATTCCTCACCTGCTCTACCAAAATGACCGATGGATCCTTCACCCCAACCTACCTATAACCTACCCCAACCTCTGGTTCCAGGCTTGGCTTCTTCATGGTTCCAGCACTTAGAGAGTGAATGCTCCAAGGAGGAGAAAGACATATTCTTGCTCAGTAGGAAATTGCTTTGTTGTACTTCCCTGCAGAAGTGAAAATTCCAAAACTGATGCAATTCCAAACCAGTGGCTCTGACATCTTCCTCCCTCCCTTTGATCCTAGACACTATTCTAGACCTCAGAAGGACTGGTGTTTCTTACCTCACTGAAACTACATCTAGCAACCTTAACAGCCTTCCACTATCAGGTGGACAGATGCTCAGTATTTTCCCATCCAACAGATTCATTAAGAGCATGTTCAACCTCTTCCCACGCATTAGACCACTCACACCAACATGGGATCTCAGTCTGGTTCTAAGAACCTTAACTAGACCATCCGTTGAATCTATGGTCACTTGCTCCCTTCCACATTTGTCCATGAAGACAGCATTTCTAATGGCTATTACCTCTGTATGATGAATAGACAAGAAATAATGGGCTTAAATTGCAGCAAAGGTAGTTTAGGTTGGAGATCAAGGGACTGGACTAGATCACCTCTTGAGGTCTCCTCTAGTCCTATGATTCTGTGATCCTATTAATAGGGGAAATAGCAGCACTGATGGCACACCCACCGTTCATGGCTTTTTTTTAAAGACAGTCACCCTGAGACCAAAACTGAAAATCTTTCCCAAAATAACCTTGTCCTTCCATATGAACCAACTCATTCACCTCCCTACCTTTTCCCCAAAACCACATTGTGACAACAGGGAGGGCAGCAACTTGGACCACTGTCCAAACTTTCGCAGAACACTGTGCAATTACTCAAGACTCTGCCTCTGATACCAATTTCTGCTCCACAATACTATTGTCAATAACAGACTCCACTCCGAAGTACCAGCCCTCCAGGGAGGCTACCACTGTGGATTGACCAACAGTGAAACAACCAAAGGGATACTACTACTCAAAGAAGAAGTTACTCACTTTGTGCAGTAACGATCGGTTCTTCGAGATGTGTCTCTCTATGGTTGCGCCCCAACCATCGTCCTCTCCTCTACTTCAGAGTTCTTGACAAGGTGCTCTGTGGTGGTGAAGGAACTGAGGGTGGTTTGCCAGCACAGCACTAGTTAGCCTCTGGGCAGACCATGAAGTAGGGAGGGTGCATGTGCGGGCCGAACGGACGCTGCTACCAAAATTCTCCAGTGAGAGGCGCGGGGGCACAGATATACCTACAGTGGAGCACCCATAGGGACACATCTCTTGAAGAACTATTGTTACTGCACAAAGTGAGTAACTTCCTCTCTTAAAACTGGACATTTAATGAACTCTCATAAGCAGCACAATCTGGGTTTTGTACCAAATATGCTATAAAGGCTTTAAATGATATTTTCAGACTGTGGATTAAAAGGCCATTTCAAATGCTCAGGAAAATCTGCCTGATTAAAACATTTTCAAAAGATGAGAGTTACAGATGCCTGTAGATAGGAAATAACTGTGGTATCTCTGACAACAGTGTGGTCACTGTTGATTATTTTTTCATGGTAATCAGTGTATGGTATAATATTGTCCTAAAATTTATATTGTTTGGATATCCTCCACATCTCTTCTCTAGAGTGATTCAGCAGTTCCTTAGCTCTCTGAGAAATGAAATCATTAGTGCTGAAAACAGCAGCATTTTTAAAAAATGTTTGTTTGACATACAATAAGTCACTAACTTATAGAAAATGTGTGGTTGGCAAACAGCATGGAGAGGCTTGCTTAACAAGGGATTGTTGACAGTATGATTTTCATGCACCTTTAATTGAGAGGGGAGAAGCTGGTACAAAATGTGAGTTTCTGGATTAGTTCAAGACCAATATGTTGTTTCTGTTACCAATTGTCAGAAAACAAAGCTCATCACGTGTGTGGCAAATTTTCAGAAGCACTGTCATTTAAAGATATTCCCTTGTTTTCTTAAGAACACCACCACTATAATTTTGTAGCCAGCCTAGCAATATATTTGTTTTGATATTAAACCTTCCCTATCCAACTCTCTTTCACCCTCCCTCTTGCTTCATCTCACATTTAAACCAGATAATCCTAACAACTGGGCTTTTTTCCTTCATACATGTGGTGCTCCAGTAGGCTTACAGGGTGCCTCCAGGGTTGATATTCAAGGACTATCAAAATTTATTTTTGGCAATGAGGCAGTGGAAAAAAAAATGGGTTCCAAGAAGAAAAAACTCCACAATCCATTTCTCACAACTAATGTGAATGTTTGATATTAGTGTTTGAATTAATTCTATCCACTTTTAATCCATATTATATCCTGTTTCAAAAAGATCTGATGGAAACCTTTATTATTTGCAAAGGAGGAAAGATGCCTTTTATGATAATCAAACAAGCTGATTAATTAACAGTGACACTTTCCAATGTATATAAGTGTGATCCTATTCAAATCTCAACTGAAATTATGGAACACATTATGAATATTCATCGTAGCACACTCTGGTTACTGGCTTTTGCTTCCAATAATACTTGACAGGTTCATTTCCTTCATGTTTTCCTTCTTTAATATAGAATGTGGTTGATTTATTTCTTAATCCATGTGAATGTGAACTTCCTAGGACAGCTAAAAGCATGTGTTTTGCAGCTTGCCTACACAAAGCAAAAGGCAAAGGGAAAGTTTTTATTAATTTGGTAATATGTTTTCTTTTCTTATTTTTTTTCTCATAACTCAGCTTGGAAACCAGAAAATAACTGCCAATGTGATGGAGGTAAATGCTTCACAGACACACAGACAAACAGCAACAGAAGTTTCTTCACTGCCTCCTCCTTCCGTGGTACCAGTTAACAGAACCTCTTTCTCACCAGACAGTGGCACCCACCTAGCATCATTTATTTTGCCAACGCTTGATGATTTTTTGCCTTCACGCTTTTATAAAACCCTGGCCCTCTCACATTTTTCATATAAATACCCTTTCCTAGCTCCTGAAAATACTATCCACAGGAACGAAACAGCCTCTGTAATCACAGACTCTGCCATGAGTGAGTACTCCTCTCGCACAGTGAGTGAGTCTTCCACAGCCATTCTAGATGAGCTGCAGACTTGTAACTATGATACTACTGACTGTTCTGAAACACCTTCCCCAACCTTGAGCCAGATGTCTGCTGTGTCAAATGGCACCACCTTAACCACCACTGCTGCCACTTCTCATGTAATTATCCTTCCTTTTTCCTCCTGTTTGTTCAGCCAGGTTACCAAAGGGGAAAAGAACTCATTCTTGTCTGTTATCCCATTACTCATGTGAGCATGGTGTCAGTTGTTTGTTTAGGTTCTGCAGAGTCTGGTTATATGTTTTATTACAATAATTTACTACAGTAATAACAGATTCTGTAAAGCTATTCAAAATTGTGCAATGTGTTGTGCAACTCTAATTTCAACTAAGATATAGTGAACAGTTTGTTTACAACTAATGGCCAGTTTCACTTTTATCACTTAGTCCAAATATGTTAAAGAAAAGCAGACTGAGGAATTTAAGCTGATCTACTTTAAAATATTTAATTAGTTGCCATACAAAAAGAATGCATAGGTTGAATTTTGAGAGAGGCTGAAAACCAGCTTTCAGCTATCATTGAGGTACATATGTCAGGCATTAATATACCTCATAGATTCATATTAATAGGGTTGATGAGAATACTTAACACAACCTTGTCTTCTGCTAGCCATGACCACTGACTGCATGAAGCCGTTTCTGTTTTATCTCCTCTAACTAACAGTTCTCCTTCTTAAGCACAGTTGTTTTACAGGAATGAACTGTATAAATAATCTTAGATTTGGATCCTAGGAATTCTGTTGTTTGTTCAGGGCTGCACTTTCTCTGGGTGACTCAAGGAAAATAACCAAGTCTAAATACATATGTGTTTAAATAGAATGTATAGTATACGTATATTTATATATATTTATAGATTAAAAGATATAGAATATGGGTCAAATTCTGCTCACTTTACCCATCTGAGTACTTCTGTTTACTTCAAGGGAACTGCATTTATGATTAAGGTGAGTCAGAATTGGTCCCATATTTCAATTAAATAACAGATCACTGAATTACAAAACTAAATATTCTTTGTGGGGGTTCTCTGATGACATGATGCTAAGCTGAGACCAGAGCTCTACTGCATCATAACCTTGCCATATTTATAACTTTGATCAAAGATTTTGTTTTATCATTTACATGTAGTAACAACAGCAAATTTTAACTTACTATAAATGTAACTTTAAAACTAAAATATGTCTTTTTAAGAACGTTTTTACCCCAAAGTTGCAAATAATTACTTCGAAGAGTAGAGGTTCGCTGTGCTGAATGTTTTTTATATTATGTGACAAAATTATGGGCATGTCAAGTAAAACCAGTAATTCTCACCCATGAAACAAAAAAAAATTCAAAGCATTGGAACTACAAATCTGTGTACTGCCTCCTAGTTGTAAGCAAAGATTAGACAATGCACAGATAAAACAGCATCAACACAGGCTTTAACCAGCCAATTCAGGAGAATGTCAGGTGCCTACATTATCTGTGTGCAAACAACAGTATTTGTGTTGGTATGTTAAAAAGATCATGATCTGTTTTTTTTGCTGGCCCTACCACCTCTTCTTTTTTGGCCAATTTCCCCTCGTGGAGATCTGTGATCTGGCAGCCACTTCCACCCTTAGCCAAAGTCATCTTTGTTAGCATGAGGCCAGATGGATAGACATCTTTTCAGTGCCATCTGTCCTTTTAACTGCCAACAAAAATTACTCATCCCTAATGGGGAAAGGGGAAGAAGGAGCATCCCTCTGAAGGACATAAAGAAGAACCAGTCTGGGAGCCCCACATGGAGAGGGGGCTGCTGCAAGGAGCCACTACTGAGATTACAAGGAACCACTGCTTCTGTTACAAACCTTCCCTCCTCCCCTTTTCTCCACCTATTGAAAAGGGTTAGATGACTGCAAATGTTTCCAGGAGCTGGGAAGTTGATTGGAAGGTTGGTGGCAGGCATGGGTGTTCTGGCAGTGACTCCATCCCCCGAAGTGGGGACACTAACCTGCTCAAGAGTGATTGCTTTTCTTTCATGGAGGAGATGATCACTGGAGGAACAGTAGGGACTGGATGGTCTTACACCATCCGACAGTTTACAAGAAGTTTTGTAGCTCTCTGACAGCTGCTGTGTCCAGTCCCAGTCTGTTCAGCATTTACTCAACATTACCACAAAACGGTCTCTGAGAAAGCACAGTTATTTCCTATTCTACATGTAGTGAAAAGCTGTGATATCTCAAACACCAGTGTACAGCTACTGTTGGCAAAGCAGACATTCATAATGACCACTGTATATCTTACTTGAACCTGTTCCTCCATTCACTAAGTCTAAAGTGGTCAATGTTATAAAGTCCATATTAGCCAGCAGATACCACAGTTATTTTTGTATTTGTATTTGTATTCAAAGTACAGTGAAAAACTAGTACCTCAGACACCAGAGAGTAGTTTCTATTGATAATGACTGGCCATTTAATGATGACCATATAGTTATAAATAGAGAATTTCTTCCTTTATTAATAACTATTCTTTGCCTATTTTGCTAATCATTTTCAAAGGTAATTTTATTTAAATATGGACCAACTCTCACCACACAAACTTGCAGCAAACACAATGCTAAATTAGAACTATTGCTTTAGCCCAGGAGTCGGCAACCTCTGGCACGCGGCTTGCCAGGGTAAGCACCCTGGAGGGCTGGGCCAGTTTGTTCACCTGCCACGTCAGCAGACTCAGCTGATTGCGGCCCCCACTGGCTGCGGTTCACCGCTCCAGGCCAATGGGGACTGCGGGAAGCGGCGCAGGCTGAGGGATGTGCTGCCCATGGCTTCCCACCACCCCCATTGGCCTGGAGCGGCGAACCACGGCCAGTGAGAGCTGCGATTAGCTGAACCTGCTGACATGGCAGGTGAACAAACTGGCCCAGCCCTCCAGGGTGCTTACCCTGGAGAGCCGCGTGCCAGAGGTTGCCAACCCCTGCTTTAGCCACTGATTTAGGTCTTTGTGAAAACCTGAGGCAAGAGACAAGTTGTAAAGCAAAGCTCTTATTCAAGTGCTCATATTTGGAATTGTAATAAAAAATACAGAGAATAACTGGCAAAGTAAACAGCTTTGCAAATTTGCTCTCAGGTTTAATCCTGTTATAAAGATTTCTCTTTAAAGTTCTTTTCACAGATTCTTTTTTGTTTATGTAGTTTTAAAATATGAAAACACAAGAAATCGTAAGTGACATGTATGAGAGGAGTTGTATCTTACCGTAGCTGCTAAAAACCCAGTTTAGCTAAGACTATCCCAGGCTTGGGGAATTGATCCTGAGTATTTTCAGTCCTAGCCAATGTCCTGGATGCTGGGGTTGGCTATAGTACTGCTGCACAACACCTCTCCAGCTGCTCAGACCTCTGTAATTAAGTCTTCTCTCCTTTTGCTGGCTCTCTCTAAGAATCAGCAGGTAGCTCCTGTCCCACCTGGCTCCATCTCAGCTGTTCTGAGTGGGAATTGAAGGCAGCTGCTCCTACTGAACGTAAGAGTTAATGCAGGTGCCTGGCTCAGGGTGGGAGGGGTGAAGAGATGTTCAGCCTTCTGCCCTGTCCCTGGTTGGGAGGTTCCTGCACCTAGGTAGTTTGGCTCCCAGTCAACAGAAGTAGAAAGCTCTTCCACAAGGAGGGCCCAGGTGTAGTGTAATGGGGCAAAGAGTGAACTGGGTGAGAGTGAGAAAAGGTATAATTTTGAGATAAGTTTGGAATATGGGATTCTAGCAGGCCCCAGCTACCTCTGTATTTTGGTGACAAATTGGTTGTTTTCTCTGCCTTTTTCACCCTTCTTTAAAAAATACGTATGAGAACAAAATCTAAAATTTACCAGACAGCATACACAAATTTTGATTTAAATGGGAGATAAGGGCACACAACACCACTCAGGACTGGGCCCTAAAATACAAGCATCATATCCGAAAAAGCATCATTGGTTACTCAGTGATTCTGAGGGCAGAGCACTGTTGACTGGCAACTTCTCACAGCTAGCTTTTAAAAAACAAGCCCTCTCATGGGTATAAAATGCATCAGATGCTGAAGCCCAATAGCAATGGTAATGTTCACATTGTATTTGCTCAAAGGAAAATTCTGTTAATCACTAGCAAGTAGTTCTAGCTGAGGGATGTAAGCAAATATTAATATCCTGTAACATTTCTAGCACTAAAGAACAATTTATTCATTCATTCTTCTGCTGTTGGAGTGTATACTTCAGATCACCCTTTTCCAGTAAGCCTGGTTTCCTGCCAGCATTGCAGCCTGCTCTATATTAAGGCTGAGGCGGGCAAGGAAGGAAGCCATGCCATCCCTCCAGCATATGCAATGTCCTCTCTCTGGATCAAATGTATAAAGCTGGCGGGTGGTATGAACTCCTACATATGAAACAGATGCCCAAACTGTCTGAGCTGGCATTGAGTCGCCTGGGAAGACATTGGAAACTGGTTGGTCCAAAGCCTGACATCCTCATTCATAATGTAATGAAACCACCGTATGTCTTCAATACATCATTACTGTTTCATTCTGAAAATGTCCAGCTGGCCCATTTGCATCTCTGCAGTGGCCTACGTTTCAGAACCATACAAAAGGACAGAAGCTAGTGCTGTTTGATAGATACACATCTTATCCAAGTTGATATGTGGTGTTGATGCCACAGAGGCTTCCAGAGAGCTTCCACAACACCAATAGTCTTGCTGATTTGATGTTTCATGTCAGCAAGGCAATCACCTTCCTTGGTAACAATGGAACAAGTATGTCACATTTTTATGTCGGTCATGTACAGTCATTCCTGATGTCTGTCTGGCTAAATAAGCCCCCTATCATAATATCTGAGTACAAATAGTATTGAGGCATCTGTCCAATCTGTTTTATCTCACTGTCTGACACAGGCATTTGTAAAGTGTCCATCACTGTAGAACCTAAGTGTCTAATTGAGAAATGTAAAGGAATAATTTTTTCCAATCCACAAATGATCTGTTAATTCTGTTCCTCCAACCAAAGGAAGAAAATCTTATGAAGAGTGTATGGTGTAGGTGTTTGTAGGCATGTGCATGTGTGCATACCCTTTGCTATTAGGAACAGGTCTTCTCAAAGAGATAGTTGCATTTAGTTCTATAAGAGGAGAGATTGGGCTCACTCTGGTTTTAGGAACAAGGAAGGTGCCTCACATCCAATAGGCCTCAGCTGAAAAGAACCATTTTCTAGCTCCTGAAATAGTCTCCCTGGGCTCATCCAGATCTTGTGTTCCTATGGCTAGAAGTATTTTTGGAGGGTTATATAGAGCGAGACAGCTCTTCAGTAGCTCGGTTGTAGGATCTTAGCCTGAATGTGAAGTCCTATCAAGAGCCAGTGAATGGCATGAAGCACCAATGTGAAATACTATTGCTCAAGTGTCCTGTCAGGAGTTGGGCTACAATTTGCTGGGTCTGTAGACATTTTTGATAGATAGCATTTCCGTAAAGTGATGAAAGCCTATATCCCAGTGACCATATTCAGGTTCTTTTTAAAACACAATGCCATGCACGTGATACTAGAATGTGTAATAGTCATCGCAGCCAGTTGGGGCCTGACAACTGACAGTAAAGGGGCAGACACCCTACTGGACAGTTGCATGTGTAAACCCCTGATGTTTGTGAATAAATGTGACAGTTGTGAGTTCAAATTAAGCATGCACACACGTGCACTAGGATTTTGATATTTTGAAAATCAGACCTTTATTTGTGTTATTTCATTGTAACTATTTTTAAAGAATTTAGCAGCAAACATTTACAATAAATAAATGCATCTTTAAAAAAAAATCTGTTTAAATGTTTGTTCCTGCATTTCTAAAGGAACAGATCTGAGCAGGCAAGCTCTAATGGACACATTGGCACAACCTTAAGTTCAAATACCTACTCAATTCACCTCTAAAAGATATCCATAAAATGAATGCATTCAGGAGTTCTGATGACATATACGTAGGAGCTAGATCTTCTTTTTCTTACACAACTGCAATTCCTATTGAGGTGGTAGGAGGTATGGGGGTGTGAGATGTAAAAACAAGCCTAAAATTCCCCATCCCCAAAATACCCATTTCTTAAACTACAGGAGTGAAGCCTATCACTTCTTATACCGCAGAAGAGAGTGAACCACATTTCATTTATAAAGAGTCTAGCAATAATGTACATTCTTTTTAAAACTGAGGCTTCTTGTTCTTTGCTTTTCTTCTTCACACCTTTACCTTCACATTTCATAACTACAGCTTTCAACAAAAGCACACCGCTACCCTGATATAACGCGGTCGTGGAGAGCCAAAAATCCCTACTGCATTATAAGTGAAACGCCATTATATTGGGGTAGCGGTGGCAGGGCTGCAGCAGTGATTTAAAGAGCCCAGGGCGCCAGCCGCAGGGAGCCCTAGGCCCTTTAAATCGTGGCAGAGCCCTGCTGCCGTAGCCCCAGGGTAGTAGCGGCAGGGCTCCGGTGGTGATGTAAAGAGCTCCGGGCTCTGGCTGCTGTGGGGAGCCTAAGCCCTTTAAGCCCCACTGCCACAACCCTGAGGTAGCAGCAGCAGGACTCCGGTGGTGATTTAAAGGGCCCAGGGCTCCCTGCAGCAGCCGGAGCCCCGGACCCTTTAAAGCTCTGCCCGAGCCCCACTTCCAGAGCCCCAGGGTAGTGGTGGCAGGGCTCCAGCGGTGATTTAAAGGGCCCTGGGCTTCCTGCAGCAGCCAGAGCTCTGGACCCTTTAAAGCGCTGCTGGAGCCCCACTGCTACCATGCTATATGCGAACCTGTGTTATATCGGGCTATGTTATAGTGGGGTAGCGGTGTATAACATAAATCCATTCTTCAATTGTTCTCTTTTATTATACAAAACTAGACAAAGGAGTTTTTAATGCTCACAATTTTGTTTAGAGTTTTAAAAATAATTGCATGGAAAAAGAGAGAAAATTGCTTCCTTGCCATCTTTTTAAAATGAAAATAATGACTGGATATTAAAAATGGATTTATCTTCTCAGATTCTCCACTCTATAATCTTTGTAGAACTCTCCAACTGTGGTGTGGCAGCCCAGCTGTGGAGATCTAAAGCCATGTGGTGCAGGGGGGATAGGACACCTCGCGTTAGAGAAACCTTCTGTCAACAGAATCTGTTGTTGTACTGCTTTCTCCATTTTTGTTTACCAGACACATTGATACCCCTTTTTTTGCTATAATATGCATTAGACTCAAGCATCTCACAGTTGCCCATGTGCTAGGTGCCACCTTCCAAAGATGTTTCAGCTGACTATGTCCTTTCCTCTTCAGTCTGTACACACAGTTCCATTAATGTCAGCCGGAGCTAAGTATCTGGAATGAAGTGTCCCTTTAAAGTGAGTGATCTAAGGCAGCCTTTGTTACACGATGAAATTTTACTTCCACCTTCATTTTATACTAATGACAGATCCATGCAGATATTTTTTATGCGGCTCATCCTGCTGCCTTGACTATGGTCCTTCTGTCCCCTTCCCATGACTCCAGTATTCTTCATACAAGACCTTTATAAGGACAAAGGGGGAGATAGAGATTCATACGGAGCACATTGCACTCCTGTGATGAGTTTTGTATTTCAGTGAATACTGATTCCTGTTGCAGCTAAGTACCTGACAACTGGGCATTGTCATGTGGTTGATGGTCTTACATCACCCTTTATTTGCGAAGGTATTCAGAGAACTTTGTGCGTACTTTAATGGGATATTGTTTTGTTTCTCTCAGGCCCAGATAACAGTGAATGGGAACTCTGGCACTGCTGCCAGTCCAATGAGTCACTTTCAAAGGCCTTTTTCCCCTTCTTCAGCTTACTCTCCACCAGCTTCACTCAATTCAAACATTATCATGCAGCATGGCAGGAAGATGGGTAAGCCTTTCACATAATGTTTACTTTATACATCATGCAACATGTTCTGATTTATGGGGCAAGGACTGCAAGCAGTAACAGAGCATTCCACATAAATAAAGGTATTATGTAGTCATGTACTTTGGGAAAATTACAAGCAACAACACAATTTATTGTTAGACACAATAACTTTCCTAAACTGGATTTACTACAGTCTTATTACTTTAAAGCAAGATTCTTTTACATATGTGAATGACCTCTTGCAGTCATTCCACTAGTTAGATTGAGAGTGAAATCATAGATTAAAACTGCATGACTTTCAGATATTCCTGAATGTGGATCAAAATCCTCTTAGGTGTTTCTTAACCTCATTAAGGCATTAGGGTCCAGTTTTGCATGGTGCTGAGTGACTGGTCCCTCAGTTTGCAGTGGAAGTCATCTCCTCACAGATTGTGAGGTCCTGAGATTTTAAAAGTTTAAAGCATTGCCAAATAAAATTTCATATACATTCTTTAGAGGGTCATAAGAATAAATCACACTTTACAAACATATAAGGACAAGATCTCTGCCCCATGGAATATAGTTAAAATGATTTCTGTTTTCAAAAAAGCACATATAAGACCTAACATAATGTCTCTCCATTAATCTTTGTATGGGCAATCACGTGGGTTTTCCAGTTTTCTCATCAACATTTGCATACTCAGAATCTATATGCACAAAAACATTTGAATATGCATAATGAGTTTGCTCCTGTGTTACACAGGTCGTCAGATCAGATGACCAAAATTGTCCCTTCTCACTTTGAAATCTATGAATTGTATAAATGGTATATTATCTGTGTACAAGTGATAAGAGCAAAAACTGAGCACGTGTATCTGCACAGACAAAAATACAGGTTCATTTAAAAACACCTGATCTCTGATTTAGAGATCTGAGTCTTTATTAACTATGCTTCGGAAATTGTCCCTACCCGGTCCTTTTTGAATATGATATTTATGAGCATTATCTCAGGGTGATTCTGAGTTTCTGTGACTTACAAAACAATGGCTAGATCTCACATTCCTTGTACACTCAAAAACCCTTTGATGCCAGTAGATTGGGCCCTGCAAGGAGCGTAAGATCGGATTTCAAAAGTTTTCTAAATTTAGCATCAGGTTGTGTTAAATCCAAATTCCTTCCAATAAACAGGGAGAGAAAATATTCACATTACACTCAGAGCTGCAAATCATCACAGTCTCCTTTGCTGCGTTATATCACAATTCTTCTAGTTAAACATTAAAGACTGTAACACCTATTGCATTTGAGGGAAATCATAGTCTCCACCAGCAGTGCCAGAAATCTAGCTTTATGCCTAATTTCAGCCATCTTGCAGCAGAAACGTGGGTAGTACAGTACCTGCTGTTGCAAACCATGCTTAGATAGTCATAACTGCCCACTAATTAGCCACTGAAATCTGTTGCCTGAATGACTAGAGAATCTTATTATGTTTCTTCTGTATGCAAGATTACATCTAAACACATCACCTTATGACAGTACACAGCTTCATATGGCATGTCCCAGCATCTTAACATTGTGTCTTTTTGTTAATGACTTGCTGTGAATTTTAGAGGTAGGTAGTAGTAGCTAGTATTAATTTCAATAATTAAAAGAAGAGTTGGGGAGGAAATTGCAAAATTATCCTCCGCACCAAAAACCCATAGTAGCCTGCAGTTTTAACCTCAATAAATGTAGGTGGCCCATTGGCATGCCTGCTACAGGGAGAGGCAGAGTTATTGATGTGCACATGGCATATTAATCATATAAAGCTATTTAAATAAAGGTACTAATATAAATGTAAGGATGAAAAGAATCTGTAAAATACATAATAGACCTCATAATTCATCCAAGTTCCAAAACTGGTAACGTTAAAGGGAGTTTCCTGGGTAACACTCTCACAGCATAAAAGCAGGAATCAACATATGTACTGAAAATCTCTGTGGAATGTTTGATTAAATTCATTACTACACGTAGAATAGAAATAGATTTCAACTCTTCCATGCTTCTGGGAGCAGAAGAGTTCACATTACCACAGAGCACTCGTTCGTAGTATGGATGGCAAAGTGGCAAGTCTAGTTTACAGGAAAAAAGTGTCTATTCCACTAGCTTTGTTAAGACTTTTGTTTGTCTGTGTGTTTTGTCTCTCTTCCCTCAGCCAGACCTTAAAAGCAGAAAAGCAAATTTAGTTTTCAAATGTTGTACGTTTTCTTTAAGTCTCTCTTAACCTGAGAGATTTTGAGCTCAGCACAGAGGTTAATAAAATAATCCACATATGTGTAACTCCTGAAGTAGAAGGTTTTGCAGTGGAAATCCTACTAAACCCCGGGCTAACGTGTAGTATTATCAGGTATTCTGTATATATGTGGTTATCAAATTTCCTTTAATGTTTGTCCAGCACTTTGAAAATGTAAAGCGTGCTATAAGTGCTAAGTATGATTATTCTATCGTTATACAACATTCTGTCGCATTATCTTTACAGACTCCACAGAGACATACTCACAGTATGGTCAGTCTGTTGGCAGCAGCACCATTCCCAGTACAATACCAATCTGTAGATCTTCAGAGGAAGAGAAGAAAGTCACAGTCATTAGAGCACCACATTATGCAGGGATTGGCCCAGTAGATGAATCTGGAATCCCAACAGCAATTAGAACGGTAGGAAATGCCAGGGAGTGTGTGTTTGTGTGTGTGTAAGAGAGAGAGAGTGACAGAAAGAGAACTCAGACAATGAACTGATTGTTGGTAATGGGTTTTTCATTCTTCCAGTCTTATATAATGTGGAATAGAGCATGTGTAATCAGAGGGCTCATGAATATAATACTGTGTGTTTCAGGAAGCATAACTGGGCAACTCCATAGTTCTAGTTTTAATTATATATAGTCAGAACTGCTGTTTCATTCTTGTTTCTATTATTTTCCCTGGCCTTTGTGGTGTTATGCTGTAATTTCATTTACTGTCTGTCTTGTCATTCTAAACCTACAAAATTTGATAATTTTTCCCATTAGCAAATAAAGCTCAGGTGCCTATTTTTTCCCATGGCTACTGTATTGAAATTAACAGACCTGTTTCAATAATAACCTGTTTGACTGCTATCCCAATGAAATGCATCACTGACCCTCCATGCTTTTTCATGATATTTAAATGAGCAGCATGGAAACCCTCTCATTGTGATTAGTCTGGTTTTGATGACTTGCCACTAGTCACTGAGCAGTCCCAGGATGTCAGACTGAAGGGTTTTGTTTTTTCTATGCTGAAGCATTCTTTCCATGCTGCTGTCAGGGCAGCCCCTTCTGGCTGGTCCAGACAGTAGCAGTGAGTCTACGAAGGAGCAGCTCACTGGCCTTCCTGGCCGGAGGAGAGGTGTTGTGCTAGACGGCGAGAGTAAGAAGAGTGGGAGCCAGGATGAAAGCAGCAGAGCCCTTGCAGGTGAAATCTTTGTGAGGTGCAAGGATGTAGCAGCTGTTGGATAAACTTTGCCTGCCAACACCGACATATGGGGCTGTGTAATTGCCAAGAGCTGCTTCACTGGAATGAAAAATTAGGGGGGAAACAGGAATTGATGGAGAAAAGCAATAGGAAAGATTTCAGAATAAGTGGTAAGACTGGGATACTTTGAATAAGGTGAGGGGAGGAAACTCTAGCATTTCTTGCTTTCCTTTCCTTTGATTTTGTCATATACAAATTATGCAATAGAAAGCTTTTAAAAAATGAATAACTCGCATTAGAACTAAGCTATAGCTTCCCATTCCCTGCCTTTTGTATAGGAAGTTATTGTTTTGTTGTGCTTTTTTAAGAATAGCAGATTGATTCCGTAGGGTGGATATTAGTTATATAAGAGTATAACTGAAATCCCCCAAGTGTATTTAATATGGCTGGCAAGCTGCCAACAGAGTATTTAACTTCCAGATCTGGGATAGTGTCAGTCTCTTAAGATTTTCTCTGAAACTCATGTATGCCATTAGGATGTTTTTTTTTCCAGTTTGGGATTGCTTTCTTTTCAGGTCTGTGCTGCTGCATCAAAACCTTGTGCAGCTTGTAATATTACTGTTATGTAAATGAGTCTCATGACCAGAGTGAGTTAAAAGTTATGGTCTGTTAGGAATATACCAAGTGAGAGAGAGAGAGAGTGTGTGTGTGTGTGTGTGTGTGTGTGTGTGTGTGTGTGTGTGTGTGTGTGTGTTTGTGTGTTGCCACTTCCCTCACACCTCCCAGTTTCAGTTCTCAAGGTCTTGATCTGAGCATACACTTTAAACAAAGTGAGGCTGATATGTAGATCTGAGCATATCCCAGCAGTGAGAGAGTGAAAGGCGATGGTGTTGTCAGCAAACATGCTGCACCATCCCATCCCTCAAAAATGTAGCACCATCCAGGAACATACAGAAGTGCCACAGCAGCATTTTCGATGAGCAAGGGAAAACAGGAGAGTAGCAGTTGCTCTGTTTTCCAAGGGTCATTGGGCACCCAAATATCCAGCTCACCCTTTAGTCTTCTGTTGGAGGGACTTGGGTGTTTCAGTTCAGCTCATCTCAGCAATACAATGAAAGTTTCAAAGTTTCTTGTACAGATTAAAAAGACAGCTGCCTGCAGAGTGCAGTACACGTGAGTTCCAGAGTAGCAGATAACATTAAAAAGGTCTGTCCCAAGCCACAGATGGCTCATCACGCTGACATGGTTTAATGCACATCTGTATCTGTTTCCATAGCTAACAGTACACAAGGGAGTTATGTGACTAGCCTTGCATCCAGCCGTCTTTGACTTCCTTAACCCTATGGTTAGAAGTTGTCCAATAAAAGATATTATCTCATCCACCTGATCTCTCTAAGCCTTTGGATCAGGTATCCATTTTGTAGCTGGGTGAACTTGAGGATCGTTCAGTGTGCGTTTGAACCCACATTCTCCAGGATTGTAATCAAGCACCTTGACCGCTCAGCCACTGCACTTCATTGTAAATAACATAACTATTGCATATTGAGACACTGTGCTGCACAAAGAGAGGCTCTCAAATGAGGGTTTAGAAACAAACTCTTTTTGCAGCATGCAGCGCTGATGATCTCCTCCCGTTTTTCCTTTATGCCCCCAGTCCTCAGAGCTCAGTGCTGTCCTGCCAAGAGAGGCTGGCTGGAGCTGTCTTCAAAATCCATCCTTAACATTTCTGTCTCTCAAACTGGAAGCAGTCATTGCAAAGCTCTCCTTACTCCCAGCATCTGAGCTTGTTGCCTCAATAGTATTTCAGCCCCTGCCAAACCAGGAAGCATGGGGGTAAGCCAAAGTCTGGCACTCAGACCCTTGCAATACAACCAAACTATCAGTATAATAGCCCCAGGCACTTTGAAGTGTCAGGACAGAAAAATTGGACTTTGGAAGTAAATGATTACATTGGAACTCTGTCTCAGAAGAGTTTTCAGTCAAATTGTCAGCTGTGATTCTAATCCAGTTTTCAAATTTTCCAGCTAGATTGGACGCAAAATAGTATCTATGCTGTGTTATTGCTAAGCCTTTGAATCTTTACAAAGATGAGGAAAAACAAGAGAGCTGTAAGAATCTAATCATGTATGTCCTCAAATTTGAGCATTAGCTATGTTGTTGGAAATCTGTTTCTTCTGCTTCTATAAAATATCAATATTTGGGAATAAGAACTTACAAACACAAAATGCAATTATTCTGTGTCAGTAAGAAACAGAACTTTTAAATCAAGCAGTAAGTGAATTAGGCTATTTTCCTAAATACAGTAATAAATATTATATGTGCAGTATCAACTGTATCCACAAGCAGAAATTAAAGTACTGTACTAGACATCGCTAGATTTAAATACCATTATTATGGATCTAACCAAGAAAAAAGTCACTAAAATGTAGTGTGACTGCATATTTTTTAACTACAGTATCCAAAATAATTGTTTCACAGTTAACTATAAAATTATTCTGAATACTAAAGAGGCCTTTCTTTTGTGTGTAAATAACAAAATGCAGTCTGACCAGATTTCTTTTCCTTTTGCGATGATGTAACATTCCAGCTAGAACTGATTTCTTTTAATGGATTTTACCCACTGTTAATTAGGAAACATTTTAACACAAAGCACTGTTTAATTATGGGTTGCTTTGTATGTGAAATAGAATGTAGGGCAAAATGAAAAAAGCTCCACTGAGAATCATAGATGCCTGCTTTAATTGTGCACTTTCTGATGGATTGTTACAACACTGAAGATGATTATAGAGTCTCCCAAGTACTACTGCTCAAGTACAAAAATATGTTTGGGAGAGGAGAACTGAAACTTAATGATATCATGCTTCCCTCCCCCACCCCTCTGGTCCGCTGGCCCCATGAAAGCCTCTCCGCATGTATTCTGCATGATTGGATTTCCATAGATTTGGAGGGGATGTGACTGTTAGCAAGGGAATTGGGCCTGGAGACATCTATGCACCTTCATTCTCTGGCAAACTGTGAGGACATAACCATAAGGATTAATGTTGACACTTCTGCATTAATTCCCATAGATTTTCACCACCACACATCCAAACTCAGTTGGAGGATCATTTCTGGCCCATCACAAGCAGGGAGACATTGGTAGCATGGATCCAATGGCTTCTTCATAAATCAAGCTCAATTATCCCTCCCTACAGTCTTGCAAGTACAGAGACACAACCAACCCTTGGAAATTAATGTTAAGAAGATCAGAATTCATCTCTGTGAGTTTGCAGATGGGGATTGGAGGGAGGATAATGCCACACCGAGCAGCTTTTCCTTGAGCATCTCCACTCCATGCAAACCAACCAGCCCAAATCTCAGGCCAGATAAACTCCCTGCACTCAGAGGTAGGGCAGAAGTTACTGCAGCTTAGGGTCAACTCCTTTCCCTCCAACAGATTTCTGGCCTTTTCAGTTGAGTGTTTGCTCTTTTCATCTCCAAATCAAAAGCTGGAGAGATTGATTTGGCCTATTGTATACAGTGGTATTTTATGCCATAAATTAGCAATTTTGTGAGACCTAATATTTTTTTCACAAAAAGTCTTGCAGACAAGTTTTTTGACAGGGAGCAGTTTCTGTCCAGTTATTACAATGATAGCTCCTCAAAGTGCAGTTTTAGGGGTTAACAAAATAGAAGAGTTAAATATAAGGTAATGACTGTAGCAAGGAGCATTTAAAACAACAAAAAAAGTGCCTCTTTTAACATAGATAAGCAAACTGCTGTTTAAAATATTTATTAGTGACTTAGAAAACATGGTGAACAGTGAGGTGATAAATATTCAGATATCCAAATTCTGTAGGTTAATTTGGACTAGAGAAGACTTTGGGGTACTTCCAGGGGCAGCTCTAGGCCTCCGGCGGCTTGCCTGCAGGAGGTCCCCGGTCCCGCGAATTCGGCGGCAGCCTGCGGGAGGTCCGCCAAAGCCGCAGGACCAGTGGACCCTCTGCAGGCATGCCGCCGAAGGCAACCTACCTGCCGCCCTCACGGTGACCAGCAGAGCACCCCCTGTGGCTTGCCGCCCCAGGCACACACTTGGGGTGCTAGTGCCTGGAGCCGCCCCTGGGAACTTCAGCAGGTGAATGTGAATGGGTTCCATGATAGCAGATAAAATTCAACAATGGCAAATGCAAAGTAATGCTCATTGCAAGGTATATATTGAACTTTTTGTATGTATTGTGAGGCGTTACATTGATTATCACCACTCATCTAACAATGTGGGCTTCATTGCGGACATCAGAATAAAAAGCTCTGCTCGCTGCTCAGCAATGGTCACCAAAAGCAAACAAAATGCTAGGATATAAAAAGAACAGGATAGAAAATAATCTTGAAAATATTTTTTTGCTATTATATAAATCAGTGTTCTCTCCTCACCCACAAAACTGTTTCAGTTCTGGTCATCCTATCTCAAAAAAGATATTGCAGAAATAGAAGGGGTTCAAAGATGGATGGTGAAAATAGTTAGAGGCCTGGAGAAATTTCCATAAGAAAAAAGATTGAAAACACTGGGACTATTCAGTTTCCAGAGGAAACGTCACAGAGGTATACCAAATAATGAGTAGTATTCAGAAGGTAAATTGAATGCTCCTGCTTATCCTTTCTCCTGATACAAGGACCAGGAAAAATTCAATCAAATTAAAAGGCAACAAATGTAAAACTGATAAAAGGAAACAATTATGCATTATGTAAAAATAGTAACATATGGAACTCATTGCCACAAGATGTCATGAAGGTCAAATTCCTAGTAGCATTAAAAAAAGACATTTATACAGGTAATGAAAATTTCTACAGCTGCATTCAATAGCAATTTTATTTTAAGATAATTTCATGTTCATCACTAACTGCCTGGAGTTAGGAAGAAATGTTTCCTGTGGGCAGGTAATTGCCTACTGTTAGGTTTCTTGCACTTTCCTATAAATAGAGCCCTAACAAATTCATCGTCCATTTTGGTTAATTTTGTGGTCATAGGATTTTTAAAATTGTAAATTTCATTATTTCAGATATTTAAATCTGAAATTTCACAGTTTTGTAACTGTAGGGGTCCTGACCTAAAAGGGGTTTGTGGTGGTGGGGTTCACAAGGTTATTGTAGGGGGGTCACGATATTGCCACCTTTACTTCTGTGATGCTAGTGGTGGCTCCGCTGCCTTTAAAACTGGGCTGCCAGAGAGTAGTGGCTGCTGGTCGGTAGCCCAGCTCCAAAGGCAGCGCCGTCCCCAGCAGCATCGCAGAAGTAAGGATAATATAGTATTGCCACCCTTACTTCTGCACTGCTGCTGGCAGAGCGCTGCCTTCAGAGCTGGGCACCTGGCCAGCAGCTGTCACTCTCTGGCCACCCAGCTCTAAAGGCAGCGCAAAAGGGTGGCAATGCTGCAATACTCCTACAAAAACCTCGCAACCCCCCTGTCATCCCCTTTTGGGTCAGGACCCCCACTTTGAGAAACACCAGTGAAATCTTTATAGGATAAGGTAGACGTTCACAAAAGACAAGATTGCACAGGGGAGACCAGATTTCACGGTCCATGATGCGTTTTTCACGGTTGTGAATTTGATAGGGTCTTACCTATAAAAGCATGTGGTACTGGCCACTGTCAGAGGCAGGGCATTAAATAGATGGACCACTGATCCCGTATGGCAATTCCTATATTCTTAAATACTGTCTTTGTATCCAAGAGCAGATTCCAAACTCTGAAAGATATTTAGGGCTGAGTCAAAGATTCATAGGAAACCTTGCAGCTGTACAGTGAATGAGCAAGTGTGTGTGAGGGATCAATAAGGAACTGACCACAATGGGCCAAAGTCATCCCTGCAGAATCTCTTTACAAGTCAGTGGAATTACAGCAGGGATGAATTTGCTGTAATGTGTCACCACTGATCTTTTTGTTTCTTTAGCTAATTGTTGTAAACTGTATTTTATTCAGACAGTTGACCGGCCAAAGGATTGGTATAAGACAATGTTCAAGCAAATCCATATGGTTCACAAGCCTGGTAAGTATACATTTTTCTGTTTGTTACATAACTCTTAGTGGCATTAAGAAAGGCACTTTCCCTGCATTCTGGTGGCTTGCTCGCTGATCATAATAAAGCTTATGGGAATTTCTCCAAGCTAAGTTGATGTGATAAATGTTATTACAGCAGAAGTGCTTTTCCAGCAAAAGGCTACATACTTTTCTGATGGACTTATTTTTATTACTAACAAAAAATAAAGGATAAAAGCCCATATCTGATCATATACAGCACAAGAAGTCAGTGAGATGTTCTGAGTAGCAAGAAACTTTACCTGTACCCATCTTCAGTCTGAGTGACCAGGATTTGGCTGGGTGCAGGGTGGTCATTGCTACCTTCTGTTACAGAGCCCCTGTGTGCTAGGACAATGAAGCCTACTGAATGAGGAAATACACTGCCCCTACTTATTTTCCTCTCTCCTCCTATTAATTTGTAAATAAATTATTTTTTGAAGGAAAGGAACCTCTGACATGATTATCAGTAAGACTAATAATATATTTTTGCTTATTCTCCCTTTCATCCAAGGATGTCAAGGCACTTTACGACAATAATTATGCTTCATTATACCTCAGTGAGGGAGGGAGTTCATATTATTCCAATTTTACTGATGGGAAAATTGATGTAGCTAGGTTGATTTGCTTATGGTCATACATGACATCAATGGCAGAATCAAGAATGGAAAAACACCAAAATGATGTCTCCCGTCCCCTGCTCTAGCCACTGGACAACATTGCTAGATGTAAGAAGTTGATTTTCGTAGTAGGAATGATAGGTTACTGTCCTCTAATAAGGAAAAAAAGACAGGAGAGGGAATGGCTGGTAGGAGATGAGGGTTGAATAGAAAAGAATGAGTATAACTCACAATTTGGCGTGAACCACTAACTCTGCAATCTGGGTATCATGGCAACAATATGCCACTCAGAATAGGATGATAAAAATAGCCCATGATAAGTGTAAAGGGCAAAGACAAATTCCAGAAAACATGTACACGAGGGCTGAGAGCTGATTGCCTACTAATCTTCTGTTTGTATTTGCAAAGACAAAGCTGCTTGTTATGATATACTGACAGCTAGTGCACTACTGTAACATATATATTTCTCTTTATAGATGATGGCACAGACATATATAATGCTGCATATGCATATAATACTGGTAGGAGTTATTCCCTCACTTCTAATGAATCTTTTGTTAGTGTCAGCGAGCAGCAATGGTAGCTAACCATTCAGGCCTGCTCTTATTAAGGTTGTCATCAAATGTCATCTTTCTTTTTGATCTCCGTTTGTGTCTTCATTCACCAAATGTGGCAAAGCCTCATTTTGGTTTATTTCTTACTACAGAATTAATCAGACATGTACTGCAGATGTGGTCCTCTCAATGCAGATGGGATATACTGCAATGTTGTAATCTCTGACTAAGTTATATTTATTTTCACTAATGATAGTGTATAGTTTGACCCTTGAATATTAAACTAAAGAGTAAAGTGCAGTATGAAAGTGTTAAGTGTAATTACATATACAGGCGAAGATAAACATTGTGCAGTATGTTGTATACAATTGCCATATTTTTAGATTATACTACATTAAGAAAACCTAGTTATGATGCTTCTATTTTGTGATCTTAATTTTTCATACTGAATTCACATTATTTAGCACTAAAAAAGTAAAATATTATTCTTATGACAGATGTATAAATTTCAAATCTTTCAGAAGAAAGAAATCATACTGCAGTGATATTTTACTAGAACAAAAACTCCTTATCATGTGAATGAAATGTACAATACAAAGTATTGTGTATTATGCAAAAAGCACTTTTAAGAGATCTTTAAATTTTCATATTGCTTTCAATGGGGCTCCCATGCTGATATTTTGTGTGTTATCAAGAACATGTGTGTATATCCAAGATTCATGACCCAAATGGACTCTTGAGAGCTTAAATAAGAAATTTGTCTGGGTAATTGTCCACAGATCTAATTACGTAGAGATGCTCTTACATACAAACCCAAAGAACATTCATTAAAAAGAATGAAAAAGGTGTGTCTATTTCTTTTTCCTTCTCAGCCTATGACACCAATAACAGCTGAGGGCAGGACAGTTCTGGGGGACTAATAAGAGGTTGCAGTTAATTGCCATGAGCTGCACCTCAGACACCATCTCCCCCCAGCTTGTGTTTAATTCCCATGAAATGTCCTGAGCCTTTGTGGGGTAAGGCAGGGAAGAGGGGCCATATATAGATCTATAATAATTATTTGAAAATGCACACAATACTCACCAATGTGTTTCTAAAACTTACAAGGTTTTGCTGTCCCAGATTTGTTAAATGAATGTTTGGTATTTTACTGAGATGCATTTTGGTTGTTTCTGTGTTCTATTTTATTTTAGGTAGTTACAGCCCATCCCTTCCCGCTCAGTCACACCCTGCTGCAAAGACACAGACATACAGACCATTGTCTAAAAGCATTTCTGACAATGGCACTGATGCCTTTAAGGTCTCTTCCCCGATACCTCCTCCACATATACCACCTCCAGTCCCACCACTTCGTCCAAGAGAGAGGTCTACATCCGAAAAGTAAGCAGATTTACTGGGAGGGGGAAACAGTCTATAGTAAATACAACATTATAATCAACTAATAAAATTAATGGATGTAGAAGTAGCATGAGAGAGTTGGGTTTGTGATCACCGGGAGAACTGCATGGTGAATTGCCTGGCAGATGTGAAGGTTGCAGTCCTCTTGAGATATATAGAAAGACTTATATATAGTGCAGGGTAGGTGTCGGTGGTCGTGGTACATGTAGGTACCAATGACATAGGAAAAGGAGGATAGAGGTTCTGGAAGCCAAGTTTAGTCTACTAGGTAAGAGATTAAAGTCCAGGACCTCCATGGTAGCATTCTCTGAAACATTTCCAGTTCCACCTGCAGGGCCAGTTAGACAGGCAGAAGAACTGCGGGGTTTCAATATGTGGGTGAGATGATGGTGTTTGGAGAAGGGATTTAGATTTATTAGGAACTGTGGAACCTTTTTGGAAAGGAGCAGCCTGTACTGGAAAGATGGGCTCCACCTAAACCAAAATGGAACCAGATTATTGGCATGTAAAATTAAAAAGGTTGTAGACAGCTTGGAGAAAGCTGACTGGTGTGGAGGATCACATGAATCAAACAGACACACTCTTAGGAGGGGATTTATTAAAGGGCATATTCTGTATCCTACTAGAGAGGACTGGATAGAAGTTGATAAAATACAGGCAGGAATTGAAGAAAAATAGTCAAATGAAAAAGAGTCCCATTCAGTTACATCACATGAAGGGAGATGATTAAATATTGCCTATTTTTATATTCCCACACTTAAGCCATTCTTTTTAGGTAACACATTTGAGGAACTGACTGAGGTGTCAAGAGAAGAGGTTTTGGAAAAAATTGATAAATTAAACTGTAATAAGTCACCAGTCCAGATGTTAGTCACCCAAGAGTTCTGAAGGAAATCAAATATGAAATTGCAGAACTGCTAACTGTGATAGTTTACATATTGCCTCTGTACCAGATGACTAGAGGATAGCTAATGTAAGGCTGGTTTTTAAAAAACGCTCTAGAGGTGTCAAAGTTTGCAGATGATACAAAATAAATATATATAGTTAAGTCCAAACGGTGGACTGTGACTGTGAAGAATTAGAAAGGGATCTCAAAACTAGGTGACTGGGCAAAAATATTGCAGATGAAATTCAGTGTTGATAAATGCAAAGTAATACCGGGAAATATTGGGAAAACATAATCCCAACTATACATACAAAATGATGGAGTCTAAATTACCTGTTATCACTCAGGAAAGAGATCTTGGATTCATTGTGGATAGTTCTCTGAAAACTTCTGTTCAATGTGCAGCGGCAGTCAAAAAAGCTAATAATGTTAGGAACCAATAAGACAGAAAATATCATAATGTCACTATAAATCCATGGTACGCCCACACCTTTAATACAGTTAGCAGATCTGGTTGCCCTATCTCAAAAAAGATGTATTAGAATTGAAAAAAGTACAGAGAAGGGCAACAAAAATTATTAGGGGTATGGAACTGCTTTTATATGAGGAGAGATTAAATGACTAGAACTGTTCATCTTAGAAAAGAGATAACTAAGGAGGTATATGGTAGAGGTCTATGAAATCATTAATGGTATTACAAATTGAATAAGGAAGTGTTATTTACCCCTTCACACAACACAAGAACCAGGGGTCACCCGATGAAATTAATGGACAGTAGCTTTAAAACAAACATAACGAAATATTTCTTCACACAACGCCCAGTCAACCTGTGGAACTTGGTGCCAGGGGATGTTGTGAAGGCCAAAACTATAACAGGGTTCAAAAAAGAATTAGATAAATTCATGGAGGATAGATCCATCAGTGGCTATTAGCCATGATGATCATGGACATAGCCCCATGCTCTAAACCTCTGACTGCCAGAAGCTGGGACTGGACAACAGGGCATAGATCATTTGATAAACTGCTGCTTTCTGTTCATTCCCTATGAAGCACCTGGCATTGGCCACTGTCAGAAGGCAGGTCACTGGACTAGATGGACCATTGGTCTGACCCAGTATGGTCATTCTTATGTTCTTATGAAAACAAGTTTTCTTATGAAAACTCAATGGGCATTCAGATATTAAATGATATTATTGATTCAGTGTGGGCATTGTACTTGAAGCTGTCTTGCCTGGCACTGGTACTTAAGGAGCCTAGGAAGTCTCATGCCAATGATACCTTGTAAAGCATATTGAACATCCAGTCTTTTCCATGGGACTATCCTGCCTCCTGTATTTCAGAATGATCCAGGCTGCAATGACCATTTCTCACTATGACTTTGTGCTGATGCATAAAAGTAGTTTGAGATCTTGGGTACATCTGCCCTCCAAAAAATCACCAGTGGTGGCAAGTCTAAGAGCCTGGGTCTACAGACTCTGGCTCACCAGGCTCACATTGCAGCATTAAAAATAGCTGTGTAGATGTTCCCATTCAGGCTAGAGGGTGGGTTCTGAAACCAGGTGAGATGGGTGGGACTCAGAGCTCCAGCCAAGCCCAGATGTCTACAGGGCTATTTTTAAGCCCCATAGCACAAGCTGTGGGAACCCAAATCTGTAGACCCAAGCTCTGAGACTTGCTGCTGTGGGGTGTTTTTTTTTTCCCCACGTAAACATATAGAAAGCCCTTTTATGAAACCACCTAGCAGAGAGCAGGATGTAAGTGATTTTGCAAATTGCAAGCAAAATTGTAACACAGTACAGTAAGTGGACCAGCCCCATCTGAGATGTTTGTGTGGCACATCTTTGGAGACATGATGAGGAAAATTCCATATCCTCCTCCCACTTCCCTGTCTCTTCTTTTGAAGGAGAAGAAGGGTTTCTGATTGAAGAGACTTGGGCATTTTCTCCCCATTTTCCTGCCTCTCTTGCTGCAGTAGCACAAATCCTACTGTTGGAATTAATACTCAGCCTGCCAAGAGCTAAATCCTGTTAGTTCAGGAAAGAATCCCCTATGCCTTTAGTCAAAGGAGATCAGATTAAATGAAAAGTGCTGTACTGTTTATTGCAATTACAAGTTCCAGTGCTGGAGCAAACTTTTTATTTTCATACATGCAGACCCTAGAAATTTACAGGTACTAGTTCAAAATCCAGTTTTACATTAACTATTTCTAAATATTAACAGCAGTGCGTTTTAAGAAAACAAAATGGGCCAAATTCTGCTCCAAGTTATGGATGCAGCTTCCAGTATCTTGGATGCACCATATAGATGAGAGCAGAATTTGGCCCATTCTGTCTTGTTGATAGCAGGAAATGTCTTTTAAATCTATAAAAGGAATGCTATGCAATGAATAATAAACTTTATCAGACACTGAATTTGAAAATAGCAATCAAACAAAAAATCTCTTAGTAATCTATAGAATGTATTTTAGGAAAAGAAAATTAAGAGCTTTTGAACATTCAACCAACTGATCCTATCATTGCAGCTTTTCAAAATATCTGTATATAAATTCATTCCAAAAGATAACTAATTTGTTTTACTCTATCAATGTGAGCAAGGAGTGGAATGTAATATATTTTAATCTCATAATAGTCTAATATGCTAAGATCATATAATAATGATTCTAACAGCTCGAATGAACCACTCAGGACTAAGCACTTGGGTTCAAGTTTAATTGGTTTGGTTTCTCTTTTAAGAAATGTCTTATATCCGGTGAAAATAAATTACTTTTGCATTCCTGTCTGTCTTCTGTACCTTAGGGCCTTAGTTTTTCCCAAGTTTAAGCTTGATGGCTGTTGCCATGGTCTGGTTGGTCAGGGCAAGATAAGAACCTGTACTAGTGATTACAGTGTAGGCTTTTGTTAGCATGCCATACAGAAATGTAGAACTGCTTACCTCTACCCAAATTCTGGAGTTGTGGTGATAGTCCTGCCATCTGGCCAGATAGAGTGAAGATCCTTTTAGGAGCCAGGAACCAAGGTCTCCTGCAATTCATTCTGCCTGGAGGAAACCATTCCAGCCATTTTATCTATTTTAATCTGCTGGATGATGAGACTGACAGAAGAAAACCAAGTTCTCTAGATTGGGGAATTCTGAAGTCTTTAGCTTTGTGTACTCATGACCACTGTAATGCCCAGACAGCCATGGCACCAGCATTAAAAGAGTGAGTCTTTCTTGCGACTAGGATATTTTTAATTGTCTATGAAATGAAAGCATTTAAACCCTCCCCTAAGAGGGTTTAGGGTCCACATGCATCACATCTTTGGAGCTGGTAGGCAAGATATGGTATGTTTCACATTATCAGTCAGACACAAGAAGTCACAGCACATAAGGGATTAAGGGCTAAACATTGTAAATGAAGTAAAATGAGTATGAATCTAAATTTGAATGACATTTTTGTCTTTAAAAATTAAAGTCTCTGAGTTATTTTGAATAAAATGTGGCCTGTACAGAACAGTTCTGTATTCTCATTCATTCGTGGTAGGCATAATTTCAGTTTTCTGCTCTGAAACTTTATATTTTAGGTGGGAAGAAATTATGGTAAGTGAACAAAATGGTTTTACTTTGCTTAAAAAGTACAGCAATCTAACAGCAGAGATATCTGTATCCTAGCACTTGCTCCTACAAATATACCCGTGCTGTGCACTTTCAACAGAAAAGCTACTGTATAGATTTTTTTTTTAAGCACATGATAAAACGTGACGTGCTTTGCTTAATGTTAGGTCACTTCAAGCTATGTCACATCATATGATGTAACATAGGCTGACGTAACTTACCAGAATTTGCTAGTTCTTACTATGAACACATGCAGCAATTACCAGCGACTCTCCCCCATGAGTTACTGGTGGGCCATTTGCCACATTTCTAATTAAAAAGACATGTAGGCTGCAGTCATCCTAAATACAGTAAGGCTAGTGATGCCAAAAACTGCCCGGAAATGAAAGTTCCTGCCATTATAACAACTAGGTGACAACCACAAATGAAATGTAGTCCAAATAAGTGTTGTGATATTATGGTGAGAGATGCAATATAAGAAACTAATTAAAACAGAATACAAGTGATTTTAGTGGATAGCACCAACAAGCTGCTAGGCAATTTATAGTTATGAAGATAATGGATGAAATCTTGGTTCTATTGAAGTTACCTGCCATTGAATAAGTAGGACCAGAATTGCACTCAAGGTGCCTAACCTGAAGAGCTTATAAAGTTTAACTGAAATGATCATTTATTTGATTAAGCAAACTTCCAGCTGAACAGTGTATCTGGACACAAACAAGTGAGAGAATACAGCTACAGATCAGCATACAGAGCATCCATTGTACTATTTTCTTTAAATATTGTTCCTGAAGTTATCAAGCATGAAACATTTTGCTAACTATATAATTTAATCAGTATGTATTTATGAAAGCTTTGTCCAGTGACTAAAGCATTTAGCGTTACCTACACAATTAACGTTGCTTTAAGTTTTACTGGATTTGTGTATGATCAAATAAATACTTCTGATGGCCACCAGCATTTTAACCACGTGTCATTTCAACCTGCTCAGAGCTAGTACACCCAATACAGTGGTAAAAATACTGGCTGTGTCCTGTCTACATTACCACTCCCACCATTGCTATGACATATGGAACAGCAGTGATGGGAAATGTGTATCAATAATTGAATCAATATCTATAATAATATTGTAAGGAGATTTAGTAATGTTTACTGCTTTTAATGTACCTTTCAAATGCTTAAAAACCTCTATATAAATTTCAGATTTACTGTGGAACAAACATTACACTAGCATCCCCACTATTGCTATCACCGGTAAAACTGCACCAGTGTTAGCAATAGTAGGAAAGAAAAAGGCTAGTGCAGACACAGGCATAGACACATGGAGTAAGTTAGGGAGGCTAAGGTTTGCCTAATTCATAATTCCTTCCCTTGAGGGTTATGCCTCTGTCTTAATATTCTATTCATGAAAATTGTATGGTGCAGTGTAACTTCTGACATCTGTATATGCCTTTATGCCTTTTACAGAGCTGCAGTGTTGATGGAAAAGACAATCCCACTCAACTGTTTATATTTCTTATTTAGAAATGACTGGGATCCTCCTGACAGAAAAGTAGATACCCGCAAATTCCGTTCTGAACCAAGAAGTATTTTTGAATACGAGCCGGGGAAATCATCAATTCTTGAACATGAAAGACCGGTAAGAGGTGTATTTGAAATGTTTTCCCACAACAAAAAGCTTAGTGAGGGTTAAATTTTTGCTTATTATTTTAACTGCAAATTATAACTAGTTAGTCTTGAATATCCATTTTTGTATTTGGAGTTTGATCAGCTCACGTGGCAAATTCTGCCTTGATCCTCCTGGATGGTTGTGTAGATAATTTAGGATTGGTTTGATTTACTTGTTCAATTTAGCTTCTTTGGCATTAAAAAGAAGTCAAAGAATCACTGTGAGAAATTAAACTCCTTTTAGATTTCACGTTAGATGTAAAGTTCATGGAAGCTACTTGTTGCAATTTGAATGCATATCCAGCAGTCACTTTGTCACCTGTTTACAATAATTTTATCAACACATATGATTAACATAGGAGTTATGCACATGCCTGTGGTGGTATGTCACTCAGAAAAAAAAAATCCTACAGTGTGTTTTCTGGATATGTGCCTAATGGTATCATCACAAGAACACTGGTTGCCTGTACACTAACCTGTGACTAAAAAAATTTTCTTGCTGTTTTCTGAGCCATATGTCTGTAGTTGTGATATTCCTGATAAGCATGTCTAATAAGGCTGAAATCTAATGCTTGCAAAATGATCACTAACCTAAGTTTCCATTCACTGAAAAGGCATATGCAACCAGCTCTTCTACTGTACCCTGGTTCCAATACTCCATCATTTATGGAGATTGATGCATATCATGTTATCTTTTTTCCACGAGATGGAATGGTTGATGGATTCATGTTTAAAGGGGGAGTTAATGTAATTATTATACATAGTATTACAATATTATAATATCAGTATTATATTAGTATTATTATACATAACTTCAGAGGGCTCATTTTATTAATCTAAAAATAAATAAATGTATTGCATGCATGGATTGTGGCATATATAGTATGTCAACAGTATGTTAAATAATTGCACTGATGGCTCTGTTTCACCATATTTTTCTATGGTTTATATAATAATGTGGGTCCGGTTAACTAGCTTCTATAGCAAGCTGTGTGATTCTATGAAATAGGGGTCTTACAGAACTGGGACTTTCTTTCAAAGGGAAATTTCACTTTTCAGCACAGGCCATTTAAACTGACTGAACTAATTAATAGTTCTAATGATTTACCAAAATCTCTCTGACTTATGAGAACTGGTAGTTTATCCTCTAGCTGAATTTACAGACAGTGCTGTGAAAAAGTAATTCTGTTTTTGCTGAGTGATTTTTCTATCACAGTGGCTGTATTACAGATAGGGTCATTTACTAACCATTTCAATTGCAAACCATCTTCAGCAAGTGAGAGGTGGCAGGCTGAAGGTAAAAACTGGCTTTTTGAAAATTACAGAGCTATTTCATGTGAGGACACACATCTCTAATACATTTTGACTTTGTGATATGAAAAATAAACAACAAGAGTAATTTCATACTGACCTGCAATGCTGAGGAATGTAATAATATAATTTTTCAACTTTAATGAAGAGATATGATGAAATAAGTTGTGATTTTTTTGGCTAAAAATATTTGACCATTGCTGGAAATTTCTTAAGCAAATAAAATAAGCTTTTCCAGTAGAAGAGCTTTCTTGTTTTCTGATTGGATGAGGAGGACTTGGGGCCTAATCCTGCAACCTCTTCTTCCGCAAGTAATCCTTACTCACTGATACAGACTCTTTGCAGTCAGTGAACTACTCCAAAAGGTTGCAAGATCAGACATGGCTGATGTAGTTACAGACAATCATTTCTTTGCACAGCAAGGGTTCTCAAAGTGGGAAAGTGGAACTACAGTATTAATAAATTCAGGGGAGGGGAATGTTTCAATGCTATGTATTTCAGTTTTCAAAATGGTAATGAGGAATTTATGCAAAATATAGTGTGCTGCCCCTAAAATGGCTTCCTTTTGAGCAACTTCTAAATCCATTAACACAGTGCTAGGCTATCAGCACAACATCAGTTTAGAAATTTCCAGATAGTAACTGCTATTGATTATAAAAGTTAAGTTACATAAAGTAATATATTGCTTTTCTGGCAGAATTACAATGTTAATGGATGAAAGAAAGGCAGTATGCAATAATTAAATCTAAATATATCGTATAAAGCATAGTATACTGTATTCATTAAATCTTACATGGCAAATTCAATTGAAAACTGGCTAAAAGACTAGACAGCGAAGGTGATACATGGCAGTGTATCAAGTTAAGAAAGAGTAGAACAGTCTGCTAAAATCTATGTTAGGGTCAGTATTATTCAACATCTTCCTCAGTAATCTAGAAGAGGAAGTGAACAGAATGCTAGTGAAATTCTCAGATGATACTAAATTGTGACCATTCCAAAGAGACCTAGAGAGATTAGAAACAGAAGAAGAAAATAACAAAATGAGATTCATCTTGGAAAAATGCAAACTAATATGTCTGCAGATTAATAATTCAGAGGTCATGTACTGAATAATAGGGAGCAGCCTGGGAAACAGGAATGCTGAAAAAGATTTATGAGTGATAGATTGCAAAATCATGTCTGATTTGCTGTGTGCTATAGACACAAAAGAGGCCAATGCAATTTAAGGTTGCAGCATCATATGTGCAGCAGCCTCACGTCACCAAAGAGGGAGGTAATAGGTTCGTTCTATGTGACTCTAGTGTGACATACTTGGCATGTTGCTTTCAATTCTAGGCACATAGAAGAAAGATATTGACAAAGCTGAGGGAGTCCAGAGAACAGCAACAAAAATAATCAGGGACTGGAGCGGATTGGCTTATGAGTAAAGATAAAATGACTGAATATGCATAGCTTGGTAAGAGACTATTGAGGATGTCCACCAATACTGAAGAGTATAAACCAGGAGGAGGAAGAGGAATTATTTAGGATGCTGCTTTGGAGAGTATAACTAGGAACAATAGAATGAAATTAAGAAAAATAAAATTTAGACTGAATTTTACGAAAAGTATCTTGACAGTGAGATGTATTAGGCTATGGAATAGTCTTCCAGCAGAGACGGTGGTAAGTATCAGGTAAGGTAGTATCTGATTCAGTAGCCTAATAAGTACGTAGAATTATCACTTACGAATTTAAAATAAGATAGTTAATTACTATTTAATACTTTGGATTTATTTTACTCTTATAAACTTAAAAATTTGTCCTCTACCAAATTCATTTTTTTGCATTTGGCAAATTTATTTTCCCAGGTTTCTAATGGAACTAAAGGTGATGTTCTTTGCTTATTTGTACACAAGCATCACTCATGTTATGCTAGTTCTAAGAAAACTGTATTAGTCTACATCTGCAATAAAGCAAACAGAAAGTTTTTGGTGGTCCTACAAAAAAGGTGCTTATAAAAAAATTTTATGTGACAAGTGGTAGATTTTTAGTAGGTATTTAATGCACGTTATAGAAGGGCAATCAACACCAAAGTTTGATAATTTCATGTTATATCAATTTCAGGTCTGAACTTTTTTACACTGGGCCTAATCCTGCAGTTGTTTTAAATGCAAATTCACATTGACTTCATATGCAGAAGAACCGATTAATCTTAATAAGGGCAGAAATACAAAAGTATTACTATATGTCCTTTAACAGTAACAGCAAGGAGTAGTCAACTTTTTTGTTCCTGTGCTGAGAAATTTGGGGCTGTTTTTTAACCTGCAGCATGCAGATTTGTTTGGCTCTGACTTTACAAGCTTGTAATTGCAACACATAAAATCAGTGTTTGAACTGGAATGGCCCTTTGTGTCAGCCAGGAATGTTATTTTAAATTCCTTTAAGCTGGAATTAGAAATTAAACTCTCTAGCACATTAAAGAGATGCTTTGTTGTCACAAAGACGCAAGAACTAACCAACCTGTATTGGACCTGGAGCCAAAACAGCCATAAGAAAACAAGTAGAAAGAGAGATTCCTTTTAGGGACCAAGAATAGAAGGGGCAAATTAAGACAAAGTCATGATAAACACACTGGCCATATTTCCAAAGAGACCTTAACCTTGCCTCTGAATATCCATCTACAGAATGTGGTTCCATCCATCCAAGGAAATTGGGTCAGTAGCCATTTAACTACACACTTTTCACATATACATGTGGTTTGTGCCTGTAAATGCATGTTTATATAGATCAAAGTCACCCAGGCAAGATTCCAAGTGAAAATATAGAAGCCACTTCTGAAAATGCAGTCCATATTGTCCAGTAATTTTTCCTATGTTTTAAATACACTGATAGAATGTTTTGCTGAATACTCTTTATAAAGGACATAAGAATAAAGATTCTTCCTAAAACTTTATGCATTGTGGGAGAAATTCTCAACCTGCCATAAGTAATTAAAAATGTATTGAATGAGTAAGGTATAGGAATGTTGTCTGTGTTAACTAGCATGTCATAAAGGGAATAGCACCCTTCTAGGATTTACATGCCCCTGGATCTATTCAAACCTAGGTTAGTAGATAAAGCCAACATTTATTTTCTTCTGTCAAAATAGATTTGCCTTTCTAAGAATCATAGTGAGAAGAACAAAGAAAAAAAGGTCTGTTCAGCAGAGGGGGTACTGACAGCCAGGTGAAAGCAATTGGCCTTATATGATTCTAACACATGAAATGCAGGATATAGTTTAAGATGTACATTTTCAAAGCCCTGAACAGACTTTTCAGACAAACGATTCCCATTATAGTCAGTTGGAGTCATGTGGCCAAAGCTCTGTTCAATACTTGAAAAGAGGCAGAGAACAGCATCCAGCAAACTCACTATGATAGCTACAAAAAACTTATAACCATGTTAGCTATAGTTGCACCACTTGCACCATGTCCTTTTTGTTAAATTTGCTGCCCTCTGCTGCTGAATATATAAACAAAACAATGTGTCTTACCCGCATGGAGAAAGCCTCGTGTTATTCTAGTTCTTTATGTACCCATGCTGTTGTTCACATGATATTATATAAGGGTCCTGAACAATTCAAAGACTGTGAAACTCCAGACAAATCTGTCATTTCCAGCTTTCTCTGAACAAGCAGAAATACAGCCTTCTATTTGTTTCTAAATCAAGACATTTTAGGATGATGAGAAAGAATGGTAAGATTTTGGCCTCCACCTCAATCCCTACGGGCTGCTTTGGTGGGTCATAACAATCTGGAAGCCAATCCTTGAAGCTGCTTTGGACTGGCATATGTGGCCCCACACTGCCCTCTCTTGCTGCCCTGTTTCAGGAGATGCAGCACAGAACCCAAGCGTCTGACTGATTCATTTTCTATAAGGAACACCACCTACTTCTTTGCTGGTGTAGCCGGAAATGTTGTTATCTAGGGCACACTGATTCACTGTAGGTTAGCTCTATGGTTTCCTGAACCAACTATTAAGCTACTCCATATGTCAATGAGACTTTAAGGAAAATGCCCTCTTTGGTATGAAAATCTATATAAAGTGCTCTTTTGTCTTAAATATAGTGTAACCCAGGGCTTGTCTATGCCATGAGATAATGTACTTTACAGAAATGTGTTCTCTAAAATGCTCTAACATGTTGTGCATTAATTGGTCCACGCAGACCCTCCTGTTGTGCACTAAAGGTTCCCTAGTGCACCTTAACATAGTACTGTTTCAAACAGCACTGTGTTAGAGCACCAGCAGGATCTACATGGCCCAATTAATGCACAGTATGTTAGTGCACTTTAGCAACCATACTGCTATAGAGCACATTACCCCACTGCGTAGACAAGCCCTTTGTCTCTGGGAATGAGGACAAATCAGTATTTTTTTATCTTTTTCCCAGGTTATCTGGTTCAGAATCATGGTGTATTTCAAAAAGGTGTGCAAAAAATGGAATAGTCCAAATATTGTATTTTGAAGAGTAGGATGTACTACTGATTAGTTCTCTGCATTCATGATTTTTTCACGCGTTTTCCTTTGTACTGTCTTCATCATAGTTATCAGATACTAGACTTCTGTAGTTTATGTGCTCTTCTAAAATAGACATATTTAATTCAAGACTAATAAAGTAGCAGGTCTGGACTGGGCAATTCATGAAGCCAAATTCAATGCAAGTTTTCTGTTAAAGTCTTGGAAGGTATGTTGTATTGAATCGCAGCAGATTGCCAACAGTAATATTGAACTACAAATATTGTAGAGATGAAGGATGATCTTATGGTTGGAGTCTAAGAGTATGACTCAGGAGATCTGAAATCACTTCCTTCTCTGGTACGTGATATAGACAAGTAATTTATCTCTGGGTTTCAGTTCCCCATCTGTAAAACTGGAATAACGTTTCCCCTACATCTGAGAAGTGCTGTGAGGATAAATCTGTAGTCTTGGGTAGTGCTCAGGTGCTATAGTAATATTTTATAAATACCTAGATAAAGATAGGGCAATAGTGCTGTTAATTGTTCAACAGATCAAGATTGGTGATCTGTTGTGATTAAATCAGACTCTTTGGGTTTCTGCTAGAAAAATGCCATGCGATGTTTAATTACTGTAAATGGTCCAGACCACAGTGCTATTTTTAATGGAAAAAAATAGTGCTATGCCTGGGATGACCATATGTCCCATTTTGGCCAAGACATTCCTTTTTTTAAGACCTGTCCTGACTTTTTAGACAGAAGTGGGCATTTGTCAAAAAAGTGGGATGTGGAGGAACATGCTGGGGGAGGAGGACACAAGCAGCAATGCCAGCCCCATGCAGAGGGAGAGGCAGGGCTTGGGCGGAGGGTAGTCAGGGCTTGAACTAGCAGCAATGCCAGCACCAGCCTTGTGCAAAGCTAGCCCTGTGTGGGGCGGGAAGGCAAGGCTCTGGCAAGTGTATGGGCAGGTGTGGCTAGCCCCATCTGGTGTCCCATTCTTCCTTTGGGAAATATGGTCACCCTGACTATGCCCCATAACATCATTGGACATTGGCTCCAACTTGACTCAGGGCAGTGTTGCCCACTGAATCACCAACATAATTCGTCAAGCAGGCGTTGGCTTAGTTTATGAGATATGATAAACTGGCATACTATAGCTACACATTACTACATTTTAAATACAATCATATGAGTTTAAGACTAAGGGGGTGAGGGGGCTGTATTCCAGAGACTTTAAACTAAGGGTATGCTGTACCTTTGGGCTAATTGACAGTTTACTTTAGGCTGCACAAAAGAATCCAATACCCTTTGGAAAGTATTTAAAAAAACAAAGTTTAAAATAAATTTAATATCCCACCGGAGCTGCTAGTATTTTGGACTGTTGTTTTTTCACACTGGATGAAGAATTCTGTTGCTTATTTTTCTGCTCATTGGGCAGTTTCCTTTATGCCAGAGGTCGGCAACCTACGGCATGCGTGCCAAAGGCGGCACGCAAGCCGATTTTTTTTTTTATGGCACACCGAGGTCCTGGACGCTGGCCCCACTCAGCCTGGGTGAACGGAACCGCAGGCTGGCAGTGGGCTGAGCAGGCCGACAGCTGAGACCCCGGCTGGCAAGGGGCCAGCAGCTGCAACCGAACCCAGCTGGAGCCCAGAGCCGGACGATGCTGGGGTGCAGCACATGGCGCACTCCCAGCTGGGGAGCTGCTGGCTGCCGGAACTCTCCTGCAAGGTGGCGCTGGCGGCTGAAGCAGCAGGCAGTCAGGCAAGTGAAAGGGGCCGGCGGGAGACACAGTGGAGGTGTCCATGTCCCAGCCTGTCCTGCTGCCCCTCTCTCGCCACTGTGGCTGGACACCAGGGCACTGCAGGCACATGCCGTCCCTGCGGCCCCCTGGGGGAAGGGAGCGGCAGACCAGAGGGTCTTTTGCAGGGCCGGCTCCAGCATTTTTGCCGCCCAGAGCAGCAAAAAAAAAAAAAAAAAAAGCTGCGATTGCTGTCTGCGGCAGCTCTGCCGCCGCCCTTCAGTCTTCAGCGGCTGGTCCTTCCCTCAGTGAGGGACCCGCTGCTGAAGAGCTGGACGTGCCCCCCCTCTGTTGGCCGCCCCAACCACTTGCTTGCTGGGCTGGTGCCTGGAGCCGGCCCTGGTCTTCTGCCGCCGCCCCCTATTTGCCTGCAGATACAGTGCCCCCACACAGCTGGCCCACAGCTCCCTTGGCAGAAACAGGAACAGCGTGGGCAAGGACCCATCCAGGTAACCCAGCCGCAACCGGGACTGTCCCAGTAATACGACAGTACCTGTAAGAAATTTAAGTTACTTTTACCCCTGCCAGAACCCTAGACCAACAGTGGACTGAGCAGGGCCAGTGGCAGGCTGAGAGGCTCAGTCCGCTGCCGGTCTGGGATTCTGGCCGCCAGCCCCCCACCCAGCCGGTGTCCAGACTTCCAGCCCCGCTCAGCCCACTGCTGGCCTAGGGTACCGGCAGCCAGCCCCGGACTCTGCTCCTGGCCTCAGCCACTTCCTGCTGTAGCCCACATTGGAAAACTCAGCAAGGAAAAGGATCACACTGAACTGATAAGATTGGCATTTTAATTTTATTTTAAATGAAGCTTCTTAAATATTTTAAAAACCTTATTTACTTTAAATACAACAATAGTTTATTTATATAATATAGACTTATAGAGAGAGACCTTCTAAAAACGTTAAAATGTATTGCCAGCACGCGAGCCTTAAATTAGAGTGAATAAATGAAGACTTAGCACACCACTTCTGAAAGGTTGCTGACCCCTGCTTTATGCTATTTTATACCACTGGTGTGCGTGGTACAGGGTCCCATTCGGTGCCAATCCACAGAGGACATGAGGTGATACAGCCCTGGGCTACAGAGCCATGATTCTTTAGCTCAAGCTGTAGTAGCTCATGTATGTAACTTTGGAGATCCGCAATTCAGTCCCAGATGTGTTAGCCAAGGTGGCAGCCCACTAGCTGTAATTCATACTTGTTCCCATTTTTTGCTGCAAAATGTGAAAAATTTCATATGAAAATTAATGCATTGACAATATAAAAATAATGAAATCAAAAGATTTAAAATAAAACCAAAAGCACTCAGAATCCATAATTACTACTACTATAAATTTCAAACAAGATGATTTAAATAGATGGCAGTTTCATTACATAGGCTGAAATGGCTTTTTAACATAATCATGCCTGCATGATGCATAGTGCTTATCTGGGCTGTGTGCTTAGCTTCAGGTTGAAAAGATACAGAATTAACATGCCTTCTTTCATAAGAAGACCAAGAGTGGCTGAAAGCAACATGGCTAAAATCATGTGTGTCTATTTACTCCTTAGTCAGCTTGGGCACTTTTTTGTATATGCTAAAGAAGAAAACAGCCATTACATTTGTTCTATAATTATGCTCCTTTCTTTTACAGGACACATAATAGGTTTTAGATCCTAATTGTTCATGCTGCCAAACATAATACTCAGCTTTTGAAAAATTATTTTTAAAGTGCTTGATATTTTCCATATTCTATGTAACATTATGCAGCAACCACTGGAAGAGCAAACTGAAAAAGGAGGCATTTTAAAACAGCTAGTCTGTGACTGCTCTTGAACAAAAACATGTTCCATATGGAATTCTATCTTCATTCTTTGGTTTTATTTCATTCCCTTTCCCCCTATTATTTGTGTTGTGTGTGTGTGTTTGTGGTGTTAATGTGACATGACATTTCCAGCACTTTGCTCAGTGTGTGCCTTTTCCTTCCCTTTTCCTTCACAACGGCTCCAGACTGATCACATAAACCCAGATGACATAGATTTAGAAAATGAACCCTGGTATAAATTCTTTTCAGAACTGGAGTTTGGATGTCCGGTAAGTGAGGATAGAATATTAATATTTAAACATTAGGATAATATATTGCTAAAATACAGTTCACCAAATACCAAACAGATGTGCCTCTATCTTCCTTATTACATTAAACTCATCATCAGTATTACATCTTCATCAGTGTATGCTAACATGTTTCTATATAATATGGGCCCAATTTTTGATTCACAACTCAGGAAAATAGCCCACTGAAGTCCATAGGAATTTTACCTGAGACTTGGGTCCAATGTATACATTCAGCCGTTTTCTTTATTGAGTGCTTAATCTGCCAAAACATTGATTTTAATCACTAAGTAAGGTGCATAGACTACATAGAATAAGTGGTATATACTCGTTGCTAAGTGTAATATCAGCTGTATATAAAACAGAATTGTTTTTGACTTCTACTAAATTTTTGCATTAGATTGATTAAATTATCAAGAGTAGAAGACATTTTAAAAAATTATAGATTCCAAAGCCAAAAGCACTCAGTTTTGTATGAAGGAATGTGTCTACTTTTAATACACATACACACCCACAGAAAACTGGTGCCATTTAGAAACTCAACATTGGTATGCTTGTCACTATGGAATCTCCATCCTAAGCATACTACAGTTAATGCAGGTGCCTGTGGCAATAAGTGTTGACTTTTGGAGGGTTGGGATTCAAAGGCGGGGGGGAGTCAACATTTATTGACACAGGCATCTACAGTAACTGCAGTGTTACAGTGATAAATACACCAATGTTGCATTTTTAAATGGTGCCTGTTTTATCTGTGTATGCCTCTCTCTCGCCCACACACACATACATGCAGGATATATAATTTTATACTTTAAATAGGTGGTGTTAGTTTTAATTTAAACTAGACATCTACTTGAAACTGCACACTCCTCGAGTCTGCTCCAGTGTTCACTAAGTCAATAACAAAACCCCCATTGACTTCAATGAAAGCAGAAGCAAGCCCTGTATATGCAACTGAAAAGGACTGCAAACCCATATATATTAATACAAAACATTCAGTTATTTAGATATGTAATCCTATTTTTAATTTTTCACTGAAACAATGCATTTGATATTTAAGTTTTTTTTAATTTGTAGTCCAACAGTCTGCAATACATCCTTATATTTTCATCAAACAGACTAACAATTTTATCTAGCTTTTTAAACTCTTTTTATCATCATTCATCCATATGTAGGCAGGGCATAAGCAGGCTAAAAAAAATTTCTATCTCGAGACAAAAATATCACTAGTTGTCATTATTATCCTCTATAAGGTAAAGTCCATATAGAAATTTCGCCAGCAGGCCATAAATACTCAATCCTTTATTATACATTCTTCAGTCTCACCAGTTTTTAAACTGTTGGTATTAATTCAACTATTCATGTTTTAAGTTGGAAGTTTTACTCGCTAAAATTACTAACATTTTATTAAGATGCTTGATATTATTGCAAAATTATTGTACCACGCTCCTCCTTCCAGTGAACCCCCATTTTGCTGCATATGTGTCACTCTTGTATCTGATGCTGTCAACACTCAGTTTCTAACTATGTCACCTTCTCCACATGTTTCATTCCTTGCTGCCATTGATACTCCATTTCATCTCTACACTTCTGCTTATATGGTGCAGCCTCCTAAAAAGCTTTTGGACTATGTTCAAGACAATTCTCCCGGTGTTTCCAATGAGGTAAATGAAGCATTCTTTCTTGTTCAGACGATTTGCTTGGGAAACAAGAGCATGACACTCACTAGTCATATCTGAGTTTGTTAATGGTTAGTAGTTTCCTACCAATAACTCCTGGGCCATTCATAATTTGGTATCATTTTATCTTTGTCTTTATAGCTTTCCAGATCACTAGTGCATATGGATGTTGTTCTTATTACATTAGAAAGTGGGTCCAGGTTCCAAAACTACCGAGAGTCGCATTCAAAATTACAAAATAAACCATACGTTTCTAAATCTTGATATATTCCCGCTTCCTCAGTTATGCATTGATTTTAGATACCAATTAACCCAGTCTACAAGAACAAGATTTGTGATTAATATATCTGGCGGCAAATTATAGCCTTCAAGTGAAAGTCATGTTGGATGAGCTTTTTTTCACTGAAATATTTATAATTAGGTTTCCTAGCCAGGAAAACCAGCAATGAATTGTGGTTGTAAATTAGTAACTGAAGAATAAATATTTGTCATGATTCTGATTAAATAACATCAGAATTAAGTACAGGACTGATTGCCATTGCCTTGCACTAAATGAGACAGATCCAGATTTTCATTGTCCTGTCACAATGTGGTTTTAAGTCATTCATGATTCTTGATTAGCTTCCATTCCCCTATCCAAAATAATTAATGTCTTCAAGGATTAAAAGAAAAACATGGCCCCTCATTGTACACCACACTGCAGACTATTCAAGTGTGCTTTTAGTCTCAGCAACCTGACAAAACCTGAACTCCTTGTCTTGAGGGCACTCAGTCGATAACAGAAGAAGCCATTTTAATCACTCAGGATATGATCTCTTGGAGTTTGTGTCCAGCAGAGCTGGGTAAAATATTTATAACTAATGTGTTGGTTTTGTGTTTATTTAATTTACAAAACATGTCTGTTTTTTAAAGTGAGTGTCTGTGATTCTTGAAAAAAATATTTCCTCAAATATTTTTCAGTTTAGGTGTTCGTGAAAATATTTAAAACAACAATACTTTGTTCAAAAAGACCATGTTTGGGAAATTTAGTGGATTAAAACAAGATTTCAGGGGAGCAAAGTCATGCCAAATGAATGGCCAAAAATCAACACTGATTTTCATGGGGACACACAAAAACTTTCACCAATTTTTCCTAGCTCTGTTATCAGTCACCATAAAGGCCCTGATCTGGCAAAACATCTCCTGGTCAGGAAAGCAATCAGGTACATGCTTAACTTTAAGCACTTTGGGCTGCTGACGGGGGGACAAGAGCCTACTTCCTCCCTACTTCAAGCCCTGATGATTTGCTCCTGGGAAAGAACAAAAACTGAACAGTCCCTACTCACAGGGACTGCTATTGTGATGGGCCCTTCTGTGGACCAAAGCAGGGGTGAGAAGTTACGTCTCATGCAATCGCAGTCTGACCCCAATGCTGGGTAGCAAAAAACATTGTTTTTCAACTATCAGCCTTAGCTGACATAGTAGTTCTTTACACTTGTAATGGGCTCTGTCCTCCTTGGTTCAGGTTTGGCTGGAGTTTGCATTGTAGTCCCCACAGTCTGCAGTCCTTGAAGGGCCACTACAAGTGATCTAAAGTCATCACGCTCTGTGTCTGGTGACTAATACCATGTGAGTTGATGGTCTCACTCTGATTTTTAGAGGAAAGTGGATATCATAAGAAAATCCACCTTTGATATTACTCTGCAACTGTTATGGCAGAGAACATAGCTCTAACTAGGACCACACTTAAGCTCAAACTCTTGGATTGGTGCCTACCTATGATTATGATTGGTGCAATATAGATTAGACAGCCACATGTTGTCAGTCTTGAGACCAACACTGGGTGTGGGAGCTAAGTTACATATACCTCATATAAATATGGTCCCTCCACATGCTTGACGTGCGTCAGTGGGACAGTATGGGAAAGCATACAAAACTGCTGATGACTTTGCTCCATTTTGTTGTGCAAATAAACAGAGAACTTTGCTTTCTATGCCTGCCAGTGTAACTTCCTCAGTGTTGGCAAATTCTAGCAATTGTATTCCATGCATTGCAATATTTGGTGTTATTCTTAGAATCCCATTTCCTAGAGTCAGATAGTTTATTTGAGAATCTCAATCTCCATTTTTTCAAAAAGTAAGTTTTTAGCCCTCATGGTTGCAGAGAAAAGCTTGAAAACATGAATCATAAAGGCTCAAAAACCAGGGAGCAAATAAAAAGCACTCAAGATTTATAATGTTTTTAAACTGACTCACAATTTTTGAACATGCCAGGGTGGCATTCTTCATCAGCCCTAAATTAATTCCAAATCTTTAGAAAATGAAATAAGGACAATTTCCTGAGATCTATAAAAAGGTTTAATATCTATGAAAACACTAAATTATTATTAATAGAGCTTGGTAATAGATTTGGCTCAAAAACGTAGTCCTCTATTTCAATAGCATATAGAGAGGTTGTATTGTGATGCTTTATTCTCTGCAAAACATGGATTATTGGGACTAGTTTCTCATTGTAAGCTTCACTCTAATCTGCAGATAAAATGATTTCTTCATATGGGTTACCAGGCCTCAGAGACTTTGGTCTGCATTCATCTATTTCTGTTTTTCATTTTTTTAATCCAATTCACTAATTATTTTATCTCTTCCAAAATGCATTACACTAATCAGCTAGCAGCAGGCAATAATATAAAGTAATGAATTAACACATTACCAAGCTAGATGACAAAAAGATCTGGAGACCCATCTTCCTCTGGGATGTTGAAACCTGCAAGCAATGTCTTTCCGATATTAGCAGAAAAAAAATGTGTCTGTAAGAAACAAAAGAGAAGCTAATTTAAAGCATTATTTGTATTGTCACAAACAAAAAGGACTGTGTTCTAAGAGCTGAAAGCTCTCCTCTCATAGGAAAGGGTGTACATGGGGTACAGAAAAAGCTTCATGGGAAAAGGACACAATTTGTAGCAAACCATCTTTGCTGATGTGAGCTCCTAATGCTAGAAAAAGCCAGGCGCATGGCCAACAATAGTGGCACAGTCTTCCACCAAAAGGGCCATTGCTAAAGCAGTCATGCCATGTGGACAGAGCCATACTTCTGGGAACACTGGTCCACACCATCCATCAGTCCATGAACGCGTGTGCTTCAGCACAGTGCCTTATGACCAAAGCTAGTAGGCGCAATGGATGAGGAATAGAGAAATCTGCTATATGTATAAGCCACACATTGCAAGTTAATGCTGCCTGAGGCAATGTTAATTTGCAAAGCCTAGCTCCTGTAATAACTTAGTCCAGGTATTAGTGGTGTCACTTACTTGTGTATCAGACAGCACTTTTTGGTTGCATGTACATCCATCATGCTCTTCTGTTGCATATGCTTTGGGGTTGTTTTGGGCATAACACCCAAAAAAGGCCCTTTGTGTAGCACAAGTGCTTAGGCATCCTGTTTTGTTTTCATTTTCAGCTATCCTCTTCTCTCTGTGGCACAGGAGCACAGTGGTATGCCACCAGTATTTTAACACTGGATTCCACAGAAATATTTCCCCTTAGTCTGATAAACCTTGTTTTCCAATGCTGCATGCACTGCAGAGAGGAAGGATGAGGGACAAAGGATTCAATTTCTTTTTTCTCTTCTTTTTTTCCCTTCAATTTAAAATAAATTAAAATACCTGCCATTAGGTGCAATCTGGTACATGTCAACAGTATGCAATTTGCTCTTCCGAAGCAGTTAAGAGCCCTAGGAAGAAAATCATCTTTGTTGAGATACTATAACAGTATTCAGAGTAGTGGATTCAGTAGTGAAATTGCCCCAGGTCTCCCTTCAGTGTGGTGACAGAATTTTAACAAAGGGACTCCAAGGAGTCCCCAAGAGTACCCCAGTGTAGGAACATATGGCCTGTAGAAAACTTGTTTTCTTAGTTTGGCAGTATTTTTTGCCTGAGCCTGGATAGCAAGATTAGTTGGTGTGAATACAGAAATAGTGAAAACTTTGAAATGGAACAGTTTTCTTGGAGGATTCCCACGCGTCACACAATTTAGTCCCATAGCCCATTTCATTTCAGAATGAATTGAAAGAGAACAAAATGAGAATAGCTGTCTATATTTTGAAAGCTGGTCAAACATGTACATTTTGAATGGGAAATTTTAAAAATTCTTTCTCAATTTTCTGCAAATTTGGGGGGATTTTTTTTTGAAAATCAAAACCTTTTTTGTTTTTGCTAAAAAATTTCAATTTTAGATGTTCCATTGAAAAATCAGAAAATTGTGAAGGAAACAAATATGTTCTTTTCCTTTGAAAGGCTAGTTTTCATTTAAAAAAAAAAGTTTGAGAAAAATGTTCAGCCTGCTCTTAACAGGTTCAGCTCAATAGCTGATAAGCATATTAAAATCTAGCAGTGACTAGAAATAGCAGTAGCTAACTCTTCTATAGCACTTTTCATCAGTACACATCCAAGCACTTTACAAAGATACTATCTTTATCCCAATTTTATAGATGGGAAAACTGAGACACAGAGCGGAGAAGTGACTTGCCCAAGGTCACACAGCAGTCTAGTGGCATAGCTGGGAATACAATCTAGGTCTTCTGAGTCCATACCCAATGCCTTATCCATAAGGCTATACTATATTCCAGTGAAACCTCAGGCTTGCTACGGTCATGTCTGTTAACATTATATCCTGCCACTGATCCATTTGTGGAACTCCCAGTTGAAATCAGCTGACCAAGAGCAGCATGCAAAAACTGGTAGCAGGATATGGCCCTTAGATTATACACTGTAAATAATAAATGTCTCCACTGGATCCAGTTCTGCCATCATCATATAAAAGTAAAATCAATAATTGTTGATTGGTTGTGGGGCAAGATGATGATAGTTGGCACTTAGGTTACGTATTTGTAGTAATCAAAACTTTTTTCAAATGCATAAAAAATGTACATAGTAGATGGTATCCTCTCTCTTCATCCTTGTCTTCAGTTTGTAAATTCTGTGCAGCAGAGACTGTGTTTTGATATGTGTTTGTACAGCACCTAGCACAATGGGACCTTGATCCCAATTGGGAACTCTGGACACTACAGTAATATAGGTATTTATTAATAATAATAATAGTGAATACAAATAAATATTGATGAGTAAAGCAAAAAGTTTATTTCAGATAAACACAAGTTTTGGTCCTCATCCAGAGCTAATCTGAAGCTCTTTCCTCTGAAACTGATTTTGCAATTATTTTCAGCTACTTTCATCTCAACTTCCATTCCCATCTAAAACCAAAAAGTTCTGAATCGTGTTAATGAAGCTGTTTAAAATGTCTGGAAAAATTTGGGATCAGTTGCAAGTTTTAGGCAATGTTATGTTCCTATTTTATCCAAATTTGTGTGGCTTTCTCTACTTTTAAAATGTAATAAAGTTTAGTGGATAATCCAGTAAATTATGTTCATTTGTGTTCTTGGTGGAATTGTTTAGTATGTAATCTGAATTTTTAAAGAATGAGGACTACTGAAAACTAATTTCAGACTGCTGCCTCTGAAGAATCTCGGGTATATCTGGTCCTTATAGAACCCATTATATTTAGGTATTGTTGACTGTGATTATAGAATACTCCTGCTGTGCTGAATGTCTGTGGTAATGCAAAATCTATTCCTAAATGTTTCTTAAACCAAGGATGACGACCTCTAGAGTTGTGATTACATGTCAGTTACTAAAAATTAGTTTGACTGTATTATTTTTTTTGAACTTTGAATCCAGTCATTTTTTTAAAATTGATATATGCAATGACAAAGCATTTAAAAAGACCATAATTTTTCTATATGATTGCAGCACACCCTATACTTTTTCTATACAGGGAAAAGTGGATCCTTCAGCATATAAAGCCATGTGAAAATTCTATTTACAGTTCACTGGGTCATCTTTGAAATGATATAGCATGAAATATTTAACATTTCTCTGACCTAGCTTTGTGCCCATGAGGAGGCACGATGAGGACAAGACAATTCCTTTTCTATCGACCACAAAAAAGTGCTACGTAACTCTAATTCTGGCTGCAGTCTTGAAACCTATTAAGTGAATTGTTTAAAAGTATTTGTCACTTAAGACTGAATTTACGTTGACAAGTTAAAATATTTCAGGGTAGCACTGCATTCCATCTTTCAGGTGTCATGCAATAGCTACTGTTAAAGCAATGAAAAGGCATTAAGCCTCTGTGAAAAGAACGGTTCTTAAAATGAATTTAGAGTGGCCAGCAAATGGCCACAAAAATGATGGCTCTTTCAGCTACATTTTCAAAGAGTTTCCAGCTTTAATTCACATTGATACTTTGGTGAGTAATTGGAGGAAATTCTGCGGGTCTTTAAATGCAGATGAAAATTTTCTTTTTCTTTTTTGATTTTATATATTTCCACTTTTAATCAATTTCAATTACAGTGTAGCAAATTATGAAAAAGCAAATAGAAAGTCCTGGATTGGTATTTTAAATTGAAAGATATAACTGAAAGTGTGGTAAGAAATCTTATGGAGCTCTTTTAAAAATGGTATAAATTCTTTTCTGAAATATCATTGAACCTATAGTCTGCAGTGCATAGGACATTAATCATGATAGTCTGTTTTTTATGGGGCTCATCTTAGGGTCACTAATTTAATGAATGGTCCAAGATAATATCCCTGGAATATGTCACACTTTTTTCCAGTGCAAAAGTTTAATGGATTGACCTGTTTGTTTTCACAGAGCTCCTTATATCACCCTTCTCCAGACAAAGGCCTGGACAGACCTTCTAGGTAAGAAACATGATGTGTCCTTGCAGCAGACAAGCTGACCAGTCCTCACAGAGGGTAGAGGCCTGCTGAGCATCCTGAAGTCAATGGGGGTTGAGGGCACTCTGCACTTGCATAGCACTTCTTGGTATGCAGCCTACAGCATCCCACATATGGGATAATGACAAAATATCATGTGGGTTCTCTTGAGATTTGCAGTTCTTCCTTCTGTTTTAGAAGGCTGTATTGCCTGCTATTCAGAACGTCACCCAATCCTTCAAAGCTCTCCACTGGCATCCCTCACCTTCTGTATTAACTTGTAGCCTCTATCCCTCACTTTCAATGCACTGCATACAATACTCCACCTGTCCCAACATCTTTGCACTCATTTTTTATTACGCCTCTTCTTTGCTTCACTAAAGCATCCAACCTCACTTTTATCTTCATATGATTCCCTGTTCTCGTCTTTGTGCTTGGAACTCCCATCCCAGTGTGCAAAGGTACCAGACTCTCTTCATTCAAATCTCTCTTTAAAATGCCTGTATTTCACAACACCTACTTGTATTAACCTTTAAATTTAATCTATTACCTAATTTAAAAATGAAAAAAGAATAACCCAGCAACACCTTATATTAACTTTTTCCTCATCATGCAAAACAACCTGTGGCTGTTTGATGCATCTGTCTATTTAGGCCCTGACATTGTATCCCGAAGCAAGATCCACGTGCTCTTGGGTGCATGAGACCCCATTCTTTTCTACTGTCCCTTTTCAAGGGTTTCCTCTAATATGTCCTTTCTTAGGCCTACCCCAGGACTGCTATTTATTCCTGTATCTTAGCTCAGCTTTCTAAGCCTTATCTATTCTTAAACAGGCTTTGCCAGTATAAATATACTGTAGAACTATACTGGCAGCCCCCCCCTTGTGTAGACACAGTTTATTCCAGCAAAAGAGTTACTTTGTTAGTATAGTTTAAACCAGTTCCCTGAACAGAATAAGCCATACAGATAAAAGAACTTTTTTGCCAGTATAACTGCATCTACATTACAGTTTTTGCCAGCAATTTTTTTCTAGTGTAGCCCTGCCATAGAGACCAAATATATAGAGGGCTTGCCAAAATGTATAGGAAAGAGCAAAAATGTGAGGCAAAGACAGGTCTGCACTGGGTCTAAGGCTCATGTGGAGGATGATGATAACATAATGTCTCCTGTGGATGGTAACTTCACATGTCCTTACCACTGCTCCTGCTCTAAAGGAACTCTGCAATCCTCTCATCCCTTCCCAGCATTCAGCCTGGGAAAGTTTTGCTGGCTGTAGTCGTACTCAGCTCCAGGTACCTGGCAGTCTGCTCCAGCCTCCAGTCACTGGCTCTGAAACCTGAAGCTTTCCTGGCTGGGCTGGATTGTGCTATTCACATGGGAACTTTGATTACTGCTGCTGCAATCACTGCACCTTGGTGCTCCTCATTGCTAGCAGCAAAAGTGAAGGGTGGCTACAGGGCCTGGAGCAAATCATGAGGAGAGTGATAGGGCAAAGAGCACAGTGCAAGGAGCCTGTGTAGGGTGACCATATGTCCTGTTTTGGCTGGGACAGTCTGTTTTTTAAGCCCTGTCCCAGCTGTCCTGACTTTTTTGGCCAAAGTGGACATTTGTCCCGTTGGCTCTTGCGAACTTGATCAGTTGGCAAGAACAAATGGGACAAATGTCCACTTTTGTCAAAAAAAAAAAGTGAGGTGTGAAGGAACGTGTGGAGGGGGGGCTAGTGGCAATGCCAGCCACCACAGGAGGGAGGAAGCAGGGCAGCGACACCTGCCCCAGCCTCACATGGGGGGAGGGCAGAGCAGATATAGCTCAGGTGATGACATCAGCCTCAGCCTTTGGGAAATACGGTCATCCTATTTAGTATGTGCATTGCTGCTCGCCTGAGACCTGCCTGTCCCCCATCTCCCCTGCAGGCAGCGGGGCTTGGGCAAGGGGCTTGTGACAGCCCCATGCATGGGAAGGGTGGGCTCAGGTGAGTGGCTTGGGCCATTCCCTTGGTGGGGGGGAACAGGGGGAAGAGCTCAGGCCTGCACCACATGGCATCCTGTTTTCCCTTTGGGAAATTTGGTTATCTCAAACCTGTGTAGCATGGGGACTGTTCATTTGCAGGTGCTGAAGCCTACAGGCTGTCTTAGACAGTTATCCCAAGCAGGGCCAGAGTCACTTACACAGCCCAGGAACTGCCTACAGCTGCTTCAGTGCCACCAACAATTCATTCCTCTGCTTACTGGTTCTAAACAGGCATGATAAACTAAGGGTGGGACAATGCAAAGGGGCAGGGACAAAGAGACACTGAGTGAGGCCAGAGCAAGCCAATGTGCCCACCCAGGCAGTAGAGGGAAGAGCTTTCTTTGGAGGGAATCAAGGGATATAAACCACATCCCCTGTTGAAAGCTAACATTTGTACCATGGTATAAGATAGGGATCGGCAACCTTTGGCACACGGCCCATCACGGAAATGTGTCAGCGGGCGGGGACAGTTTGGTTACCTGCAGCGGCCGCAGGTTTGGACGATCACAGCTCCCACTTGCTGTGGTTCACTGTTCAGGCCAATGAGGATGCGGAAAACGGCGCGGGCCGAGGGATCTGCTGGCCGCCACTTTCCGCAGCCCCCATTGGCCTGGAACGGTGAACCGTGGCCAGTGGGATCTGCGATCAGCCGAACCTGCAGACACTGCAGGTAAATAAACCATCCCAGCCCACCAGCAGATTTCCCTGATGGGCCACATGCCAAAGGTTGCCGATCCCTGGTATAAGATGAAGGACTGGGTTACGATCAGATAGTGGATATAGCTGTTGTGCCACATACAGCTCACAGGGCAGCCTCCCAGCACCAAGAGAGGCTGCAGGGGCAAAGCTGCCCGTGTCTCTGGCAGAGCAGCAAAGCCTGGGAAGAAGCAAACTGCCAAAACTAGAGATTGAAATTTTTGAAATAAAGTCCTTCAGTCAAAACACGACCTTTAGTGCAAAAACTTGTCAACAATGTTGAAATTTTACATTTTTGTGAAAAATCTAGTGTCTCAAAATAATCCCTTAAAAACATTGAAATGTTTATGGAAATATTTCAGTAAACATTCTGATTGTGTTGATAAGGTTTTAGATAAAAAATATCAGGGAAGAAAGTGAAAAATTTTGGATAAACAAAAGAAGGGGTCAAACCTTTTCAAAACCTTTAAAGATGAAATGGCTTCAAAATTCTGAAAATTTTCCTGAAAATAGATTTTCATTTTTTAGTCAGCTTTAGCACAAATGGGGCTTCATTCTGCAAAGTGTGCAATTCTTGGGGGAGCTGCAAACAGTGCCTTTTCCTGTTATATTTTTAGTCTATGCATTCACGTGGTGTTGGGACTGTTAAGTGGGCCATGGCTAAGGGGCCTGCTTATTGATCCCTGAAGAGAAAGTATTCAAATGAGCCCTGCTCACAGAGTTTAGACTGGCACTAATATTGATTATTTCTTTAGTTCTGCAAGTGACTACAGAAAAAGAAGGAAGTCGGAGCCTGCTGTAAGTCATCAGAGGGTGCACAGTGATCAAAATGCAAACAGGACTAGCCTGGGCCATGCAGATATGCAGGGCACATACACTACCCTTAGAAAGCCTTTAACTAGCTCTTCTCCTTCTTCTCCATCAAGAGCAAAAGGTAAGAGACAAGAAGATTAGCAAACAGACAATAACCTTGTTTAATACTGAGTTCTTATTGCATACAGTATTAAATGTTAGTCATAACTTCCAGGTACTATATGCTGTTGCTCGGACACAATTCACTAAAGAAAAAACAACAGCCTATAGTTTCTAATGAAAGGTTAACCTGTTCATTCTTGATTGTGTTGTTTCAGGCTGATTCAAACCTGGATTTATTTTTCATATGGAGTATCTATATTTATTCAAAGAAAATCAATCAAAAAAGAATGTGATATGTAAAATTGTACCTAATTTCATAAAACTACATTTCATACATTGCTTTCTTGCCAGCACTTATGAGATTGTTGTCATTTTTAAAACTCTTCCAGTATGTAGTGGAGTAAGAGAAACGGCATTCAAAATCACTGCCATGCAAATAAATCCTTAAAACTTTCCTTTCCTCCTTCAAACCTCTGATTCTTGGCAGCTGATAAATTCTAGGAATCTAATTCAAAAAAGAAAGTGCCCCAGTATGAAATTGAGATGATGGATTTTGTCAAAAACTCAGTAGTGGGTGGGATACAACCCATATAGTTTCTGATTCTTATGTAAGATGGTTCTTTTTTAATTGTCAGTCACTCAAACCTCTCCTCCTTATATGTCTAGTATTTCTTACCTGTAAACAGGTTTATTTTCTAAAGTAAGGCAAAAGGTTTCAAGGTACAACAGTGATTGTTTACATTGGGAGTAAATATACAGTTCTGCACCTCCTTCATAATCTTCTTCTTATTATTCATTTATTTGCATTACAGTAGTGACTAACATTTCCAATCAGAGCCTCATTGTGCTAGGCACTGTTTAAACTTATAAAAGCCCATAGGAGCTTACAGTCTAGGTTACAACCGAACATAACGGATGGACAAGGCAAACAAATAGTAGGGAAGATGTTGGAGGATGAGTAATAGGAAAGCAAGCATAGCTAAGTACAGCACGCATTAAGGTACAAGTATTCTCTGTATTGAGGGATGGATCCCTGGAAAGCATTTGCCACAAAATTGAGTATTATTTATATGGGTATCCAGCCTGGAGCAACGCTATATTTCATTGACTCATAAAGAAATGAAACGCTACTAAAATATTACATTTCTTGAACTCAAGTACTCTTTCAAGTAAAAAATGTGTTGTAAGATTTTTGATCAGGATATCATTTCAGATTGTATCTTTAAAAGTTAATGTATTTTAGGTAAAAATAATAAGTGGAGAGAAGTCTGAACCCAAACCCTAGACCTATACAGCCTCAACTCTGCAAATGTTTGAAATCCAGATCCAGATTTTAATTTTTCAGGTGATTTCTGTTTTGTTCAAATTTGACCAACCCAGACTATGGGCTCTTTGAAATCTGTATCCTGAACTGAATTTTGTAGCTTCAGCCCATTTCTACTCAAAGAGCGTTTCTGTTGTGAAAAATGACTCTGACTTGTCTCTCGTGACTCCCAGGTTAGAAGTAAAAGTATGGCTTTTCTAACTTTCAGCCTGAAAACTCAACCCTGGAGTTGAGAGACAAGTTGAATTCTTTGGTTCTTGCCCATCATCCCCAGATTCTGCAGGCTAAATTATATCTTCAGTTACACCAGTGCAATGCACCCTATTGTTTTTAGATTATGGCCCTAGTGACACCAATGTAAACCCATTGGCTCCATTGTTGTTTCAGAGGTGTAAATGACTGGCCTTTCAGCCTGGAGAGAGATTGTCAAAAGCACCTATGCCATCTAGGTGCACAAATTCCATTGACTTTTATAAGTTCTTAGGCATTTTGAAAATATCTCATTTGGAATTTGGCTATCATTTCTGCTAATAATGCAAACAAAGTAGAATCCAGCTCATTTCTTCTATTGGTCCTATGAGTGTAAGAAGAGTAAAAAATAGTAAAAACATTTTATCTACAGCAGATAGGGATGTAAATGTGTTGTGCTGAGTAAGTAGGAGCCATTGTTACAGAAAAGCTGCTCTTAATATCAAAGAAGTCGGTTTTCTAAAAAGGCATGAGTTATGAAGTTGCACTTTGGAGTTCTACATCACAAAGCTTAACAACAGGTTACCATCTCAAGGTAGTTGTCACATAGTGCCATGTGGATGGCCACATTTGAGATTCAAGCTCAATTCATTACTTGGGCAAGAGCACTGCAGAGTGAACTCGCAGACAGCTGGGGAGCAACACTGATGGGTTCCAGAGACAGCCATATCCAGCGTCACTCAGAAGGACAGTCAGCTAAGTAGGGAAAATAAAAGGAAAAATGGCTGGAACTTTGGGACGCTTTCTGCAGGAAACACACCCACAAGTACACATAGAAATGTGTTTAGTGAGGCTGCTGCATTGTTCACATATTATGTTGTAATGTTCCTTCCTAGTCCATTCAAGATCCATTCATCACATAGTTTCATCACACATATGCTACCTGAGAGACCAGAAATCTCCCATCCATTCGTATACAGAGATTTTTTCTAAGTCGTCTTAGTTAAATGTGCAGCTGTGGTAAATGATTTGCATACACAACACTGTTTTCTCTTTCATCCTATACCAGGGGTCGGCAACCTTTCAGAAATTATTCACTCTAATTTAAGGTTTCACGTGCCAGTAATACATTTTAACATTTTTAGAAGGTCTCTTTCTATAAGTCTATAATATATAACTAAACTATTGTTGTATGTAAAGTAAATAAGGTTTTTAAAATGTTTAAGAAACTTCATTTAAAATTAAATTAAAATGCAGAGCCCCCCCGGACTGGTGGCCAGGACCTGGGCCGTGTGAGTGCCACTGAAAATCAGCTCACATGCTACCTTCGGCACATTGCCATAAGTTGCCTACCCCCGTCCTAGACCAAACACAACTGTGTGCAAAAGTCAAAATCCAAGTGTACAACAAGAACTTTTTGTCAAACATAAATTTACATTTGCTCATTTTTGGCATTTGTTTTTCATGTTATTCTTTAACATCTATATTTTGGTAGTATCTAAAGGCCAGATCAGATTGAAAGCTATAGTGGTAGGTTCTGTACAAACAATAGATTATGGTTCCTGTCCCTGAGACGGGCCTGAGACAAAGTTCAGTTCTGCCTCTGGATTCATGCTTTCCCAGAAGTAGGGTGTATTCAGATCCAGACTTTTGGTTTGGCCCCATCTCTACCTCTTCTGTAGTTGTATTGCCTTTCTACCAGCCTCAGAACCAATGGTACCTTTTGATATGTGGTACTTTTAATGTAAAGATATGCACTGCCTTAACATTCTAGTATTTAAATGTGTTTTATTATTAATAGAAACATATGGCACTAAATCCTTTCTGATGTTTAAATTATATGGAGTACATTTTTACAGTTGGAGAATTAAATAATTGTTTAGCATGGATTATTTGCTTTTCTCTTCTAATCTTTAGGAATGTGTATGCTGTACTTGATTGCTAGATTAGATACACCAACTGCTTTCTCTTTTCTGTTCTGATATATACTGACATTATTTCCAACTTTTTGAACTTGTTAATTTCTGGCAATGTCTCTTTTTTACCATGCTGCTCAATGGATTATAAAGGTGGAGATATTAGTCAAGTGTATCCATCCCTTTTCAGTTATTCAGTGCACAACCACAACACTTCAAATGAATTAGATTATTGTAGCTCTTATAGACAGCATTTGGCTGTTCCAAGTGATTCAAGAAGGGCAATCCATTATAAGAATGGTTGGCAAATGACTCGTCAGAATGCAGAAGTCTGGAGCAGCACAGAAGAAACTGCCTCTCCCAAGCGGAAATCTCGTAGCTGCGATGATCTGTTAACAGATGATCATGATAGCTTTCCTGATGCACAGGCCAAGTCTGAAAGTATGGTATCTCTCATTTGCGAGGAGGATTCCAAAGGCAGTTGCTCATTGACCTGGGCCTCCCCATATGTTCCTGAGAGCCGCAGTACTAGTCGGTCAAGAATTCGTCATAGATCTGCACATGATACCCCAGGATTCCTAAAAATGTACAAGAAGATGCACCGCATCAATCGCAAGGACTTGATGAATTCTGAGGTGATTTGTTCTGTAAAATCCAGAATATTACAGTATGAAAAAGAACAGCACAAAGGTATGCTTCAGGGCTGGAGAGAGTCTTCTACTGAAGAGGTGCCCAGGGACATGGTGCCTACGAGGATATCCGAATTTGAAAAATTAATTCAAAAATCAAAATCAATGCCGAATTTAGGTGATGAAGCATTATCAACAGTAACACTAGAGCCTCCTAAAAATGGCTTATGTTCAAATCGGCGATTTTCTATCGAGTCCCTGCTGGAGGAGGAAAATCAAAGTAGACATGCCATTCAAGTACAACGCAACTGCAAGCCTAAAACTCTGGTGCCAATTCATATTGAAGTGACCAGTGATGAACCACAAAGATCGCATCTGGAGTTTTCTGACAGTGATCAAGATGGAGTGGTCTCTGACCTCAGTGACTTTATCCAGATAGAAGGCTCATCCTTTTGTAGTGAAAGTGACTTTGACCACTTTTCCTTTACATCTTCTGAGAGTTTTTGTGGATCAGGCCACCATCACCATCATCACCACCATCACCACAAGCATCTCATCAGCACTTGCAAGGGGCGATGCCCAGCATCCTACACCCGCTTCACCACCATGTTAAAGCATGAAAGGGCTAAACAGGAAAGTACTGAAGATCCAAGGAGACAAGAAGCAGAATCTGGCCTCTCTAAGATAGCATTCCTAGTCAGTCCAGTGCCTTTCCGGAGGAAAAAAAGTTCAGCCCCTAAAAAACAGACTGAGAAGACTAAATGCAAATCATCTGTGTTCCAGGCACTAGATTCTGCTCTTAAAGATATCTGTGACCAAATTAAAGCAGAAAAGAGAAGGGGAAGCTTGCCTGACAACAGTATATTACACAAACTTATTACTGAATTGCTTCCAGATATACCCGAAAGGAATTCGTCTCTTAAAGCTCTTAGAAAAAGTCCCATGCACCAGCCTTTTCATCCACTGCCTCAAGATGGTGCCATGCATTGTCCACTTTACCAAAATGAATGTGGAAGACTACCTCTTAGTGCCTCTTTTCAGGACACGGATACAACCAACAACAACAAGCAAGACAATGATAGTGCACTGTGTTTCCAAGGTGGATTACCTTCCTTTCTTTTATTCTTGTGATTGAGTCATTCACTCTTGTTCCTTTCATTTCCAACCCTTTGTCACTTCATTTTTGAGTATTTGTTTATGCAGTTTAGCATAAGTGTTTACCATATAAAGGGCATGATGAAGAAAGGGTATTATATTTACATAGCTATATGTGATAAATAATATAAGATGGCTAGAGTAGTTGTCCATACACAACAATATAGTAATCTGGTTATCAAATGGTGACAGCATTATTTTACAATTAGGTGATCAATACAGCAAAGTAATATAATGCAATAAAATAAAAAAATTAAGGGAGAATCCCTGTTTTCAATAATTGGAGCTTTACGACGACAAAGATTTTCTGATAATTAAAAGGTATAATAAATATATGCATCATAATGTGATGACCACGGGGAAAAAAATGCAGTAGCTCTTCCATTTTGTTTATAATAACAAATGTGCACTGCACATTAATAATATTAATAAATAATGTCATACTAACAATATTTTTATGTACAACAGATGAAAATCTGAACGTTTTATAATGAATTCTGTCCATTTTATAAAATTGTATTCAGTTCTGTCACAAATGTTGCTACCTTTGAGCAACACAACTTTTTTGTGAATAGAACTCTAGGCTATTTTTAATGAAGGTTCCGTTTCCACTGCTGAAATGATACATTTTGCAATTTCCATGGCAGCAAAATTATTGAATGTAAAGTGTCTCCATTAAATTTTGAGAGAGACACTATCCCTTTGAAATGGCAAACAGAAAATGAAAATAATCAAAACTTGAAAGATACTGTCAAGGTGAATATGAGTAGAAACTGATCTCTCTTGACAGGAATTCTGTTTTAAAGTTCATACCATGAGGAGTTCATTGTTCTATTTCTCTCTCTCTTTTTTTTTAATCATTGCTTGAGTTTAAAATATTTTTTAAAGTTTGACTGCCCGTGATATTCCCTGTAAGCAAACTACTGTAACAGCATGTGTGCACAGATGTATCTACTGGCAGACTCAGAGAATTGAATGTCTTTTGTAAAGACATTTCAAACCTGAGTTTTTTATTTTAAAAAGTGATCAAACTACTCAAGGTAAGAATGACAAAATGGACTGCCAAAGAATTCTGGTTTTAGACATACCCTCTTTAAAGGTGTCTCTTCAGTTATTATGATTATCACTTTATAAGGCTATTCCGGAAATCATGTAATTGAAGCAGGGGGAAATCTATGGCTTTCTAATATAAATTGTGGAGTATACTACTCTTATTTTTTCTTTAACATTCTTGTCCTGTGCTGAAATTTTTGCTAGTGCCACATTTGCTAAAAAATATCCAGTGTATTCTGCAAGACTACTGCTGTGTTATCTTAATGAGTTAAATAAAATACACAATGGAGTCAGTAAAACCTCTCTTGCAAAACATCATTAGTTTCATCAGTCATGGTTTTGAAATGTCTTCAATTATTTCCTGGCATTGAATCATAATGAGTCATTATAAACAGAACCAGAAATGTGTATAAAAGGATTTAGATGCAGCTCTCATTTGTATTTGCACAAATTGGAAGCAACTCCTTTGAAGTCACTGGGCTTACCCTAGATTTACACTGAAGTAAGTGAAAGCTCAATCTGTCCCTATTTTTTCAAATATAGCTCCAAACAGGTTTTCTTCTGGAAATAATGATCTCAGGAACTTTACCATTTTGTGTCCTGTCCTTGTGCGTTTCTTAAAATAATTTTTTGCAGTCCACATTATTTTAAGCTGAGTTATATGTTTTATATGAAATGCACTTTTCATACTATATTGATATTGAAATTCTACACTTCAGTTTATCAGCAAAATCCTGCCCAAGAAAGGAACCAAGAAAACAGGAGAGAGGGATCTCTCCCCAGGACTTAAGAGCAGTAGGAGGTATCACAACTAGCCCTCTTGTCCATCCATCGTGTCTGCAGTAGGATATCGACGGCAGGGAGAGGGGCATGTCCAGCAGCCCAGCCAGCTAGCAAGCATGTTGCTATCACTGGCAAGCATAGTTAGGTGTGTACTGTTCTCCTTGCTCTGAGAAGCAGCAAAGTACAGTCTCTCCATAGTGTTTCAGTCCCCATTTAGAATCCTGCCCTAGTCAACAGGATGTCATATCAAACATGACCTACCAGGTATCGTGTCTCCCCGCCCTCATAATATTTACAGATTTAAATTATAGCTTGTCTTTTATACATGTGATATTGGTGAAAAGGGGACAGGGAGCACCCTAGAATACCAGGGCAGGAACAGGACAAGATATTGGCTGCCAACTGACTAACCTACTATAAGGGTGTCTCTAGCCCTGCGGGTACGCTCAGCCCTCCAGCAGCTTGACCCTTACAGAGCACACACCACTCTATTTTGGAGCAGCAGAAAGAAGTAACTGCTGAACATGCTGCCTCTAATCCCTCCGGCAATTTTCCCTGCACAGGTAGAATGGCTCAGTAACCCTCCCATTGGCTACTACTGCTTTGCTCCCCCTTCAGACACACACACAAAGGTGACCCAAAAGAGCAAGGGAAGTTCAGTGCCCATTGTATGGATTGGACAGAAATTCCATAATACTGATAGATGTGTACAATTTCAAAGCTATTTTGTGTAACTGCTAGGGTTGCTTAAATAAAATGACCACCAATCCAAACCTTAACAGATTGGAAATTCACAACTTAAAAAATAACCGTTGCATATAATGGCTTCAGTGACGATGCAGGACCTGATATGATGAAGATGGAAGTATTGCAGTGACACTCAGTTCCTTAATATATAGTATACAATGCATGTTAGCAGGATGTTCCATTGGCCTCGTACCCAAGCTGATGATAACCAAAGCATTATGCTAATATGTGCTTCATTCCATGCTATGTATTGTGGGACCAATTGTGTTTCTGTGAGGCATAGCTGCACTGAAAGAAAGGGAAGAGAATACCTGTGCAGAGGTCTCTGGTGTCATGTCATAAAGAATCACAGAAGGCCTTCTTATATCTTAGAACAAGGAACTTTAGTGAAATAAACTAAACTGTGTTAATCCTTAAGCTGCAGTGTTTGCTCTGCTCCACTGCAGTGTTTCTGGCCAAAACCTTCTCAGTACCCTTCCTACCTGGCTTACTACTATAGTTTTAAAGATACAGTGCATATATCCCAACACCTGGAGACTTTATGCCTGTGCGGGGAACATAGGCCCACATTCAGGAAAGTACCCCTAATCCAGGAAAGCACTTATGCATGTTTAAGGGATTTCCAGAATTGCCACAATGTACCTGCTGCTGTGAGTAAGTTTATGATGGGCAATTAATACACCTTTCCACTCCCCATCACTTCTCTACAAACCTCCATTATACATCAGTTGCCTTAGAGCTATGCTTTTTAGAGTACAGTACACCAGAGAGCATTGAGATCTCTGGTTTTTCTGTAAGAGTCAAAGAAGTTTGACCCCAAAGTGATGAATTAAATGCTTTCAGTTCTTTGTTCTCAGTAGTACTTCTTGACAGAGAGAGAGGCTGCGTAGGAACAGATCATGTGAACTGAAAAAAGAGAAGCAAACATTATTATTGTACTCTTCACTAGCAGATGTCAATGTGGCACTAGGAAAATACAGTAGCGGAACTCTCATGAGTAAGAGGAGATGGTTCATTCAATCTCCAAAATTTCCATAGGCTTGAAATAATTCCCTTTGTTTTAATTTCACACAAGCAGCCCACAGGACCATATTGAGTGCAAGACTTTCATTTAAGAACTCTTCATTTTATTTTATTTTTTCAAAATTTATTAAAGTAAATATGCACATAATGACAATAGCAAACTGTGCTTTACAGCAAATATGCCACTCAGACTGGTAAGTAATGATTTATACTCCGTATCTTAACATAAAAAGTTATTTTATGACAATAACAGACTTTTAATTTTCCACGTGCAACTTAATGAATGGCTCAGGTAAAAGGGAAATCCATATTGCAGAAAAAAAATCTTGTTAAGCTTTCTCTCATTGTGGCATGCTTTAAACACCATCCATGCATGTAATTATGTGTTTACATTGTTATGACTCAGACATGTTTCTTGAACCCTTCTGTATTTGAACCCAAGATGTATTTGTTTATGTTGATAGTGCAGGAACTATACTCCATCTCTACTGTGGGTCAGATGAACATTTGTGGTAGGGATTTATTGTCTGTTTTTTCCCTTTAAAAAGGATATATCATTAATGTCATGTAATTTTTCTGTTAAAGGGGAATGAAAAGCACTCCATTTCTAGGTGTAGTTTCCCTTTAAATAAAATGTAGCAGCACCGCAGAATTAACTTGCTTCCGACTTAAGATTCATGCAATGACATTTTATTTGCAGTAGACCAGGAGTCTCCTGGGATCTATTCTTCTGCTTTGACTGATGTCGGTCGATGTACTCCACGGGAGAGAAGAGGAATTCCAGACAGAGAGGTAGTTAAACAGGGATGAATAACTGAGCGGCATCCAAAGCCAAAATAGCATTTATGAGACAATCCAATAACATTTACAAGATAAAGTTTTGTGTGATGTTAAAAAACTGTAATGATGACGATCATAGGAGCATTTAGACAACCAGTCCTGAAGATAGGGTAATAGAAATTGTTTTTAATGTTGCATGAAGAACAACATATTTATCTTTCTTTAATGATTAGTACTTAAGATGAAATTGTATTTTCTGCTGATGTTTAAATAGACCAGGACACTCCTGCAGGGGGTCTGCTGATATTTTATGTCAGAAAGGACTGAGAGATGGCAGATGGGACAATAATCTAGAGAAAAATGGCAGTTCTACTGTGAAGGCTCTGATGAAAACCAATGACTGTGCAGGCTAATATACTGAGTAACTGTCTCAGGTGCTTTTAGGGCTGCCAGGAAGAAGATTTCTGCTCCAAAATCACTTCTGTTTTTTCCTATGTAAGAGTCTGTTTGAGTACTTTCAGCACTGTCCCTAATTTCTATGGCAAAATTTTTTAATTGATTATTCTAATTACATAGTGATTGCTTATGCTTCAGACAAAAAAAATTAAAACCTTAAAAAGAGAGAGAAAGCATAAAGGCAGCATGAAATGCCAGCATAGTAGAAGGAATGGGAGACCCTGGAATGTATGTGTGGAATGTATTATTGAGTTTATTTTAGAACTTTTCTAGTTTTAGAACCAAGAACCTCTCCAAACTTTTTTTTGAGGGTTTTTCTCCCATTGCAATTGAGGCGGGTAAATTCTCATAAACCAAACAATGTCTTTAGACCAGAGGTGGTTCAGCTTTTTCATAGAGCCACATTTATACAGAGATTTATCTTGTGTATCATCTTCCCCCTCACTCATGAGTTCACAGACTGACTACCCTGTCCTTCACAATGAGACAGACCATGTTCTCTCCCTCTCACGACATGGGAGACTAGTAGTAAGAAAGTATTTAATTTATTTTAAACTGCCTTTTATTGTAATTTAGTAGCCAAGAACAAGGTGAGTTGGTCACAGGGTGTCAGTCAGCTCTCCTCAGGCAATGAATGGTCATGGGACCATAGCTTAAGAACCATTGCTTTGGGCCAATCTGCTGGTTTAATGGTAGCATATAATGTTATTATCTAGGAGATTTGAGATCAGACCTACTAGGTCCTAGGTTTCATAAGACTACTATTATGTAACTCCTATTGGGAGAAGTAGACTCATAGACTTTAGGGTCAGAAGGGACCAATATGATCATCTAGTCTGACCTCCTGCACAAAGCAGGCCACAGAATCCTACCCATCCACTTCTATAACAAACCCCTAACCTATGTCTGAGTTATTGAAGTCTTCAAATTGTGGTTTGAAGACCTCAAGCTGCAGAGAACCCACCAGCAAGTGACCCATGCCCCACGCTGCAGAGGAAGGCGAAAAACCTCCAGGGCCTCTGCCAATCTGCCCCGGAGGAAAATTCCTTCCCGACCCCAAATATGGCGATCAGCTAAACCCTGAGCATGTGGACAAGACTCACCAGCCAGCACTCAGGAAAGAATTCTCTGCAGTAACTCAGATCCCATCCCATCTAACATCCCATCACAGACCACTGGGCATACTTACCTGCTGATAATCAAAGATCAATTGCCAAAATTAAGCTATCCCATCATACCATCCCTTCCATAAACTTATCAAGCTTAGTCTTAAAGCCAGATATGTCTTTTGCCCCCACTACTCCCCTTGGAAGGCTGTTCCAGAACTTCAAGTAGAGCGGAGTCTAGTTCTTGTTCTTCACTGAAAGAAACTGCCACAGTGTGAACTAATTAATGGGAAAAAAGGCAGGTTCCAAGTGCAGGGACAATGTTCTGCTATTCCTTCCTAATCAAATTGAAAATCACATTTCAGTCTGAAACTATGTAACTACTAATGTTATAAGCAATTCTCAAGATGACTCTCACGGAAAAAGATTAGAGAAGTAGAACATTGCAGAAGTATGCTGACTTTGCTTACTTTAAATATAAAGGTAAAATGTTAAAAATGCCTGCCTAATGTTAGGTTCTTATGTCTATTTTTAGGCACCTACATAAATGGTTTTCTTTTCAAAAGTCCTGAGCACTCAGCAATACCCATTTACTTCAGAGGGTACTGCATGCTTTTGAAAATAAACCCACGCATGCAAGTGTTTGAATATGGATTTAAAAGAAGTGTAACCTTTAGGCACCCATCTTTGAAAATCTTGGTTTATATTTTTACAGGCTAAACATTATTTTTATAATATGATAATATTACATGTAAGTATTAATTACTTTGCTTTTCAGAGGCTGCCAGCTAGAGCTGTATATGACTTTAAGGCTCAGACCTCTAAGTAAGTATTAAAGTTTTGTTAGTTAAGAGTATGTATGAATGCAAGGGCAACCTTTTTAATACCTGTCTCAGACACCTGTCTCAACCAATGGTCAAAGACTGTGACAGTGTCAGCAGTACATTTCTGTTGAGGGATACCAGCCTCAAGAAGCTACCCAGAACTCTGCTCTGCCTAAGCAGTAGCCCATGAATAAGTAAGCTGTGTAAGAAGCCATTTCTTATTTAAAATGTTTGAATGATGAAACACTGATATTTGTTCAAATGTGGGAGTGGCTTTGCATCCTCAGCACATATTTTTACCCTGTTGTCCTGGCCACCAGTCCAGGGGGCTCTGCATTTTAATTTAATTTTAAATGAAGCTTCTTAAACGTTTTAAAAACCTTATTTACTTTACATATAACAATAGTTTAGTTATATATTATAGACTTAGAGAAAGATGTTAAAATGTATTACTGGCATACAAAACCTTAAATTAGAGTGAATAAATGAAGACTCGGCACACCACTTCTGAAAGGTTGCTGAGCCTTGCTGTAGACTATAAAAGATCCAAAAGAGCACCTACATTCCATCATCCATGTTGTCTCATAAGATCCCCAGTGTTTATCCCATTTTTTTCATAAATGAGGGGCTAACATTATGTCACCTAAATTATGCTCCAGGTCTTTAAACTTAAGGGCATCTGGAAGTGTGTGCGGAGTAGGTTAGGGGATGTGGAGCTTGAAAAGTAGAGGGATAATATAGGAGAGAAGACAGTGGCCAAGATTTTCAAGTCACTAGTGATATTGGATACCTGAATTTTGGGGTGTCCAACTTGAGATACTTTAAAGGGACTTGATTCTCAGAAAGTGCTAAGCACTTGCCAATTTGGGCACCAAAACCTGAGCCAACCAAAATCACTAGCCAGCTTTTAAAATCTTGACCAAGATTTTCAACATAGACCCATTTCAAAGGGGTACATTCTGTGAGAATCAGGACAAAAAAAAATAGAGTGGACCAAATTCTGCTCTCATTAATAGTAACATAACTCCACTGAAGTTCATTGAGTTAAGTGGTTGTAAATGAAAATAGAATTTGAACTTGTATTTAAAGAAGAGAAGATAAATTTGATAGGGAAAGGAAAATTATTTCATATTTCTTAGAGTATTACAAACAGTTGAGATCAAAAGCTATTCAAAAACTATCCTGACAATAACTTTTACATTTGAACAATGACATAGACCTCTCATCATGTCTTTTGATGCCCTTTTGACCTAAATATAAAGGACTGTTATGTGCACCTGTATTAGTAATTCACATGAAGATAGCTATTGACTGAATCTTCATGCACAGTAAATGGAATGTTTGTTTATACAGAACATAATCTTGTCCTTTAAACCAGTGAACCATGCAGAGTGGGATGAGTGGGTCAGGGCAGGAGGGTGCCTGAGCCAACTAGTTGGGGTAGAGTAAGGTAATTCATGGAGATATGGCAGGAATGTGCAGTGTAGTGAACCTTTCTGCTTTTATAAAAGGGAGCAACAAAAGGCTCTCCTGTCCACCTATGGATCAGCAGCTGAAGTAGCATCCACACAGGAGGGACAGAAGACACCGAACTTGCATGCAGATCCACATGTATTTGGGGCTATGATGTAGATCAGGCCTATCTCTTTAGTGGACCAAAACCAGAATCCAAACCCAAATACCCCAAGTTTCAGATTCAGATCTGATTCTGAATCCAAACATTGCTGCGTGTGCCAATCTGCAATTTACAATTATTTCATTATATATTACTCACTGGGATACGCAGTATGGCTATGATGCTCCTTCCTCAGATAATTGTTGTTAAATTACATGTGTAAACAGCACTAGAACTTCTGAAGCAATTAGAGCAGCTCAATCACAAATCTGCAAATGTCTGACTAAAATAAATCTGTTACAGGGAACTGTCCTTTAAGAAAGGAGATACTGTCTATATCCTCAGGAAAATAGATCAAAACTGGTATGAGGGAGAGCACTATGGAAGAGTTGGAATTTTCCCAATTTCTTATGTTGAGGTTGGTCTGTTGTTTTAATTTCTGGGATTAGTTTTTAAAATAGATGCACAAATTACATGGAAATAATGCAAAAAAAATTCATGTTCTCCTTTCAGAAACTTTCTCCCCCAGAAAAACCACAGCCTGCCAGGCCACCTCCTCCAGCACAAGTTGGAGAGATTGGAGAAGCTATTGCCAAATATAATTTCAGTGCAGACACAAATGTGGAACTATCATTGAGAAAGGTAACATCTAGAGTTATCTTCAGTGAAAAACATCTACACTGAATAACTGTTTATAAATAAACATCTACACTGAATAACTGTTTATAAATAAAACTTAAAAACTTGAATGTAAATGCTATTGTTTCACCTACTCTGAAATCACAGAAGGGTTACACACAAAACAAAATACTACTAGTGGGATATTTGCAGAGAACTTAATTAACCTTCTTCGCTTCATATCTCCAGGTATCTATCTCTACGTTTGTGAAGTGATGTAAATGTGTTATGCAAAACAGGTAATTAGGTTGTACTTGCCTGATTTGCACATGCAAACATCAAGTTGCATGTACAAATCAGGTAATTGGGTGCCTAATTGCCCAAGTTGCATGTATATTATCCATCTACACATTTTTCAGTTGCCTCTTTCCTCAACCACAGTTGTGGGGCCTGCAATTTTATAGGTGCACCCACTGTTCTGGTTATATAACAGGAGATTTTAAAACTCTGATGGCTTGTCTATGGACATTTTTGGAAGCCCCTGTGACATACTGTGGATTACGCAAGCCAATAAGGAGTTCTGTCACAGTCTGCCTTATAACTTTGGGTTCCTTAATACTACTCTGCTATGACTCAGAACCCTGACAGCCTACAAATAGGTCTCAACCCTGGCTTCCACCAGCCTACTTACTCTTTGCAGGATGACCTCAGCAACCCCTTCCGATCCCAAGTCCCCACAGATCTGTCTCCCTGCATTCTTAACTACAAGATACTCAGACTTTTCCTCTCTGGTTTGACACCTCTGAAGGAGTAAAACCTGCCCCCAGCAATCAGTTCACTTTGGTGCACACACTTCACACTGTTTGCATACCAGAGACCTGCTTGGGGTAAAAATAAAGAAAACGTTTATTCAGTAGAAAAGTCAAAGATTAAATAGTAAGGGAGAACAAACGAATACAAGTTGCACAGAAAATAAACAGGAAGACACAATCTCAGGCTTTACGCTTCTATGTTGAAGCCAAACAGCAAATGAAGCCAAACGGCAAAAATTAAGATGTCTGTACACTAATGCGAGGAGCCTAGGGAACAAAATGGAGGAACTAGAGCTACTGGTGCAGGAAGTGAAACCAGATATTATAGGGATAACAGAAACGTGGTGGAATAGTAGTCATGACTGGAGTACAGGTATTGAAGGCTATGTGCTGTTTAGGAAAGATAGAAATAAAGGCAAAGGTGGTGGAGTAACATTGTACATCAATGAGGAGGTTAACTGTAAAGAAATAAGAAGTGATGGAATGGACAAGACAGAGTCTGTCTGGGCAAAAATCACACTGGGAAAGAAAGCTACTAGAGCCTCCCCTGAGATAGTGCTTGGGGCGTGCTACAGACCGCCGGGATCTGATTTGGATATGGATAGAGACCTGTTTAATGTTTTCAAGGAAGTAAACACTAATGGGAAATGTGTGATCATGGGAGACTTTAACTTCCAAGTTATAGACTGGAGTACAAGTGCTAGCAAGAATAGTAGGGATCAGATTTTTCTGGATGTGATAGCTGATGGATTCCTTCACCAAGTAGTTGAAGAACCAACAAGAGGGGATGCCATTTTAGATTTGGTTTTGGTGAGCAGTGAGGACCTCATAGAAGAAATGGTTGTAGGGGACAACCTTGGTTCGAGTGATCATGAGCTAATTCAATTCAAACTAGATGGAAGGATAAACAAAAATAGATCTGGGACTAGGGTTTTTGATTTCAAAAGGGCTAACTTTAAAGAATTAAGGAAATTAGTTAAGGAAGTGGATTGGACTGAAGAACTTGTGGATCTAAATGTGGAAGAGGCCTGGAATTACTTTAAGTCGCAGCTGCAGAAATTATCGGAAGCCTGCATCCCAAGAAAAGGGAAAAAAAAACATAGGCAGGAGTTGTAGACCAAGCTGGATGAGCAAGCATCTCAGAGAGGTGATTAAGAAAAAGCAGAAAGCCTACAAGGAGTGGAAGAAGGGTGGGATTAGCAAGGAAAGCTACCTCAGTGAGGTCAGAACATGTAGGGATAAAGTGAGAAAGGCTAAAAGCCAAGTAGAGTTGAAACATGCAAAGGGAATTAAAACCAATAGTAAAAGGTTCTATAGCCATATAAATAAGAAGAAAACAAAGAAAGAAGAAGTGGGACCGTTACACACTGAGGATGGAAAGGAGGTTAACGATAACCTAGGCATGGCCCAATATCTAAATAAGTACTTTGCCTCAGTCTTTAATAAGGCTAATGGGGAGCTTAGGGGTAATGGAAGGATGACAAACAGGAATGAGGATATGGAGGTGGATATTACCACATCTGAGGTAGAAGCCATACTTGAACAGCTTAATGGGACAAAATCAGAGGGCCCGGACAATCTTCATCTGAGAATATTAAAGGAACTGGCGCATGAAATTGCAAGCCCGTTAGCGAGAATTTTTAATGAATCAGTAAGCTCAGGGGTTGTATCGTACGACTGGAGAATTGCTAACGTAGTTCCTATCTTTAAGAAAGGGAGAAAGAGTGATCCGAGTAACTATAGGCCTGTTAGTTTGACATCTGTAGTATGTAAGGTCTTGGAAAAAATTTTGAAGGAGAAAGTAGTTAAGGACATTGAGGTCAATGGTAATTGGGTCAAAGTACAACATGGTTTTACTAAAGGTAGATCGTGCCAAACCAACCTGATCTCCTTCTTTGAGAAGGTGACAGACTATTTAGACAAAGGAAATGCGGTAGACCTAATTTACCTCGATTTCAGTAAGGCATTTGACACGGTTCCACATGCGGAATTATTAGTCAAATTGGAAAAGATGGGGATCAATATGAGAATTGAAAGGTGGATAAGGAACTGGTTAAAGGGGAGACTCCAACGGGTCGTACTGAAGGGTGAACTGTCAGGCTGGAAAGAGGTTACTAGTGGAGTTCCTCAAGGATCGGTTCTGGGACCAATCTTATTTAACCTTTTTATTACCGACCTTGGCACAAAAAGCGGGAATGTGCTAATAAAGTTTGCGGATGACACAAAGCTGGGGGGTATTGCTAACACGGAGAAGGACTGGGATATCATACAGGAAGATCTGGATGACCTTGTAAACTGGCGTAATAGTAATAGGATGAAATTTAATAGTGAAAAGTGCAAGGTCATGCACTTAGGGATTAATAATAAGAACTTTTAGATATAGATTGGGGGTGCATCAGTTGGAAGCAACAGAGGAGGAGAAGGACCTTGGGGTATTGGTAGATCACAGGATGACTATAAGCCGCCAATGTGATATAGCCGTTAAAAAAGCTAATGCGGTTTTAGGATGCATCAGGCGAGGTATTTCCAGCAAAGATAAGGAGGTGTTAGTACCGTTTTATAAGGCACTGGTGAGACCCCACCTGGAATACTGTTCTGGTCTCCCATGTTTAAGAAGGATGAATTCAAACTGGAACAGGTTCAGAGACGGGCTACTAGGATGATCCGAGGAATGGAAAACCTGTCATATGAAAGGAGACTCAAAGAGCTTGGCTTGTTTAGTCTAGCCAAAAGAAGGCTGAGGAGGGATATGCTTGCTCTTTATAAATATATCAGAGGGATTAATATTAGGGAGGGAGAGGAATTATTTAAGCTAAGTACCAATGTAGATACAAGAACGAATGGCTATAAACTGGACACTAGGAAGTTTAGACTTGGAATTAGACGAAGGTTTCTAACCATTAGAGGAGTGAAGTTCTGGAACAGCCTTCCAAGGGGAGTAGTGGGGGCAAAAGACATATCTGGCTTTAAGATTAAGCTTGATAAGTTTATGGAAGGGATGGTATGATGGGAGAGCCTTATTTTGGCAATTGATCTTTGATTATCGCCAGATAAGTATGCCCAGTGGTTGGTGATGGGATGTTGGATGGGGTGGGATCTGAGTTACTGCAAAGAATTCTTTTCTGAGTGCTGGCTGGTGAGTCTTGCCCACATGCTCAGGGTTTAGCTGATCGCCATATTTGGGGTCGGGAGGGAATTTTCCTCCAGGGCAGATTGGCAGAGGCCCTGGAGGTTTTTCGCCTTCCCCTGCAGCGTGGGGCATGGGTCACTTGCTGGTGGATTCTCTGCAGCTTGAGGTCTTCAAACCACAATTTGAAGACTTCAGTAACTCAGGCATAGGTTAGGGGTTTGTTATAGAAGTGGATGGGTAGGGTTCTGTGGCGTGCTTTGTGCAGGGGGTCGGACTAGATGATCACATTGGTCCCTTCTGACCCTAGAATCTATGAATCTATGTTAGCTAAATTCCATTTTCTAATACAAGTTACCTATTGCCTCTGCGATGTTTCCCTGCATAAACCCTGCCATAGAGAGGATCCAGTGTTTCATCACATCACCCCACTTAGATGCTGGACCTCCATTTCTGGATAGCTTTCACTTCAAACCTCTTACTGTTGAACAGGATTTGCAGGGTTGATGGGTTTGTTTTTACTTCTTCTTTCTCTCAGATTATGGTAATTCATGGTTACAAAGTGCAGGGAAACTCTGTGTAAACGTACACACTACAATGTTCCTCCCACTACATTGCCCTGGGAAATCCACCTCTATGAGAGGCATAAGGCTTAGGTCAACATAGTTTGTGCAATGCGGTGTCTGTATAGATACTGTGTTACTTGCATTGCTTGTTGGCTGTCAGAGTGGCTGACAGCCAGAGCTGTGAAATTAGCAAGAGTGTCAGTTTCACTGTTGGTAGGGTTCCTTTTTAAATTGAGTGTGGCGGGGGTAGGGGGAAGTGAGGGATGGCGGATGAGGGAAGGCTGTTCCAGCTGTGAACCCCAGCAGTGCTGAGAGCCCAGGCTGTGGGCTTCCTGCAGAACTCCCAACTGGAGCCCAGCTGCAGCCAGGGCTCTCTGCTCTCCACACTGCTCCTCTTAAGTCAGTGCAAGCACTCCTGGTTAGGACACGTGCCGCTGACAGAAAGAGGGTAGTGTGCACATGGAAAAAACACAGGAATTACTGCAGTGGCTGTAAGTCGGCCTGTAGTGTAGTGTTGACAAGGCCTGAGTTTTCCAAGGCTGGGGATTTTTTCAATTTCAGGTTATGGCTACACTTGCAAGTGCACAGCGCTGCCCCGGGAACGCTCCCGCAGCAGCGCTTTGAAGTGTGAGTGTGGTCGCAGCGCCAGCGCTGGGAGAGAGCTCTCCCAGCGCTGCACGTACTCCACCTCCCCGTGGGGATTAGCTTGCAGTGCTGGGAGCCGTGCTCCCAGCCTTGCGGCACTGTTTACACTGGCACTTTACAGCGCTGTATCTTGCTGCACTCGGGGGGGGGGGTGTTTTTTCACACCCCTGAGCGAGAAAGTTGCAGCGCTGTAAAGTGCCAGTGTAGCCAAGCCCTCAGTGTCTTCCCATTAACTTGAATAGACTACCATTGTCTTTCCCTGACTTGTACAATGCTAGGTGCTTGGAGCTAGTTTCATGTAAACAATTAGCCTGAGAGGTGCCCCTCCCTGCCTCCTGGCTTCACCCCACCCCCCGTTGTGAAGTGATGCTATAGTTGCATCCTAGCTACAATGTAGCTACATATAGTTACAATGTTCTACATATACATAACCTGTATAAATATCTCCTAATGGCCATCAAGTTCAGAACATTACATGCTTTCATAAAAGATCTTACTTGACATATAATTAATTATACACTATAACATTGTATGCAACCACTTCAGTTGCTTATTCTTTTGGGGTTCAGACACTTTTTCCCTTTGGGCTGTCTGGAATCTGAATGTCACAGCAATATATTAAATAAATACTATTCCATAATTCCAAGTTTGAATCTCATATTATTGTCACACACTTGGGTATTATTTAAGAGGTTTTATTATAATACAGACTTGTGCTGTTTGGAATCTACTATCATGGCTGTAAGATATTTTGTGCAAGTTTCTAATTAAAGAAATATTTCTTCTTGGATTTAACGCCAATATTTTCTTTCTAATTGTAATACTAATTCGTGCTGTTTCAACAACATATTGTAATTTACAGTAGGTATTCTTATACATAAGTCTACAAATCTAACCATATTTATGGAATAATTCCAAATTAGGCATAGCAAGATATTAAATATTAATGTATTTCACCAAGTGATACATCTTTATCATAAGATGTTTAATCCCCAGATGATCTGGTGATGAAAGGACATTATTCATACACAGAACAGAGAATACAGAAATATGGATATTAAAACATCTTCCATGTAAAACCTACTACACTGACTAGTAAAGCAAATGTAAAATTTCAAACTTTGGTTCTTAAATTTTGGTACCACGAGCCATGATTAGCATCCAAAATAAATGATAGTGATATTCATAACCCACAAGAAGTGACTGGGAGCTGAAGAGTGCTCAGTATCTCTGCAAATCAGTTGTTTATCCAGATACTTAACGTGAGGTATGCAGGCTTGAAAACATTGCCATTAGGACTATTCAAACAAAACAAGATTTTGTACTGGTAACACACAGAAAAATTTGTATCTATACGGCAATTCTGCCTCAATCACACTTTCCTGGTAAAAAAAGACTGATGCCAGATGGTCTGGTAGGAAGGAATACACTGATCTATTTTTCATCTGACATGACTGAGCCCAGGACATGACCTTATTGATGGTGATTCAGGGACTGATCCAGCACCCATTGAAGGTGCTAGGAGTCTTTCCATTTACTTCGGTCTTGCTGAATCAGGCCCATACTATGTTTAGTATGCCCTAAAATCAGGAAGACTGAAGTGAAGGATTAATTTTCTTAATGTGAATATTAAACATGAGCATTATAATGTGAACTTCTGTTTATAAATATTGTAAACATTCATCTTTATAACTCCTGGATTTTATATTCACAGGAGTTGCTATCTTCATAGCCTGGTTTTGATGAAAGAGTAGCTGGCACTTGTTTGTTTTTGTTTGTTCAATCAGAGATGCTTTTATGTACTCACAAATCAACAACAGAAACAAAATCACATAAAACTAAGAGGACTTTGAGATAGGAGGGTAGAGAAAAAAAGTTGTCCCGCAGGAGACATGATAAAATATATGTTACATAAAACAAACAGGAGTCCATAAAATTTTAATAAGGAGAAAAGGACTTCAGTATGGCCTTTTTCTTAATCTTCACTGGATTTTCAAGAAAAATACAAAACCAAACAATGCGATGAGCAAAACATTTAAATTAATACAACAGTCATGATTACTGACCGCAGGAAAGGGCCAGGTCAGTAGTCTAATGGAACAATAGTGTATTGCCATGTAGGCATCTAAGTTCTGAGCTTGAATTCAGAACTCAGATGCCCACTGAGCAGAGCAAAGTGCACCTCAATTGTTGTTTAGTATCTGGTATAGGAATGGCATTCATAGACCAACACAGGCCCTCTCTTGCTGGAACAATAGCATTATGTGAAGTTAATAGGAAAGTGGGGGAGATTCTGAAGGCTCTGACCAGGGCCACAAAGGACCCCCATGAAAAATACTGTGATATGTTGAGATAAAAATATAAACTATTCAGAAAATAAAGTTATCACTTGTCCACTGATAATTAATTTTGATAATGCATTACAGGGAGACAGAGTAATTCTTCTTAAGCGAGTTGATCAAAACTGGTATGAAGGTAAAATACCAGGAACCAACAGACAAGGCATCTTCCCTGTTTCCTATGTAGAAGTCATCAAAAAGAATGCATCAAAAGGTGCTGGTGACTACCCTGATCCTCCAATACCCCAAAGCTATTCTAGTGATAGAATACACCATTTAAGTTCAACTAAGGTAAGGACGATTTGTTTTTCCATCATGCCTAGAGTGTGTTAATACAATCTTGTACATCTTTGGTAAAATAACAATAAATAGTTTAATGTAAAATTTTTAACAATTCATGCATCCCACCAACAGAAATCATATTTAAAACTCAGTCTTTTTCTGAAGATAGAGTTGCATTGCCAAATTTTCATTGTACAACTTAATTTTTTAGCATACGCTATGGCATTTAAGCCTCTTCCTGGTTTTCACTAAGTCTATAAAATTCCAAGTGTAAACCTAGGAAATAAAAGGCTTAATTTCCAAAGATGTTTTAAATATCTTTCTTAGATCTCAAACTCCGCAAGTCTAGTCATTACCCATTACATTATCTAGAGAATGGCCAGGCAGAGTTTGGGCAGCAAATCAATCCCACCAGAACAAAACATGTTTAGCAACTTGGAACAGATTTGAGCATTGTGGGTTATGTTCAGTGGACTGTTATGTTGCAATATGAACATCTTTTTTTAATGACACGGCCCAGAAGATCTTTCAGTCCCTGTCCATCCTTGGGTGCAAGGAAAAGGAGGAGGAGTCAGCCAATGACTTTTTTGTGTGACTGGCCTCCTTTTTGCCACCCACCCTCCAGAAATGGATTTTTGTCATAGTTCCGGCTCCTTGGGGTGATTTTGTAACATGATAGCACTTGTGTTAAGCTATAACGATGCAAATGTCATCACGTTGCAGTACAGTTCAGGTTCAGATCTTTATAGCTGTAACCTGAAACCAAGCTTCTTTACAGCTTCTTACACCTAGTCATGAACACTCTCAAACCTTTCAGAAGTGTTTGAACTCCCCTTCCATTCCAATCTATGCAACCATCACAAATTATGTTGGCTGATGGGAGAAAAGTTGGTTTCCATTGAAAGTTCTGTTCTTTTCTGATGATGAGCAGACTTTGATCAGTTATGTAGTTGCTGAAATGTTACTACCTTCTCACAAAGATTTGCACACAGTCTCTTTAACGGCAATAGAAACATGAAGATTTTGTATGGGGTTTCAATTACTGTTAATGAGAGTTATCAGTCTAAAACTTTTTTGAACATCAAGGAGGGGAAAAAACCCTTCAAATGTTCATTTTCCTTACTTGTTTATCTCTTTAGAGTATGTTCTTTTTGTGTGTATAGTTTATAAGCTCTCTTTGTTCAGTTATTGGTGTATTTTTGTTTCATGATGTCACTAATATATTACCTTGCTCCTTTTTATCTATATTTTGACAGTTATTCATATATTAGTGCTAAGTTACAATGTTAGAATAGGAGAAGCTTCCCAACTTTCCCTAAAGATTTCCAACTGCTACCAAAATGTGTCCCTGATGGACAAGCCTGACCTTTGAATTTTGTGCCTATGGATAAACACTAATAGCATCAAATGTGAGATTTTCTTGATCGGGAGATGGTTCTTGGTCTTCAAATGTGTGTCAACAGGAATGCCAGCTGCTATATTTTCCCCACCCAATAAGTTTTGGGCTGGAGGTAGCAACAATTTAATTTTTATAGTAGTTAGCCATCTTCAAATCCCCCTACTTCCAGCTTTTTATCACATAACTCATTGCTAAGGTTCTCATCATTCCATTGAGAGCTGGGCTGTGGTTTCAAAGCATAAGTTCATGAGAGACTCACGTTTAAGTTAAAATCACCAATAATTCTTTGATATTTAAATATTTTACATCTTCCCTCACTTCGAAGTTGAAAAGACCAACTTTTGGGGAAGAGATTGGAATCAGAAGGTGTTTGGAGGATGTATTGAAGGGTCTCTCTCTCTCAGAGCTTGAAGAAGAAAACAGAATGTCTGTCCCTGATCTATATTTCTTCATATTAATTGCTGGATAGTTCAAAATATCTTTGTTGTGATAGATATATAAATATAGCAGTGGACAGATCCTCAGCTGATGTAAATGTCATAGCTCCCTAAGTGCCAGTGAACTTTGTCCTAATGACTTCATAGGAGTTTGACAAGAGAGGTAGCAATGGACAGGTTTGACAAAATCTCTGAGAATATGGAGAATTAAAAATGGCTAAGTTTCAGGAAAGAGGCACTTGATGTTTCTGATATAACAATAAGGATCACTGGGCCTTATTCTCCACTCTGTTAGACCAGGTTTATGGTGATATCAATGCAGTTACTGTGACATAGCAGGGTACAGTCCAGACTGATGAGCACTGTATCACCCTGCCCTCTAACCTGGGGTACCTTTTACAATATTTTTCTGCTGTAGCTTCTAGCCTGGACTGCTCACAAACAGCCTCCAGCATGCAGGTCACTCCCAAGTACATCTGTGTGTGTGCTGCAACCAGTCAGCCACACCATGGCTCTTACTAGCCTTGGTTATACTGCAGGGTGACCCCAACAGACTCTCAGTCTTAGATTATCCCCTAGCAATGTAAGTCCTCTACTGCCCAGACATCAACTGGATAATACAAGTTTATATAAAGTCCACTACTACTTTAATAGAAATAATATGCACACAATTTGCCAGCCAAATGTAGTTTCCCAGGTACTTCAATTTAAACACATTGGATTAGATAAAACAATAAAACAAGTTTATTAACTACAAAGAGAGAGAATTTAAGTGAGTACAAGTAATGAGGCACAAAAATCAGAAATGGTTACAAGAAAATAAAATCAAAATGCTACTGGTGCATAACTTAACAAACCATATCAGATTCAAGCAAAGTTTCTCACCATATGCTTTCAGAAGTCTTACTAACCAAACCCTCTAGGTCAGGACTCCTTCTCCCAGAACCAACGAAGTCTTCTTTTGGTGTGAAAGGTGTAGAGAATCAATGGGCAAGTGGAGAGGTGGGGTACCTTGGGGTGTTTGCCCTTCCTTTTTAGATTTTTAGTCCTCCTTTTGAAAAGCATTTCCAACTGGGTAACAGGAGACAAAAAGCTTATGTGGAAAGTTTCCCTGCTGCTTTTTTCTCACCTGTTTGAGCTTCCTTTTATCTCCTACTTCCTGCTTGATGACTCTGTTTACTGCTGAAATGCAAATGAAGGAGAGCACACATTCCTTTGTTTGAGACAGACATGTTTGCCAACCTCGGTTTGGACTTGTGTTAATAACACTATGCAGTAGAACAGGGGTAGGCAACCTATGGCATGCATGCCGAAGGCGGCAAGCGAGCTGATTTTCCGTGGCACTCACACTGCCCAGGTCCTGGCCACCGGTCTGGGGGCCTCTGCATTTTAATTTAATTTTAAATGAAGCTTCTTAAACATTTTAAAAATCTTATTTACTTCACATACAACAATAGTTTAGTTATATATTATAGACTTAGTGAAAGAGACCTTCTAAAAAGGTGAAAATGTATTACCGGCACGCAAAACCTTAAATCAGAGTGAATAAATGAAGACTCGGCACACCACTTCTGAAAGGTTGCCAGCTCCTGCACTAGAATCTTATAACTTCACATACAATGTTACCACACGTATTTTATCAGGACAATATTGACGAGCAAATTGTGAGTTTTCAAATGATACCTTACTTTGTACAACGATTATTACAATAGTGTGTAGGGTGAGAACATGGGTATATTCTGTCAGTTACCTCTCTATAAAACTGTAACGAAGTGAAGAATCAGGCCCACAGAGTCTAAAACAGATGTCTACACACGTGCATGTCAGTGAATATCTGTTTTCTAAGAAAAAAAATCAAGGGTCTTTTATGTGATAGAGGGAATTTCTGCAGCAGTTGCTGCACTGACACAAATGGAAGAAAAAATACTGTACTGAAATCTCTCAAGCCAACTTCTCATCCATTAATTCTTCTATAAATTCAGAAGAGGCTACATGTGTGGAAAAAGTGTCTTAAGTCTTCTTTTCTTACAATAGCTGAAGAGGCTTTAGTAAACTTAAGCATTCCCAACTTAGTACTAGGGTTTAGCATTGTAAAGGTTTTTCCCCCACTTTGAACTTTAGAGTACAAAAAGTGGGGACCTGCATGAACACTTTTAAGCTTAATTACTAGCTTAAATCTTGTACGCTGCCACCAGCCAGAATTTAGTGTCTGGCACACTTTCTGTTCCCCCAAAACCTTCCTTGGGGAACATAGATCCAAAACTCCTTGGATCTTAAAACAAGGAGAAATTAACCATCCCCCTCCCTTTCCCCCCAGACTCTCCCCTCCCTGGGTTGCCTTGAGGGGCTTACACAGATCCAAACTCCTTGGATCTTAAAACAAAGAGGAATTAACCATCCCCCCTCTTTTCCCCCCACCAATCCCTGGTGAGTTCAGAGTCAATCCCTTGGATTCTAAAACAAGGAAAAATCGATCAAGTTCTTAAAAAGAAAGCTTTTAATTAAAGAAAGAAAAGGTAAAAATTATCTCTGTAAAATCAGGATGGAAAATGCTTTACAGGGTACTCAGATTCATATAGACTAGAGGGACCCCCGGACCCCCAGCCTGAGATTCAAAGTTACAGCAAACAGAGGTAAAAATCCTTCCAGCAAAAACACACATTTACAAGTTAAGAAACAAACATAAGACTAATCCACCTTGCCTGGCTATTACTTACTATTTTGAAACATGAAAGACTGATTCAGAAAGATTGGGAAAGCCTGGGTGTACGTCTTGTCCCTCTCAGTCCCGAGAGCGAACAACGAACAAAACAAAAAGCACAAACAAAGACTTCCCTCCACCAAGGTTTGAAAGTATCTTGTCCCCCTATTGGTCCTCTGGTCAGGTGTCAGCCAGGTTCACTGAGCTTCTTAACCCTTTACAGGTAAAAGAGACATTAACCCTTAACCATCTGTTTATGACAAGCATGATCAGTGGCTTCACTTCAGGATTCTACTTATTTATTCTTCCTCCTATTCATGTATATAACATGTTACCCATTATATCATTTTCTGCCTCTAGAGGCTCTTCCAGTTGTTTGGGGAGGGAGAGATAATTCAATAGTCTTTGCATTATGTGGGATCTGTTCATTGTCAAAAACAAAGGAACTCAAAACTATTAAATTTTGCAAGAGGATTTGATATCAGGAAATCCTATACCAAAGAATTATCTAACTTCTCAAAAATAAAGCCATCTACCTTGAGAAAACTTCAGTAGGAGGTAAGTAATTTGCTTTCTTCTCCCCAGTCTATGACTCTCCGGTTCAAACTCTGTATAAGTAATAAAGCCTTATTTTCTTTTCTTACAGTAATATTTAAAATCTAAAGTAGCCAGATAATTAAAGAGATGTGCAGTCTAGAGTTTAGATTATTCTAACAAGGAAATTAAAATATTTTTTTCATGCCAGTTTAATTTTGAGGATTACTAGTAACAAAAAATACATTTTCAGTATTTACTGAAGCAATGGATATCTACAGATGCAGTGTACGTATGACTCACCAGTCTATCATTCTTACAAAAGGACTTTTCTTTTACCAGAAGGATACTTCAATCAATGTTATGTAATGCTACTCAAACTATATTGCTATGTACTGTGCTGTCACCATCTTAAAAAGGATTGTTTACTGTCTACATTCTATTAGATTTAAGTGTATGTACCTTAACTAAATATGTAATTTTATTTGTTCACAATTACATCAATTTTAAATAAAAAGTGCATTATGTAGCTATTGATGCTTTAATAAAAGTATGCAATGTTTTTAAGATGTTTCTTTAAGATCACCACAAGAAGGTACAGCAAACATTTAACATTAGGCAAATTAGAGATTATTTGGTTTGTTCTGTTTGTATTAGTGTTTAATGGAACCCAGTGAGCAAGGTGCTTTTAACAGTACGACTATTCTGAAAATAATGGTTTGAGAAAATCAAAGCCGACTTGAGTGTACTATATAACAACTTGTGATAGGCTCACTTGCATAGAGCAGTAAATAACATAATGCTAGCAGATCAAATTTAGACTTCCTTCATACTCCGTGACTCAGATCTGTCTTGATGTTTGACATTTAAGCCCTAGGCCAGAACCTGATACAGATTCATTTTTCAAATATCTTTTCAGCTATTCTGATTCATGTAGTAATGATTTCAGACATTTGTGCTCACTGAAATAATATCCTGTAATCCAGAAGATGGCAAATAACTTTTTTTTGCTTAAGCTACTCATATCTTAGTCCAATGTCAATTTTGTTTGTTTGTTTATTTTTAATTCCTATGCTTTTCCTTATTTCTAAAGTTGGCTTCCAAAGCATCATCCCCACCTCCCAGATATCATTCCTCTCCTTGGCCAGATTCTAATAAAGGGAATCTCCAGGCTCTCACCAATGAATGGTTGTCACTGACTGTTGATTTTCCACCGTCAAGCATGCCTGCCCCAACTCCTCCACCTTTTCCTGACAGCTTTCATTGTGGTCTAGAGGAACTCAATTCTTTGGCATTAACAGCATCCCAGTCTATACCAATGCCCCCTGCTAATATCACTTGCCAAGTTAAAGATGATCATTTTGTTCCATTTATGTCACCAAAGATCTCTCTCAGGTCTTCTGAATCTCTTCTTCAGCCCTTCCCTGCATGTACTTTTGTATCACTTCCTCCAACAATCCAATTTCAGGACACAGCACATAAGCCCATAACAAATGGTATCAAAATGAATGAAAGAAAATATAAAGATCTGAAAGAGATTATTGGATCTCCAACTGTTAAAGAAACCAGACGCTTATCAGATACTACAAAAGCACATGGAACCATGAGCACTGCTTTTGCTGTCTCTGAGCCTTCTAAATGTGGCTCCCTACCCAGAATGCTAGCAGCAACTGATGAACAGGAAGAGGAAATCTGTGAGGAGCACCTGTCAATAATCCAAGAGGGTCAGCCAAAATGTCAAGATTCATATTTCTACAGATGTGCACCTGATGTAACAGAAGAAATGCCAGGACTGTATATAGAGGAGACACTGAGACATGACAGAATAAAATCTCCAATAGTAATTAAAAGCGAGCCTATGATACCGTATGAAGGACACCGTTCATCAAGTATCAATAAAGAGGTATTTTAATTTCTTAAAAGTTAGCTTCTACATTCATACAGTTCACTCCCAGTATAATTAGTCTAGTCTTTTGTGATATATTTTTGTGTATCTATACATATACATACAGTATTATAATTAGGGTTGTATTCTATTACATAAATTATATATGATATTCTTAATAATAAAGAAAATGGCACTCTCATCTCAAATCTCTCTCTTGCTGAAACTGAAAGAAATACCATTCTAGGTTACATGGTGCCCTTGTTTTCCAGTCTTCCCTTCTCTGCTGCCATTACAATAGTTCTGACCTGAAAGACCGAATACACAGCTTTCTTCACAGGCCCATTAGTGCTATTCTTTTAATTATCTGACAGAATGGGAGTTCCCAAAAGCAGGGCTATCCACACATTCCTGAAAGTGTGAGGAGGAATGCCTACAGAGACTCGGCAATTCACCTCTCAGATGTGTCATTTGGCCATCTAACTAATTATAGTGTGTTCATGTCACAAGAATGTGACTAATAACTAGGGGCCAGAATAAGTTTGCCCATGAAATGTGTGCTTTCTAAAGCATGATCCCTCCCACAGGTCCCCCTGAACCAGCACAACTCTGTAGTGCCCCTAATGCACGCCAATGTCTAAATGCCACAAGATGGCCCTGAATTAATTAACACATGATATTTATATAAAATGAATTCTAATGTTTCTAAGCAAAGTTTTAGTAACTGGTTTTTTTAATATATATAAAATTTGTTTCAACAGTCAGACCGTTCAAGCAGTTAATCTGGTTCAAACCAATCTATAAAACAGATATATGGGTAATAGGTGATCCCTGATAGATTGTAACACTTTGCAGTACTCATAACTTTTTCTCATGGCTTAAAAATTACAATGTAACCCTGAGAACAAACTGCTGTGGTTATTTCAAGGGACAGTCCCAGTATAAAAATTATAGCTGTTAACAAACACATTCATTTACTTAAGATATTAATAACACTTACATTATTAAAATTGTAAGTTTTTTTTAAAATTCAGTTTTGTCAGTGTATCCTCTTTTCTCACTTCCTTGCATTTCTCTTGACTTGCACAATGAAAATTAGTTGATTCAGTCTGAGCTCTGTTTTATAGGCAGTGTCTTGGTCAGGGTCTTATTTCTGCAATGTTTGAGAGCTTCCACTCTGTCAAATAATTCAAAGGGTAGAACTAGTGAGCCAGCGAAGAAAGTCACATATTTTGCCTTTCAGGTCAGAATGATTGTGATGGCAGCTATCTAGCAGAGAAAGCAAAACTGGAGAAAATAAGGGTACCATGTAACAGAGAATGATATTCCTTTTTGTTTCAATGAGAGGGATATTTGAGGGAATGTTTAACTAAGAACAACTGCTTTAATTGTAATTTCTGAAAAACATAAAGTATTAGATTTTGCAAAAGTTTCTTTTGATAACATTTAAAATTTGGACTTAATTTAACTCAACAGTGCCCCTTATAAATAATGTATTTAAAGGCAGGTTTCATTTGAAGTTTTAACAGACCTTCATGTAGGGCCCAATCCTTCAAGATACTGAGCTCTTAGGTGAGGTGCTAAGCACCCTCGACTTTCATTGCTGAGCACTTGTAAAATCAAGGCTAAGACATATTAGGGTGCCTCCAAGAATACAGTTATGAAATTACAAGAGATACACTGACTCCCATCCCATATCTGTGTTTTTCAAATAAATGAGCCTAAAGATAGGGTAGTAGTAGGAAGTAAGTAGAATATGGTAAGTCTATGAGTGATTTCTCCTCAGAATATTAGATTTACTGACTTGTGATGAATGTAACAGCAGCCTGAGTACAGCAGTTAGGGGTCTCTCTGTCTCTGCTTGTTAGTGGTGTGTTACTCCTCTCTCTGCACTTTATGTTCTTCACTGATGGTTGTACAGCATGATTACTTGTCTCTCTTAAATGTTTTAAGCCAGCCCCACTTTCCTCTGGGACACAAGGGCCTTCTGCTTCTCCTTCTCATCTTCCTTCTAGTCCTCCATTTCACTCTGCCAAGGCACCTCCCTCTCAGTCTGTCTCCACATCTTCTCAGTCTGCTGTTCCCCATTCACCTCCTCTCCTTTCCAAACTTTCATACCGACAGGAGATAAACTCACCAAAGTTAAAGGTAACTGCACTTGTTGACTGTGAATTGCTGCATGTCTCCATGTGTGTTTGACAAATAGAAGGAACAAGTCTGAAATTGATCTTTTTACATTTTTAAATATAATTTCTGAGTTACTAATATTCGTAGCATAAGCATGTAGCTAGCTCAAATGTTATAAGCAGCGTAGTGCCTTTCCAATTCAATAACAATGTCAAATAAGAAAAAACTATCATGAAGGGACTGGATAGTTTAGGGAAAGATTAACTGGATAGCTCAGGTATAGGATGTAGGAGCTTTTACTCTCTAGATCATGTGTCTGAATCCACACTAGGGTTTGATCTAGCTCTCATTGAATTCAATGGGTGGTTGCTGATCACAGCAATAGGAGATGAATCAGGCTTTAGGTCATTAGGCCACTGAAAAGTTACCAGATGTTGTGCTAAAGGAGTTTGTAGTTTCAGTCCAATTCCTAAGGGGCAGATGTGAACTTTACAATAACCACTATCACACTTATTACCCATTGGGGAACTTTCTCTTCTCAAGACACATTTCCAGATGAGGGTTGAAGCACTGTGGCAGGGCATAGCAGAAAAGTCTGAAATTGTCACTTGCTTTCTAGGTCTTTAGTGGGTACACAGAAGGAGTCAAGCTCCAGAGATGTTCATTTCATGAGCATTACATTTGATTTAAACAGAAAAGAGAAAAATCACCATAAAAACACTGATTGATTTTAAACAAGATTTAAGGTGTTCCATTTTTCCCCCACTGAGAAAGAGATATTGTTAACAGCTTCAGCTCTCTCACCTAAGAGACCACCTCTCTCCCTGTGATACACTACGTATTGTATCTGCAGTAAGTAGAGATGCTGTTGCAAGATCCCCTTCCTATAATAGAGAGGAAGTTGCAGGTTGGGATGTACTCCTTCAGGACCCAGGGACTCTGAAATAATCTCCTGTCCCTGGTCTAAAAATTGCCATGATTTGGTTACTTTGAGGGCATGCTAAAACGGCCATTTGTTGGTTTTGAAGAGAAGTGGGAGGATTGTAGTAGTGGCCATAGTATGTGGTTGGTAATAACTGAGCATGTGCTGCACCTTGCTAGAAAGGGTGAACTAATTGTATTGCATTTTGGTTATATAATTTTGAATAACTGACAGGACACTTAAAGCCTATGAATGAGTGCTTTTGTTCTAAATCAAAACAAATAAAATTCAGAAAATGTTACCGACAAGCATAAAGTCTTTGAAATTATCTCTAGGGAATCTTGAGATTTTTCATATTATTTGAGCATTCATCAATATATCCTAACAAGGCAAATTAATCCAAAATGAAAGGAAATACAAATACGCACTCTTTTAAATGATACAACAAGCTGAAAGTTCATACACCTCAGGGCATAAATTTTGACTTTGGATTTTATTTTGTTGCTTTTCATTGGAAGTGATGAAGGATAAGAAGTGCAAGTTATCAAGAGAGGGACATTTTATTGTCTCATTTTAAGACAATGAAGATTAAGCAATTATAAGAACTAGAGGACCGTTTCTTTTTTCTTACAGAGATCTATCCACAACTCTTCAGTGTCTTTTTTTGATCGTCTCCCATTCTCTGCCTGTTCCATACTCTAGATTATCTTTGAAGGCCAGTGAGCAATTCCCCCTGTGAATGTCATCAGCATAGGCCCAAACCAATGGGAAGACTCCCATTGACTGATGAGTTTTGATCAGCCCTCTGTATCTGTTCTGGAGACAACACTTCCTGTCTCTGATAAGTAGGCAATGTCTGCTATGTCTAGCAGCAAAGATTGAGCACAGCAATGGGCAGGTGAACTAACATCCCAGCAACTCTTAGTAAGTCAAAAGTATAATGCTTACCATTATACTGATCCATTTGGCTAGCACAAACCCCCTATCTCTAGGCTGTGAATTGGGATTTCAGAAGAAGGGGTAGTTCATATTCCCATTCCACTTGTGTATATCAGTGAGTAACATGCTGAACACTGCCTGGCTACTGTATTAAGAAGCCAGGCATTTAAGTCTCTTAACAACTAATTACATCAAAGAGTACAAAACTAAAATACACAAGATGAGGGAAAGTTGTTCAGGATGAGAGAGCCCTACAAGGTAAAGGGAATAATAGGACTGATATTGTGATAACTTTGCTCATGTCGGACAAAGGGTTGGTTCACAGATGTGTGTAGAAGCTTGTCAGTACCCTTAGATGAGACTCAGGACAGTGAAATACAAGAAGCTCTAGGTAGGATTTTTAAAGGGGCAGTAGGCCTCGCCATCACTGGAAAAAAAGGTGTAGTTTTAGCTCAAGTTAGATGACAAATTAACTAAATTGAGGTAAAATCCTAGTGAAGACAAGACAGTTCGTAGTTTTCACATGAGTTAGCAGGTTGACACAAAGATTAGGCTCCCCCATAGGCCTTAACTTGTGTGAAAACTACAAATTGTCTTATGTAGTCACTAAGATTTTACCTTGAATTAGTCAGCATGTGTTAGCACACTCAAAGACACATCTTTTTTTCACAGGGAAGATGAGGCCTCTGTGTCTTAAGTTTCCAACTCCCATTGACTTTTCGTGGGAGTTAGGTGCCTATCTGTCCTTTGAAAATCTTCCCTGTGTGATTATAAAAGCATTGGGGAGATGATAGTGGCAAGTCAAATCAAGTCTATGCCTGTCTCATTAAAAATATACAAAACTACAACATTTATTTTAACTCTTTGATTTTTAACTCTTTAATGTTTTCATTCTTTTAGAGCCTTATATCTTGCAGGGAGAATGTAAGTATTTAAAGGTAGTGTATGCCCTCTTGATCCACACATGGAAAAGTCCTTTGACAAACTGATCACCCCTTGCCCGCACAGTGGGAGGCAGGTCAGTTTCCTAAGCAGCACTGTGTTTCTTAGTCCTGGATGTTAGAGCAGGGAGCATGTGGCCCAAGCAATGGGCAGGCTTGGGGTCAAGGAGAACATTATGCAACACATCCTCCACATCCACAGTATGTAGCAGTGAACCTGTCACACTGTGGAACCCCCTTTAAGGGAGCCAGGCCTGGTGCAAGATTTCCAGCAGATCCTTAGATATCCATAAGGCTTGGAAGACAAACCCAAGACTCTTCCATGGTGGAGAAAACCTCGTTTTCTGAAGGAAGAAATCAGAAGAAACCCCACAAAGGGAATCTTAAGGTGTTTTTCTCCCTTCTTGGCCCCCGTCTAAGGCTTCTTTTGCATTTCTTTCTTGTTCACTCTTCCAATTTGTAAAAGGAGCCCATTGTTCACTCCGAGTAGATGTACAAACATTTCAATAACAACTCTTCACAAAATCCAAAGGACCAGACTTCCAGTTAGGATATTACACTTCACCATTTCCTCACAAATAATTCTCATTTTCTTCACATCCCCTTTGTCTTACAAGTTTTGATTTCCATGAAACAATTAGCTTTGAAAGCTAATTTACATAGGCACCAGCCTAACTGATATCCTTTTATTTATCATCCTCCACTGCCTTAAACATGCACTCAGAAAGCAAGTCAGATGTCAGCAGTGCTTTCAGTTTAATGTCAAAGGGCTATAATATCAGTTGCTAGTATTTCCCTGTTCGCTATGAACCTCCTGCTGTGTGCTTTTGAGTGTTCTATATTATTAATAGTCACTTCAATATTTAAATTTGCAGTGCTAGATCATATCCCCAAAAGGGTCATGGGTGAATAATCTTGCAAGTTGTAGTTGTAAATGTCAGTGTAACAGCCAGAGCAACTAAACAATGCTGCAGGTGATACAATAGCAACAGCACAGGTGTGCTGGACTAACAGATCAGCTTGTTCTTTGCATTTTAACACATGGGCCTTTTTAATTAAAGAATTAGCATGTCCAATTTGAATGAGCAAACAAAGCAGCAAAAATCACCTGTAGGGCTTTGTACTTAAGCTATGAACTTATACAATTTTTATGGTTTTTCCAGGCTGATTTAAAAAGAGAGATATTTGTTATGGGTAAACCTCCTCGTAGCCCTGTGATGACTAAGAGATCCTGCAACTCACCTGTCAGAGGTCACAGTTATTCACACAGGGTATGGTACTGAATGCCCAGTGTGTGATGTCAGCATTCTCCCCTAGCATAAGGAGTTTAAATAGCTAGTCTCCCGTTCTTTGTTTGATAACATGTGTTTGAATACTATCAGTACGCTGCGTTTCATTCCTGCTGTGCTGCAATGCTGCTGTCAAACTACAAAAATGATTTGCATAAAATCATAATGAAATTCTTTGTGGACAGCACCTTATGTTACAGTTCTGTTGTGTATTATATTTCCACTGGATTGCCCAGTGTTCACAAAACATCAAAAATGACAGAATTCTTTACATAAGTTAGTCTGTTTTTCTAACTATTTTCTAAATGGCTCCTCTTGTTTCAAAGCTTTTCCAGATTATTAAAATGTCCTTTTTATAGCCAAAAAAACCTAGATTTTATTGCATGTAATATGGCTTTTGCAATGTGTTCAATATTCCTTGATTTTTTTTTGCATTCATATTCTTCTTTTGAAAATATTTTGTTGCCATAGCAATGTGTGTGCTGCACTGACTTGATATCATGTTTTCTCCAGCACTGCTATTTGCAACTGTGATTCTCTTCAGCGTTTCCCTTCATAACAGTCATTATACATAATACATCTATTGTATTAAACCTAAAGATCAAATTATTTACAGAGTGTATGCATTGGTCTTATATTTTGTGCTCTAATATTCAAGAAGATTCTAAATGAACATATAATTTGTGGTATAGTATGCTGGGTTTTTTGGTTAGGACCAAAATGCTTTATATGTGTATCTTAACATTCAGTATGCTTTGTCTCAAAAGCATCTGAGACTGCTTTTGCCTCTTACTGTTGATAGCAGAATGGATTTGCAAGGAAGCATAGAGACAGGGCCGGCTCAGGCTTTTTTGTTGCCCCAAGCAGTGAAGGGGTGAGGGGAGGGGAAGCCACGATCGGCAGCATTTCAGCAGCAGCTCAGTTGCACCGCTTCATTCCTCAGTGGCAATTTGGCGATGAGTCCTTCACTCCAAGACAGACTGAGGGACCCGCCAATGAATTGCTGCTGAAGACCTGGATGTGCCACCCCTTCCCATTGGACGTCCCAAGTACCTGTTTGTTTGCTTGTGCCTGGAGCTGGCCCTGCATAGAGATCTCTTGCTGTGCAGTTGCCCTTTGATTTTACATTTGTCTCCCTCCCTCTGTCTGCTATGTGTAGGGGAGGTGTATTCTCCTCCCCCAACAAGATATTCGTGTTTCCATAGTTTCGCTGGATCCTTGTTTCCCATTAGGGTTGCCAACCCTCCCAGTTTGGCCAGAAGTCTCTCAGAATCAGGCTTGATCTCCCAGAGGCTACTGAAGCCAATCTGGGAGATTTTAGGCTGCTAAAAGTCTGCCAGTGCAGCGGGGCTATGGTAGGCTCCCCGTACTTGCCCTGGCTCTGCGTCATTCCTGGAAGCGGTGACATGCCCGACAGCAGCTCCTAAGAGGAGGGGTGGCCAATGGGTCTCTACATGCTGCCCCTGCCCCAAGTACCGACTCCGCAGCTCCCATAAGCCGGAAACGGGGAACCATGGCCAATGGGAGCTGCGGGGGCGGTGCCTGCAGGCAGCAGCAGAATGCAGAGCCACCTGGCCGCCCATGAGCCTTGGAGCTGCTGCCAGACGTGCCTCCCCCCGAGGTACCCAAGGTAAGCACCGCCGAACCCCCACACACCCTAACCCCCTGCTCCAGCTCCCTCCCGCACCCAAACTCCCTCCCAGAGCCCGCACCCCCTCACACACTCCAACCCCCTACCCCAGCCTGGTGAAAGTGAGTGAGGATGGGGGAAGAGCCTCAGAAGGGGCAGGGGCATGGCCTTGGGGAAGGGTGTTTGGGTTTGTGCAATTAGACAGTTGGCAACCCTATTTCCCATTGAACTGGTATGTACCAGAGACATCACAAAAAGACAAACCAGAAATTAGGTGGTAGGGGGTAGTGAACCAGAAATTAGGTGGTAGTGATATTGCTTGTTAGGAGGCAAATTAGAGGATAGATTCCATTCCCACTAAAGTAGAGAGAAGGTTTAGGTCCTATGTTACTCCGCATGATAGGATGCAAAAAACAGTATAAGGATGCTATACTGAGCAGTATGATGTGTTGTGTATTCTTTATGGGCTTAATTCCCAGACTAGGCACCCACAATTGCACACCTAATTTGCATGTCAGTTACCATATGTGCCCCAATTAGCCATCAGCATGCCAAAATGCCTTACATGCAGACACAGTTGCAGTAACCATACATGCAAATGAGGTGTGCAGTTGTGTATATGTTCATGCAGACAGTTGTAATTGTGCACTGTTGAAATTAAAGTCCTAAATCTTTTACTCCTACACAGGAGGCAATATGGTCTAGTAAACTGAGCCATGGGAATTGGAATCTAGAAACTCTGAGGGCTTAGCTACACTTGCAGCTGTAGAGCGCTTTAAGCTAAACTAGCCTTCGGAGAGCTCACTAGGAAAAGCGTTCCAGTCTGTCCACACTGAGAGCTGAAAGCGCACTGTTGTGGCCACATTTGCAGCACTTGCAGCTGCACTGGGAGCAGTGCATTTATGGGCAGCTATCCCAGCATTCAAGTGGCTGCAACATGCTTTTCAAATGGGTGGAGTATGACAGGGAGTGTAGGGGAGGGGAGAGGGTGGGTTTCTGGGGTGCTGAGTGTATGTCAACACGCTGTCTTGGAAATTCAGACCCCCCTGCCTCTCTCTCACTCACTCAAAGCAAACATTAGCTGTTTGTTTTTTTCTCAGACCAGATAAGCATCCGGCACTCCGAAACGGAGCTTTGAATGGACACTTCCGCGTCCCGAGTTCAAAGACAAGAGAGGCCACTTCAGTTAAGGGGATTATGGGACGTTTCTGGAGGCCAGCTAGAGCGTTGAAATGTTACTTCTCGTTTACACTGGCACTGAAGCGTCTCATCCAATATGCAACAGCTGTTAATCCTGTTGGGGAGGTGGACTACCAGGAGTGCTCCAGCCGGGGAGTCAGAGCGCTCTTTGTGTCTTGCCAGTGTGGATGGGGAGTAAGGTAGAGTGCTCTGAGAGGCTTTACTGTGGTATAACATGCAAGTGTAGCCAAGGCATAAGTCCCTCTGCGACCCCAATCACTCTATTGCCTGAGGGTATGTCTGCACTGCAATTAAAAATCTGCAGCTGGCTCATGCCGGCTGACTCAGGGTTGCAGGGCTCAGGCTGTTGGACTGTTTGATTGCAGTGTAGACTTCTAGACTAGGACTGGAGCCCAAGCTCTGGGACCCTCCCACCTTGCAGGGGCCTAGAGTCCAGGCTCCACCATGAGCCCAGAAGTCTACGCTGCAATGAAACATTAACCCCTTAGCCCAGGCCCTGCAAGCCCAAGTCAGCTGACATAGGCCAGCCACAGGTTTTTAACTGCAGTGTAGACATATGGACGGGTCGTGACTTAGGGCACCCAGGGCTGCTTTAATGAGCTCCAACTCACAAGTGTAGCCAAGCCCTGAGGGTCTAGGTTTCCTGGTTTGTCATCCCAGCTCTGCTCCTTACCTGACATAGACTAGTCTCTGCCTAGCCTTTCTTTGTGTTTCTGCATCTAAACAATGGAGATCAAAGTCCCTATTTACCTTGCAAGGACATTGTGATGCTTTATTATTTGTTTCTACAGTTCTGTGAATATGTAAAGTATTATGTATTTGCTAAATACTATTATTTCTAATTAAGTCTGGAATGTAAAATTATCTCTTGCCTTGAGTACCAATGCATTTTACACTCTGTCATGTCAACATTATCTGACTTAAGCAGAGATACTCTATTTAACAGAGACGCGTTGGAATTACATGGAGAAGACAACAGTAGTAGTATACATTGCTTGACTCATTTTTTCCTCATTTGGCATATGTTCAAGGTATTCAGTCATTTATAATATTGTTTTTAAGGATGTTACCCTTTATTGTTTGCAAAAAAAAAACCCAAAACAAATTAACAACAACTCATCAATAGGAGTTTAAAAGAGAAGTACATGGAGCCTGCCACTGGTATTCAAATCACATTCAAGGGTTTGCAGAAGGGCAGATAGAGCATAGGTCAGGAGCACGTATTGAATCCAGTCCCAATACTTGTTCCCATTTCTGCTTGATCAGTCAGATTTTGATGAGTGTTTACCACAGTCAGATAATACGTTTTGTTTTATCATTTGAATGTCTCACCATTAGATGACATAAAAACAAAGATACTTTAAGAATGTTTTATGCCTATCACATAAACAGAATTTATATCAGGAAGGATAGACAAACATGTAGGGACAGATTTTCAAAGATATTTAGGCAACTAAATATGCAGCTCTGTGCTTAGTGGGATTTTCAAAAGTCTTAAGTGTCTAACTCTTATGGGAGATAGACTTTTGCAAATCCACTAGATGCCGCTGTCTCTTTAGGCAGCTAAATACCTTTGAAAATCTGGCCCTAAACTCTATAAACATGATATTGAGACTGTTTCTAATGTTCTCTCCAATAAATTGTGTGCACTAATTTAAAAATAACCTTGGGTGCAACATTAACATTGTGTAACTTTAGCTAAATGAAAAACTGTGATGATTATAATGTGCAATTTGTAACCCTTAATCAAAATGTGGCTTAACTTGTTAGCTTCAGTATAAATCTGTATGTATTCTACTCGGACAGCTAGCAACACTACATATCAATTTGTTTTTTATGTTACGATTTTTGCACTGGGAGTGCTGCAAAATACTCAGGCAGTCATGTGCCTAGCAACAAAGGAGAAAGTTGTCTACAATCACATGACAAATTGGGCTGCAAAGAGAGTTTTGTCCAGTCTTCTTCAACTATAAGGATGGTGGACAAGGAGTAGGGGCTTTGAAATGGATCAAAGTGTTTGTAGAGGGAAGAATTTGTATTTATCCACCCCAGGTACAAAGGGCTTCTCAAGAAAAGGAAAAAACCCACCACCTTTAAATAACTATTTTGTTTGAAATCTTGTATATTCATGTGGTGGATCAGTTTCTATTATAGATGCAATTGTCAAATCATAGGACCGTTCCAGTTTGAAAACTGGCTAAGGGGACTCTTTCAAGAGTGATAGACCATCATTTTACCTAACCTAAAAGCTTGCTTTAAAATTACCTAGTGATGCATGTTTTTGGTGGTTGTTTTTTTTTAAAATCAGATGGAAAAAATAGACATGGCTGTGAAGAGACTCTGTGAGAGGAGAACACTGAAGTAGTTTTTTTGTTATCTTTTTTAAAAGGTGTGTGGCTGGCTGTCTCTGAACTCTTTAGTTTGATTTGCTTAGCTCTGGCAACACTATTAGTAATTAATTAAGATTGAGAGTTGTCAGTGTATAAAGCAGTGGTCACCAAGCGGTCGACAGCAATCGACTGGTCGATCCTGGAAACTCTCCCAGTCAATCACACTCTCCAGCTGCTAAAAGTACAGTGGTGCAGCAGGGCTGCCACTAAGGCAGGCTCCCTTCCTGTCCTGGCCCCATGCTGCTCCCAGAAGAGGTCACCATGCACTGCTCTTGCAGCTCCCATTGGCCAGGAACAGGGAACTGTGGCCAATGGAAGCTGTGGGGGGCAGTACCTGCAGAGAGGGGCAGTGGGCGGAGCCACATGTCCCCCGCAGGGCCACGTTGGCCTGTTCCAGGAGTTGGCCGTGGTGTAGGAGGTTGCTGGGGTTCTGTGCCCATTAGAATTAGAAATAGTCCCATATGGAAACTGACAGCAGTGAACTCATGCTATGTAGTTTGCCCACTCTGCTAGGGAGGATACCACCCCACCTACAGAGTCATCAGGAAGACACTGTCTCCCATGGCTTTATTCCTTAGTGCCCCAGATGCTTATGTAGCTGTTGAGAGGCAGCAACTCTATGAGAATAAACATTTAAAAATTACCAATTTTTTGAGATACACTGAAATCTGGACAAGATGTCACTCTCTTATTTGGCAATCACTTGTTACTAGAGACTATCCCACGGTATGCTTAAAACTACAGTGTACCATTCTATTCCATCTTTATTAGAAGACCATCGTTAACAAGCACAAATTTGTGTTGGCCCCTTGAGTAGTCACTTCAGGTAGGCAGGTCCCTAAATATGTAACCATTTATAGAAAGAAGACCACCTCCTGAATTTCATCAGGAGCAGTTGAGAAACCAGTGCAGTTCCAGAGCACAGAAGCAATGACATCATACTGTGTTTCTTCGTTACTGCAAGTAAACAAAACATTGTTTTTCCCTATTTGAAGCTTCATAGTGAGCTTAAGAGTAACCTAAAATAAAGTGGACTGGAATAGTCAAACCTAGAGAAGACAAAAGTATGGACAAATATGATAACGTCCATGACATCAAAAAAAAAAAAAGTCCACTAACTCTTAATTAAATCATAGGAGAACATATGGAGTGAGTTATCTTTGGTACCTAGGTATCAAAGACCAGTTAAGATTTCCAAAGTACTTCCAGACTGCAAATTTCTTTGGTGAGGGGAGGGCAGCCTCCACTAATAGACAGCATAATCACAATAATAATTATTGCTTTCCTCCTCCAACCAGCATGTCCTCCATCTTTTCTGGATTGAGTCTAATGTGGATATAGATATAGATAGATATAAACAAATGGCTTCTATTTGTTCATAACATGGTGTGATTTTTTTTAGGAAGTTAAGGTTTTTCACTTCCAATATTAAAAGCATCTGTTACATATTGGGGTGGTGCTAATTTAAAAAGGAAGGTAACTCTTAAAAGGTCATTGCACTGGAAATATCTGCCAACTTTTCCCTTCTAAACTACATGTCGACATAATTAGTTTGATTCTTTTAAAAGTGTATGTAGGAATATTGTTTGTCTAGATAAATCATAATGAATGGATGCTCATACTTCACTGTTAAGAATGATTTTTGGTTCCTGTTTTGTCTGAGAACACACTTCAGGCAAAGATTGTAAAACAGGCATTATTTGCATTTGAGTTTCATGGTATCTCCATTCCTGCACTGTTAGTGATATTTGAAAAAGTAATCGGGCTCAACTCTGACCTTTTCCTTCAGCACGAAAAGATTTAGACTGGATAAATTAAAAGCTGTTCTTTTTTTAATTTTCACTATGTCCTTCAAAATAATCTAGTCTTTAAACCTGTAAAAGTTCTAGTGCTTGCTCTTTTCTTTATCTTTTAAAACAGAATATGTATCATGCCAGTATCCAAATTATACTTAAATTAGTAACAATTTTAAATCTTTATTACATTTCCAATCATTTCATTACAGCCACAGCGCCCTGTGTTTGCTCATGAAAACATACACAGTGGGGGGGAACCGTAAGTATATTTCTTATCTACTTAACCAGAGATACAACATTGGCACTTAAAGAAGGGGAACAATAGCCAGCATATTTTCCAAGGAATCAGTAAACTAGCTAGTAGAATCATAGGATAACACAGTTAGCTAAATACTGTTGAAAGACATCCAGGAAATCCGTGATGGCAAAACTGAATTATGAAGGGATATTATCTCACAAATGAAGATAAATGTACTATAGAGTAGCTACACACAAAAACTGCTACATTGCTCCATGTTTTACAGTTAAGATGGAAATTAATTTAAAAACCAGTTCATGGTCATTTTGTGATTCCTTCATTTTCAGATTTCTTGAGCAGAATGTCAGTTATAAAGAATAATAATTCAGCTTGTCTGCTACACTGGCCCTGAATTATCTCCTGTAAATTATTGTTTGTCAAGGGATCCTTCAGGATTAGGAAAGTGAGCAAAATGTAGGAAGTGAATGAAGTTGATAACAAGAATGCAACATCATATCTTACCAGGGACCTTGGCATGAACAAGTGATAAAACTAGATAAAGGGTAAAAATTTCAAAAGCATCTAAGTGACTTAGGCTCTTAAATTCAGTTTTCAAAAGTGACTTGGGCACTCTGGTCCTGATCCAAAACCAATTGGAGTCAATAGGAGTTATTCTGTTGGCTTCAGAAAGAGCTTTGTATCAGGCCCAGGTAGCCTAAGTCTCACTGACTTGCAATGAAATGAGACTTAAGCCCTGTGCCAAAGGGCCACATTTTTACAAGCCTAAAGATGCGCACAGACACTTAGAGGGTTTTTATAAGTGCCAGGGCACCTAACTCCCATTTAAATCTGTTCAGGCAGAGCATTATTCCATTAATTTTCAGCACTGACTTATAGACCCCACCACCAGAAAAATTAATCACCCAGTTCGGAATTCCTTGAAGCCAATGGGAATTTTGTTAGGTTGGAGGAAGTTTTAGGCACTCATATCATCCAAAGAGCCAGATTAGAGCTCAGCATAAGAGAACATAAAAACCTACACACATACTGCTTTGTAGCATCCCTGTGTTTCTACTGTATGCCAGAGGGGTAAGCTGTATGCTCAGCCCTGCATAGATGGACATGGAATGGGCAAAGAAGCATAGTGGAATGTGGGGGGATCTTGACTACATCCCCACAGTACGCCAACTGGCACAGTAAGAGTTGTTGTAATCTGCTATTGGGACCAATAGGAGACTGTTCCCCTTCCTGGAGAAAGAAGACTGTAGAGAAGAAAGGAAGGAATTCCATCCCTGGGATGCTCCTCGGCTGCTGCAATTACATGTGACTCCTTATGCAGGACTATTGTATAAGCACCATCTAGCCCTAATAACTTAATACACTATTCTTTCACCTCTAACACAGGGACTGAAAGAAAATGAGTTTGGTGGTCTCATTTCTCTTGCCATTTATCCATCACATACATCATCATGTAACTGAAAGGCCAGGATTGAAAAAGTAGAGCGTACTGTAAGGTAGAAATGCAGCAGAATGAAAAACCTGTTTGTGAAAGCTAGCACAGTTTGTCTTACGTACGGCCTGATTCAAGCTATTACATTCATGACAACTAAGGTCACTCAAAAATGTAAAACAATAAATTAACCAGGTGAAATGTCTAATGTTCCACTCATTCCTAGTATGTGCCTTCCTTTTAGCGTTTCTTTTCTGCCAGGGATATACAGTACTTTTTTCATTTTTTCCCTTCCTTTTCTCTCCCACTTTCTCCATTTCCATCTATTTTTATTTTATCTGTTCAGCCTCTGAGGCTGCTCTGATTTACAGTGAGGGCCAAGTACATGGCTAGCCAGACCCAGAATCCAGGAGGTGCAAAAGGGACATACACCATAGGAGGAAGTGGGAGAAGTTAGTTTATCTCCTAAGATATTGGGACCAGCATCTTAATTTCTCCCCCCCCCCCGCCACATCATTTTACTCTTTCCCCCTCTCCTTTAGGCCATGGCTACTCCACCCTCATCTTTCTTTTCCCACCTAACTCTTTCTCAAATGCTTCATGCCTTCTCAGAATAGAGTTGAGAGGATTTGTGTATTAGCATTTTCAGTTAGATTGCATAGCTGTATGAATCCCACTGTAAACAATTTAGTAATCTCACATGCGTTGTCTTTTACATAAACTATGCTCTGAATTCCATTCTGGACCTAGTCCCATAAGTACTTATGCAGGCAAAAGTTTCCTGCATTGCTGTTTTCCAATAGCAATGTTGTAGTTTTTAGTGGAGTGTGTTACCTTGAAAGTTAATTAAATGTTTGACAAGCTCCTCGAGCTAAGTAAAGGTGAAAAGAACTTATTTTTTTAAAACACACTATTTGTCCTGTTTAAGGTTTCAGGCTCTATATAACTATACTCCTAGGAACGAAGATGAACTGGAGCTCAGGGAGGGAGATATCATTGATGTGATGGAAAAGTGTGATGATGGATGGTTTGTGGGTATGTTTTATTTTGGTTGGTTTGTTTTTTTTTTAATTTCAGAAATATTTGCTGCCCTCATTGTTTTCTTATATTTAGATAATTGTATAATTTGATGCGTTATGAATGCCAAATTACAATCAATTTGCCAGTTAGAATAACCCTGATTATGCTGAAGTCTTTGGGGACTAGCCTGATCCAAAGCCCTCTGAAGTCAATAGGTAGCATCCCACTTATTTAATGAAGAGCACTATCATGCAACCTTCACCTAGACTGAGTGGAATTTATTCACATAATTATCCCATAGATTTCAATGGGACTACTCATGTAAGTAAGTATTACTCTCTCTGAATAAGGGTTTCAGAAATGGGACCAAAGAAAGTTGACTTGATCACTCCAAACATTTTACATAAACTAAAAAAATATTTTATACTTGTCCTGCTAATCCTAAATTATTTTGGAAATCCTACAGAACTGCTGATGACATCCACCCTTATGCCAGATTATTTCATTACAATTAATATTGTTAGATAACTCTCAAAGTTACTAGGTCAATATTTTATTATGTTAAAATTATTACAAATTATAATCTGGATACACATAATTGAAATAAAATAACATAACTATGCATCTTGTAGTTGCTTTCCCTTCATCATATTTTAAGCTGATAACAGTTTGCGACTGGGAAATGTAATTCATCAAGCTATGCAATGCACAGGGTCAGTTTGGCTTTCTACAAGCATAAAAAGTCTCTCCTGTCCTAATATTTGTAGTGCTAATGAAATTTCATAAACTGAAAACAAAATTTAAAGGCCACACATGCATAGTTATTTCTTACTGTCATCTTTCATTTATTACTTCTACTTTCAGGAACCTCAAGAAGAACCAAATTCTTTGGTACTTTCCCTGGAAACTATGTCAAGAGGCTGTGAATTTTTCCCCCTACTTATTTATGCATCTCTGCAACACATCTGCATAAAGCGGCTAGAAAACATGCTACAACAGGCCTTCTGTTTTCTTGCTTTGCAGTCTCAAATAAAGGTCATCTAGTTCATCATCATCCCCATCCTCATCTGCCAAACCGTTCCAGCAGTATTACAGCAACGACTACAGTGTATGAATAACTAAGCTTTTATGAAACAAGAGGAATCGTTTCAACATTTAAGTACTTTTTTCTGCTTTAGTCCCCCCCCCCCCCCCGTCCCCATTAGCAACAAAGGAATAGGAAAACCTTGATGGAAGGTACACAGGTGACTCACCATGGGAAAATCTGCATTGTTTGGGACATTTGTGGTACTAGCATTAAATGCTATGCAAAAATTTGATTCTTAGCTTCCACCTGGTACAAAGACAAAGTTGCTTACTTTTTAAAAAAAATAAAAAGTTGTGTCCACATTCTTTTTAGCTTGGCAACTTACGTTGCTTTCACTCTGCTGTATCACAAGTTTGCCTATTCTCCTGGTTTACGATATATGACAATTATAATATAGATTTTTTTTTTGCCTGCACTTATATGTTGTAACATATGCACAGCGATTGTAAAATGTCAAGCAAGAGTAGTTAAAATGGGGGAACTGCAAGTGTGTTGGATGGGTGTGATTGTATTGGTTAAATCTTATTTTTTCGAAATAAGCTATAGTGCTTTCTGTTAAAACTCAAGAAGTGCAAGAGGCATGAAATCTTGAGAGTTTGTGGATAATGATGAGACAATGAGCTATCAAGATAGACAACAATAGCGATCTACTGGTGTCTAACATTACATGACTATATCTAAATTTGTTGTAATAATCAGCAACATGAATTTGAGAGGTTAGTGTTTTTATTTATCAGATGAAGCTTACAGAACAAACAGTGTTAGTGCAACATTGTATTCTAACATAGCCACCTGAAAAAATATGCACAGATGTACTGATTTTATTTCACTAGCTATATATGTATATGTTAACAAAATCTGAATTCTTGTTTAGGAATATAGTACACACAAAAACCAAGTCACAGCTATTAAAACTGATACATTTTAGTATTTTTTTTCTGAATGAAACAAATGTCTGAACACACCATTCTTTTTCCTTATGCGAAGGTAAGCAAAAATAATATATGAAATTACGAGACAGGATGATAATTGTGGCTTTATACAAAACAATTCAAATTTGGTTTCTTCAGCACCTTATAGATGGTAAAGGCTTCTATTGCATTTTTCTTGTGATAAAGGGTTGATCTTATCACTATGTAAGTAGTCTCTAGCATTTTGTACTTTTTTGTACAGAACCATTTTGGTGTTGATTTAAAAAAAAAATCAAAGTTCTTCATTTGATCTTTGCCATTTTCATAAGACAGAACATCTTTACTTGCCCCTCTTACCATAAGCACACCTGGATAGTGCAATTCTGTAAAATAGCATTTTATGCAAAAATTTATTAATGGTTTTAGTAGCCAAATCTAAATGTACATATGACTTTATTACAGAAAAATGTCATTAAGACAAAGGTAAAGAAACATCTTTGTGCAGCATACCTTTATTACTGCAGATTTCATGGCAAAAGCTTTATATTTCAAAAGCTTTCAATTTTAATTTAGATCTGCATGCAGCTTTGCTGTGAGATTCATACCTATCTTTGATGCCATTTATGCTGGAAGACAAATATCTGTTGCCTGTGATATTTAAAAAAGTACTGTTTCTACTCTGTAACTGATTTTTAAAAATACAAGTTTTTCATACCTGGCTTTCAGGTAATTGACTTTAAATTCTTATAAGCAAAGGATCTGTGTTTTTTCTTGAATAGACTTCTAATAAATTCTGCTTGGAGTACACTTCAGCTTTTCTTCCTGTTATTTCTCGATTTACACCATCACATATTTTTATCCTTAGTTTCTTTGTATTTGAACTGAAATTAACCCATCAACCCAGCTTTATCTGGGGACACAATCAGAGAGGTTTGTCTGCCACCAAACATAGTATTTGTTGTCAATTTACATAATCCTACACTTTCAGCTTCTGACACATTAGATTTTTAAAAAGACAAAAACAGCATTACTTCACTCAAATAGCTTTTCCCTGATGTTAGTTATGTAGAGCTCTCAGCCTTGTTCCATACTGGTACTTCAGATAATTTACATTAAGGAATTTGCCAGCTTTTAATGTCCTTTACTCAAATAATATCTCCTAAAATATTTGCATCCAGAAGAAATTTTCAGGAATGACATTTCTGTACCGATCTTCTGGGACTGTACTACCATTCCCAGAACTACCTGTACCTTTGAGGAGCATGCTGGTGTAAGGGGATACAAAAACAACAGTCTAAACTTTTAACATTGGCCAAAAATCCTACATTTAATTCCTTTGACTAACTTAGATAAGCCAACACTGTGCCAATCGTGTAAAATGAAAAAACACCACAGTAATTTTACTTAAAGATGACAAAATTATATATAAAGTTGGTTTCACACTCCAAGTGCAAAGACTAAGCTCTTCTATCCCACGCATTATGGCTTTATCTACACCTATAGCAGAAGTTCTCAACCTTTTTTTTTTTAAGCCTCCCCCCCAACATTTTATAAAAACACCATAGCCCATCTGTGCCACAATAACAGGTTTTCTGCATATAAAAGCCAGGGCCCACGCAGTGGGGCTTCAGAATTCTGCCCTGGGCTCCAGCGAGTCTAATACTGGCCCTGGTTGAGAACTACTGCACTATAGCACCTATGTTGGCACAGCTATGCCAGCATAGTCCCCTAGCAAAGACACAATGTATGTCAATAGAAGCATCTTCTGTTGTGGGAATACGTAGACCAACTCAAAGCCTACAGTAGGAACACTTTTACCATTATGGGAATACCGTTAGATTCTACACTACCAGCAAAGCACTCCTAGTGTATACACATATAGCGTAGATACAGCTATACTGACAAAGCTGGGCTTTGCACCAGTATAGTAAAACCACCCCTTACCAGCAAAACAAGCTATTCAGGTAAAAAACACAGTTTGCCAGTGTAGTAAGATGAGTCCATGAGACATAAACCCTTGGTATCAGGGCCCAGTATGAGGCCTGAACTAGAGTAATAGTCAAGACATTGTTAAGCAAAGCTGGTCTGTGAGCTAGAGGCAGGTCCCATTCACAGAAGTTGGCAAGAAGAGGGCTGCTAGAAGTCACTAAAAAAATGAACATGTGCCAAGACAGCACCAGAACAGTGGGGTACGAACATATCCTACACAGATAACAAGGAACAGATAGACCTAGCCTAAAGACAGTATAAAAGTATATGATGGATAGACAATATGAAAGAACAATATGATGGATAAACAATATGATGGCTGGATAGTTTGTTCAGACCAACCTGTGTCAAGAGAAATGCAACCCCCTAATAGAGGGGCTGTACCTCAGTACGTTCAATGATGCGTAACCTGTTTGTACCTGTGTATAAAAATACATCCCTAAGTGGGTGTCTTTGTCCAGCCTAGGGGGCAGTGGAAAATCCCACCACCGACTGAGCTGTGTCCATTGCCAGGGGGCACAAATTCGTAGTATGTCCTGTAGAGTCTATAGGAAACTATTACTGTGCTCCGTTTGACAATAAACCGGGCCCAGGTGCCTTCGTTCCTTATTGGAGTCTGTGGTCATTGGGGGTTCTCTACGGGTCTGCTGTGTCAGCTACCTGCGCAGAGCCGGGTCAGCACATAGAGGGAACACACATGCAGTCGACTGATACCAACATTGAACTGAGCAGAGCACCACACTGGTAGCGTCTGACGACAGCCAGTATAACTGCATCCATCCTATAGACTTCTGCAGGCATAACGATATCCGTCAGAAATCGCACTACTGACCAACATTGCTATGCCCCCAGAAATCTGTAGTGGAGACCTGGCCTGACCACTTCCACTGGGAATAGCAATCACCTTGAACTGAAGAGGTATGAATTGCTCCCACCTCAACACATTGTAAGTAGAACTACTGACACACCTAGCTTTTTGCTCCTGCTGTCCCCCAACATACACATCAGTCTTTGTTCTGGAGACACACACACTTTGTACAATGAGAAGTTTTCTGAGGAACACCCAGGCTTTGTTGTAGGTCATTAATTCTCTTAGGCCTGGTCTACACTTTTAGGCCTTGGCTACATTTGTGAGTTATAGCGCAATAAAGCCTCCCAGAGCACTGTACCTCATTCCCCATCCACAAGGCACATACAGCGCTGTATCTCCGCGGCTACAGTGCTGATGGTACTCCACCTCCCTGAGAGGAATAACGTTTGCTGTGCCTTGGCTACAACTCCCGGGTGTCAGTGTGAATGAAGAGTTAACTTACTGTGCTGTGCTAATCCCCTTATCAAGTGGCCACTCTTCTCATTGTGATCCGCTGCAGGAATGCCAAAGTGCCCTTTCAAAGCTCCATTTCAGAGAGAAAAAGCAAACATTTTGCTGTTTGCTTTGAGTGAGTGAGAGAGAGAGAGAGAGAGAGAAGCAGGTGGGATGGGGGGGGGTCTGAACTTACAAGACAGCGTGCTGACACACTCTCAGCACTCCAAAAACCCATTCTCTGCCCCCACACTCCCTGTCACACTCCACTCCACCCCACCCCTTTTGAAAAGCACGTTGCAGCCACTTGAATGCTGGGATAGCTGCCCATAATGCACCGCTCCCAATGCAGCTGCAAACATGGCCACGACAGTGCACTGGCAGCTGTCAGTGTGGACAGACTGCAGCGCTTTCCCTACTCAGCTGTACGAAGGCGGGTTTAACTCACAGCGCTGTACAGCTGCAGGTGTAGCCATACCCTTACAAGTTTTGCTTGCATACTGACATAGCTATGGTCACACCCCTAACTACTATAGCTATTGCAGCAAAGGCTGTTGTATAAATCCAGTCCTATTGCTGATATCGCTTTTTTTCCTTTTGGGAACTGGTATAAATTATACCAGCAAACAACTTATTTTTCCAGTAAAAGCTGTGCCTCCACTAGGAGGGTTTGCCAATATAACTGTAACTCTTTCTAGTGTAGAAAAGGCCTTTGCTATTCATTAATCTCTATAAAATACCCAGAACCTCAACTGGTATTGTTTAAGGGTGAGATTTTCAAAAATGCGTAAGAAATACAAATATCCAAAGTCATCTTCTAGGTTCTGTCTACACTGCAATAAAAGACTCAACGTGGGTGGCCTGGGTCAGTTGACCTGGATTCTTAGAGCTTGGGCTGCAGGGCTATAAAATTACAGTATAAGATACTCAGGCTAGAGCCCAGGCTCTGAGACCCACATAGCCTGGGCTCCAGCCCAAGTCAGCTGGCCTGGGCCAGCCACAGTTGTGCTGTGGGTCTTATCACTGTGCAGACATAGCCATAGGCAGTTTTGAAAATCCCACCCTAAATCTACAAATGCAGTAGGATTGCTACATAAACTTGTTAGTCTCTAAGGTGCCACAAGTACTCCTGCTCTTTTTGCGGATACAGACTAACACAGCTGCTACTCTGAAACCTACATTTTTGTGTCTGTCCTCTGGCCCACTACTCTATATGCAAATAACACAGCTGGGGATAATATAAGTACACAAAGTATCCTCTGCATTCACTGATTCTGAAATTTATGGTCTAAAATAGCTATCATGCTAAGCATATCAGAGAAACTTCCTCCTTGGATCACATCATCTGATTGTAGATTACATGCATCCTGTTCATCTGAAGGCAATCATAATCCTGATAATCATCCATTGTGAAGGACCTGTGACACAGGAGACCTGAATTAGGCAGCAGGGTCCCGACAGCCTATAGTCCTCATTGCCCCCTCCGTGATCCAGTATGGTACCAATACTACAGTAACTCTTGTGCTGTTTATTTTACACTGTGCCCTAATTTTCAATATGCTGCAGATTTTAATATTGAAAATGCATGTAGAAGCTGTCAGAGGAAAGCTGCAAATTTTAGCAGCCAGGCAAGGGCCATCTGTGTCGTCTGACACTTAAGAACATAAGAACGGCCATACTGGGTCAGACTAAAGGTACATCTAGCCCACTATTCTGTCTTCCGACAGTGGCCAAGGCCATGTGCCCCAGAGGGAATGAACAGAACAAGTAATCATCAAGTGGCCCATTCCCAGCTTCTGAGAATAGGCGTGGCAACCTAAAATAATCATCTGTCCACAGAGCAGCTATGGTCCGAACATCATACTTCAACCCTGAGATAAAGAAGCCAGTTTGAGAGGTGGACAGCTAATCCAGGGAGGACATGTAATCTCTCTGCCAATATGCCAATTATGTGTTCTGACAACCTCTTTGGAATAGTTTCCAAAACTTCTTCCAAGAAAAGACTCCACAGAAATGATAAACCCGCATCTTGCAGACCCTTTTGCAGAACATCTGCACAAGGAATATAAATCAGTTTGTGCTTAAGTGGAACTTAAGCATGCTGACTCTCTATGCAAGGGTAAATTTCACACTTTGAGTCCAAAATGAAACCCTCCATTCTCTGTTTTCAAATACAGAACCACAAAGTACCCAATAAGTCTCAGCATATGGTGAAACTATATATAATAGTTTTATGAGTTTGTTGTGATCATCTGTGTGGCAAGCACAGGCTATGTAAAAACAAAAGAATGTGGGTTGAAATTTCAAGTAATGGTATATTTTGACCTGAGCCACAGGGACAGCATATGAACATGTGCTCAACAGTTTATTAAGACACTGTTGCCAATAACTGAAGCAAGGCATGTTGTCATGCCATTTTGTAATGTTTGGTATTTATTACTTGCCTTTAAATGCCCATGTACAAAGTGTGATAGGAACATAAGGTGCTTCCTGTACATTCGGAAAAGCACTGCACTTACCTAATGTGAAATAGATGAGAACTATCAGCTAAGTATTAGGTACGTAGCTGTAATAGGACCTTAGATAACTGCTAAAAATATTCCCTAACAGCAGTTATAGATATGAAGGGTGAAATCCTTGATCCACTAAAGTCAAATGTCAAACTCCCATTGACTTTAGTGGAGCCAAGACTTCACCCATAGAACTGAATTTGTATTCAAGTTTCTGTCTTAGCCAGAAGAAAACTGAAACAGAAAATAGAAGTAGCTAAACAATGCACATTTGTTCATTATAGCGATTCCTCGTTTAATTGCTCCTACTGCATACTACAGTATCAGTTCCTGGAGTCAACTGACATCTGTTTAAATATTACAAATAAAAGCCATGTTATCATAACTAATCCCTTAGGTAATTGTAGAATATCAATAGATCAAGACCGCAGTGTGGGAAATAGCTTTTACAAATCTGAAAAAGTGTTTTAGATAAGAAATAAGCATAAATTAGATCAAGAGCTGAATCCACCAAGAAAGGTCATTTTACGGAGGCTGACACTCCAATACTGAGATCTAGAAATCAGAGCTGAACAGTAGCTGAGCAGAAAGCCTCACCAGCAGGCAATGAGCAGGCAGCAGCCAATTTGTAAATGGATATTTAGAAGACATCGATTTCTTATAAAGCACTACAGCAATCTTAAACAGGTTAGCTGTTGGGATGCAAAGACAGTAATTGGGTTTGTTTGGTGTTAGCCAAAAGAGTACTTTTCTACATCCTGGTTACAAATACCCTGGAACAGTTACTATTACTGTGGTTCAGTCTTTTGAATCACATCTACTAGCCAGTCAGTATCTTTCTTGATAAAGCCACTGAGAATTGAGTGAAAGTCCATTCAAGGGGAAAGTTGTTCTCTCAGTTTAGGCAATGAGTGTCTCTAAAGATGGCTTATTATACATGTTAAATGCTGTTTAAAGCAAAGAAGGTGTTCTGCACTGGCATATACATAAGCTATATGTTGTTCTCAAAACTCCAAAAGAACACTATACACATTCATGCAGCACCTTTCCAGGTTTAGTGAGCACTGGAGGAAATAATGAAATCAGTGAAGAGCATGAACATCATCAAGCTGTAATTGTTGGTCTAATCCTGGTTGTTGCTTGCATTCAGCCCAAATCTTTAGCAGCTCTGCACACTCCGTATGTGAAGCAATTTACAGAACTGTGCCCTCTGGCATTATATATAACAACACCTACACCTCCAAGAGTCATATAAAGAGTAAAGTGTAATTTGCACATGGTAGCAAATATGAATCAGATAATATCAAAAACCAGAAGAAAGTACAGATCTCACCAGAAAGTAGTCATTGGTTATATTAAATGAATGGCCTTTATGCACAGAAGAACTGTAGTGGGGGGCTCATTAGCAACAGCCATTACACAGATAGGACATATCTAATTAGGATTTTGATACATGAAGGTTTCCCCTTGAACAGACTGGCATTACATCCCAAATAGTACAGCAGAAAAAACTGTTGACTGACAACCAGGAATGTGGTGTTAGGTTTATCTTCAGTACAGACACTCAGATGAACAATAGGACTATTTGTTCCAGGATATCTATAGCTAGACCTCAACCATGTGTGTCTCTTGCTGCCAGTGAAAATAACTTGAGAACTTTGAGTGCACAGTTTTCCAGGAGACAGGCAAGTTGCTCACACCCACAAAAACAAACATACACAGAGGTAATCCTACTCCGTCTTCCCTCCAGCAAAGAAGATGTAACACACATTATTTTAACAAATGCCTGAAGAACAATTTAATGAAAGTACATATCAAATTTCTGCTTCTACTAATGATGAATTACCAGACAGTTATATATAACTGTAATGAGTACCTGGCAATGATAAGACAGAGATGAAGTTTACTGTTTTAGGTAATAGTTTTCCTTTATAAGAAAGGTTCATGCACTCACTTGGGAGCATTTTTAATCTTCAGCGAATGCAACAGTAGCAGCTGGAGTCTATAAAAGCCCAACATGATAGGGTTAGTCAAGAATTTTCTGTTAGAACTATTTTTTGACAGAAAACTGTTTTTTACAAAATTATTTTTTGGTGAAAGGTGTTTGCTTTCTGTGGAAAATTTTAATTGCTGTCAAAAAAAACAAATACCTGAAAACTGATAGTGCACTGCAACAGAAAACCTAGTCTGGCCAGGAAGTGGAACCCACCCCTAGAAAAGAATGAGTCAATGAGGCACCCAAACAACAACTCCTGTGAGACCCTGTGGTGGCATTTTTAAATCAAATTTTTTGGTTTTCAGTTTTTGGATGAAATTTTTCATTGAAAAGTCAATATTTTCTGTGGGGCAAAAAAAATCCTTTTCCTACCAGCTCTACAGTATGAATGTAATAGATTATCCGCAGAATATGCACCTGTGGATGGAATGATTAATGCTTGTATGCTCCCCAGATATCAAATTATCAGGAATTATTCTAACATGTCAATGGCCTGTAGGTGGTTTATGCAAACTATCTGGATGCAAATAAAGCTATTGCACAATACAGATGAAGCTACTACACAATACAGGCCTGGTCTACACTACGCATTTAAACTGAATTTAGCAGCGTTAAACCGATTTAACCCTGCACCCATCCACACAACAAGGCCCTTTATATCGATATAAAGGGCTTTTTAAACCAGTTTCTGCGCTCCTCCCCGATAAGAGAAGTAGTGCTGAAATCGGTATTGCTGTGTCGGATTAGGGTTAGTGTGGCCGCAAATAGACGGTATTGGCCTCTGGGCGGTATCCCACAGTGCACCATTGTGACCGCTCTGGACAGCAATCTGAACTCAGATGCACTGGCCAGGTAGACAGGAAAAGCCCCGTGAACTTTTGAATTTCATTTCCTGTTTGCCCAGAGTGGAGCTCTGATCAGCACGGGTGGTGATGCAGTCCCAAATCCAAAAAGAGCTCCAGCATGGATCGTATGGGAGATACTGGATCTGACTGCTGTATGGGGAGACTAATCTGTTCTATCAGAGCTCCATTACAGAAGACGTAATGACAAAGCATTTGAAAAAAATCTTCAGGCTATGATAGACAGAAGCCACAGCACAGTGCTGTGTGACAAGCGTAACGGAAAGCCAAAGAATCAAATGGACGCTCATGGAGGGAGGGAGCAGGTACTCAGGACTCCAGCTATCCCACAGTCCCTGCAGTCTCCGAAAAGTATTTGCATTCTTGGCTGAGCTCCCAATGCCTGTAGGGTCAAACACATTGTCCGGGGTGGTTCAGGGTATATCTCGTCAATTTACGGCCTCTCCCCACCTCCACCCTGTGAAAGAAAAGGGGAAAAAATCGTTTCTTGACTTTTTTTCAATGTCACTCTATGTCTACTGCATGCCGCTGGTAGACACGTGCTGCGGCACTGAACAGCGGCATCCTCTCCCTTCCCCTCCCCGGTGGCAGACAGTACAGTACAAAATGACTGACAGCCATCCTCATCATCCTGTGAGTGCTCCTGGTTGGCCTTGGTGAGGTCGGCCGGGGGCGCCTGGGTAAAAATAGGAATGACTCCCGGTCATTCCCGGCAGATGGTACAGAATGGCTGGTAACCATCTTCATCATAGCAACTGGGGGCTGAGCTCCATCAGCCCCCTCCCCCCCCTTTCATCTGTAAAGAAAAGATTCTGTACTGCCTGGACTATCATAGCAGCGGGAGGCTGGGCTTCTCTCCCCTGCCACCGTTTAATGTCCTCCCTGGACTATCATAGCAGCTGGAGGCTGCCTCCCCCTCATTTTATCTCACTAAAAACTCAGTGTTTCTTATTCCTGCATTCTTTATTATTTCATCACACAAATGGAGGGACACTGCAATGGTAGCCCAGGAGGGTTGGGGGAGGAGGGAAGCAACGGGTGGAGTTGTTGCAGGGGCACCCCCTAGAATGGCATGCAGCTCATCATTTCTGTGGAATCTGACACGGAGCGGTTGTGCTCTCTGGTTCTCTGCTACACTGGTTCTCTAGTACATTTGCCCCATATTCTAGGCAGGACTGACTCTATTTTTAGATAAAACATAAAGGAGGGAATGACCCAGGGAGTCATTCCCATTTTTGTCTTTGCAACCCGGCCAACCTCAGCGAAGGCCATCCAGGAGCACCCATGATAGCAGCAGATGGTACAGAACGACTGATAACCGTCATCTCATGGCCAATTTACAATGGCATGGCAGACGGTACAAAAGGGATGGTAATCATCTCTGCTACTTTGCAAAGGCAAATGAATGCTGCTGTGTAGCACTGCAGTACCGCCTCTGTCAGCAGCATCCAGTACACATACGGTGATAGTGATAAAAGGCAAAACGGGCTTCATGGTTGCCATGCTATGGCATCTGCCAGGGCAATCCAGAGAAAAAGGGCGCAAAATGATTGTCTGCCGTTGCTTTCACGGAGGAAGGAATGAGTGACGACATTTACCCAGAATCACCCGCGACACTGTTTTTGCACCATCATGCACTGGTATCTCAATCCAGAATTCCAATGGGCGGAGGAGACTGCAGGAACTATGGGATAGCTACAGGATAACTACCCACAGTGCAATGCTCCAGAAATCGACGCTAGCCTCGGTACATGGACGCACACCACCGAATTAATATGCTTAGTGTGGCCATGTGCACTCAACTTTATACAACCTGTTTTACAAAACCAGTTTATGTAAAATCGGAATAATCCTGTAGTGTAGACGTACCTACAGTCTACTGAGAACTATTGCAAAGAAACTAATCCTCTGAGAACTTTCTTTACTGTGTTTTATTTTGTATTGTGTTTGAAACCCAATTTTTAACATCTGGTCTGCTAGCATTGATACTAATTTTTATATTTTAGAAACAACATTTGTTATGAAAAGGAAAACACACATTAAAAATTACATGTTTTGTGGAAACTAAAACAAAGGAAAAAAGGCAAGCTAGGTTACATTTTTGGCTTACTATCATTAATGATGTCCTATAATACCAGCAGACATTGTATATCTAGTATTTCATCTTTATGAGTGTATGACAGACTGTGTAAACATGGATTGTGTAAGATATAACCATAGGGTTGTCAACTTTCTAATGACACAAAACCAAAACCCTAGCTCTGCCCCTTCCCTGAAGCCCCACCACCCTACCATGGCCCTTCCATGAGGCCCTGCCCCCTGCTCACTACATTACCCTTCCCTGATGGCTTGCTGTCCCCCGCCTCTTTCACTGGGTTGGGGCAGGGGCTTGGGGTGAGGGCTCTGGGGCGGGGCCAGGTATGGGGTGTGAAAAGGGGTTCTGGGCTGTGGCAGGGGGTTGGGGGGTTCTGGGCTGGGGCAGGAAGTTGGGGTGCGGGGGGGTGAGGGCTCTGGGCTGGAGGTGCAGGAGGGGGCTCCAGGCTGGGGAAAGGGGTTGAGTGTGGAGAGGTGTGAGGGCTCTAGGCTGGGGGGCAGACTTTGGGCTTGGGCCACGGATGAGGGTTTTGGGATGCAGGAGGGGGCTTCAGGTTGGGGGGTTCTCAGGGCTGGGGCAGGGGCACGGGCTTACCATGGGCGGCTCCCGGTTGGTGGTGCAGCAGGGCTAAGGTGTTGCGCGCGCCTGGAAGCAACCAGCAGGTGCGACGCTAGTAGGTGGGGGGGCAGGAGACTCTGCGCTGCTCTTGCCTGCCATTGGCACTGCCCCTCCAGCTCCCACTGGCCAGGAACTGGCCAATGGGAGTGTGGAGCATGTGCTCGGGCCAAGGGCAGTGCCTGGAGCCACATGGGCCCCCACACCTAGGAGCCGGACCTGCTGGCCACTTCTGGAGCGCAGCACGGTGCCAGCCAGGATAGGTAGGGACCAGCCTACCTTAGCACTACAGCACTGCCGAGTGGCCCCTTAATGGCCCAGTGAGTGGTGCTGACTGGAGCCACCAGGGTCCCTTTTTGACCGGGTGTTCCAGTCGAAAACTAGACACCTGGTCACCATATAGAACAAAACAGTTTCTTGAGACAAACACTGATCTTAGTTGAGGTCTCTAGGTGCTATTGGAATGTATATAATAAATAATAATTAGTGGATTTTTGGTGGTATTCCAATAAGAAAAGATTAACAAAATATCAGTGAATACAGTAACAGAGAAAGTAACCTGAAAACACAACCCAAGAAGCAACATTATACATGCTGAAAAACTAAAGTGACAAAATCTTGCATTTTGGCAAGCTTTAGGTAACCTGGAAAGTTTGGAGGCCTGTGAGTATTTAAATAACCACCGGTGATAGTCAGGTAGTTGAAATCACTTCTTAGCGCTAGATTCAGATCAATCCATACAGATCAGTCTATACAGATCTGCACACAGGAGCATGGAACTACTCTCTTTCACATGGAAGGGGACAAGGGAACCCCCACAGATGCTAGAGCTGCACATTTTGAAGGTGGGGTACATAAGAGAGAGAGAGGGAAAGAGTTGCTGCACTTCACAGCACTGGACTCTGTTCTGTACCCAAATAAAACAAGTGAAGGAATACAACTCAGAGATGTATTACTCTCCAATATGCCCCCACTGTGACTGCAAGTGGATCACAGTGACAGCAGCATGGGTCTACCAGTAACCTCACTGCCAGGTGTCTTGGAGGCCACCAAGTAACTGCTGTGTCTGTAGGATGGCTCTGAGCTTCACATAGCAGAGGAATCCCTTTCCCTGGGGCCTTATTTAGCCACAGATTGGGGAGGGAATGTAGCATCTAAAATCCGCCACCCCCACACAGTGTTTGTCTCTCCCTTTAGCCCACTGTCATGGATCAACCATGCGAAAGGACAGGGAACAATCTAGAACAGTATACTCACAAGTGAAATATATGGGGCAAAAGAAAACAAAAGCATGAGCAAGCAAGCAAGATATCAGGCACTTCTGGAAATCTCACCTAAGTGATTTAAGAACACAAGTCTCACAGAAAGTCAAATGAAACTTGTGCCCCTAAATCATTAGGTACGTTTTAAAATCCCATCCATTAACCATTCTTTAACAATGCTCCTAGTCATTTTAAATCCTATTTTGACCCCTTTAAAAATGACCCAACATCAGTGCAGAAACACTAATAAACACTGATAAACAGTAAAATAGAGAGATCAAGTCAATAAAAAATATATCAAATCGTATGTTTAATCAGGGTTCCTCCACATGTTAGATTAGTGCTAAATGAACAACTAGAGAACAGCGTGACAGATATGAATATGAAAAACAATGGAGGCTACTGAACATGTTGTTCTAGCTAGATCACCACAGAAATATTTAACACAAGTATATCTGTAGCTATGATTCACTGAGAAAACCAGAGTGTTTAATGACCTTGAGTCAGGTTTCCTTCAGTGTGGAGTAGTGGTCTAGGGTTAGCACAGTAGATTGAAATACGAAACATGTACCAATACTGCCTGGCTCAAGACCTGCTAAAGGTTTTTTCTTACACTGACACTGATTCATCTGTTATAGATATGTATTTTTACTTGAAACACCAGAGATATGTGAACAGATGAGCATCAGTCCCTTCCTTCCTTAAAGACCATAGAAGATGATAAATGTGTCCAAAATGTGTCTCTGAGATAGCAAAGTAATAAAAAGAATGAGTGACATTTATATAGCACCTTTCATCCAAAGAGCTCTACAAACTATCCACAAGGGATCCTTTCCTCCCCTGCTAAAATGAAGCCATCTCTGAGGTGGAAGGCAGCAGCCATTTAATAGCACAAAACAATACTATACACTTTTTGAGAGAGAAAGTGAGGAATATCATATCCCACTGAAACAGCAGGGGGATATTTACTAGTAGGCTAACATTTTCAAACAAAATGTAGGACACAAATCCTCATTTAGCAACAGAGTCCTGTGGCATCTTAGAGACTAACAGATGTATTGGAGCATAAGCTTTTCTGGGTGAATATCCACTTCGTCAGACGCATGTGATGGAAATTTGCAGAGGCAGGTATAAATATGCAGGCAAGAATCAGTCTAGAGATAAGGAGGTTAGTTCAATCAGAGAGGATGAGGCCCTCTTCTAGCAGCTGAGGTGTGAACACCAAGGGAAGAGAAACTGCTTTTGTAGTTGGCTAGCTATTCACAGTCTTTGTTTAACTCTGAGCTAATGGTGTCAAATTTGCAAATGAACTGAAGCTCAGCAGTTTCTCTTTTAAATCTGCTATTGTGTGTCCAAGGAGGTTGAAGTGTTCTCCTACAGGTTTCTGTATATTGCCATTCCTGATATCTGACTTGTATCCATTTATCCTTTTACGTAAGGACTGTCCAGTTTGGCCGATGTACATAGCAGAGGGGCATTGCTGGCACACGATGGCGTATATATACACATCTATTGCTAGAAGAGGGCCTCATCCTCCCTCATTGAACTAACCTTGTTATCTCTAGACTGATTCTTGCCTGCATATTTATACCTGCCTCTGCAAATTTCCATTACATGCGTCTGACGAAGTGGGTATTCACCCACGAAAGCTTATGCTCCAATACATCTGTTAGTCTATAAGGTGCCACAGGACTCTTTGTTGCTTTTTACAGATCCAGACTAAAATGGCTACCCCACTGATACTTAAATCCTTATTTAGGCACTTAAGCCAGTGGTCTGATTTTCAGAGGTACCAAGCAACCATATCTTCCACTGAAGTCACGAAATTAGAAGTTTATTAATATAGCATCTTAGCTGTAGACCACTGAGCATAACAAACAAACAAATACAAATTTTAAATCAACACAACTCCAAAAAAGATACAAATTTTAAAAACACAAGATTAACCCTTTCCTACAAATCAGATACACCTTTACAATTACCACCCCAATACAATATATGAAAATATAGTAAAAATAATTGGTATTACATTGTTTCAGGGGTTCTCAAACTTCATTGTACCATGAGCCCCTTCTGAGAACAAAAATTACTACAGACCCCAGGAGGGGGACCAAAGCCTGAGCTATACCCCTTGGTGTATATCATCATAGCACATCCTGAATTATTAGACAATTAGAAATGATGAAACTGTCTGAATCAGAAAATAGTAAAGACCTGTAGTTGAATGTTTGAATGCTTGGATAATTTGAAGAGTGTATTGAATTCTTTATAGTTCAGAGTCATATACCAGTGCAAAAACACAGTGCAATTATTTAAAACATGCCTTAGTATACATTTGAAAGCCTGAATGTGTGGCTCTTCCATCAAGAATATCCACTATATATTCTAATGCCTATGCTGCTACTGACAAACTAGAGCAGAACCCAATCACCAGGTGTTTTGAATGTGTTATGTGAGCAAGACTATTCTAAACCTAGTGTTCAAATTTTCCTTTCCTAAGGAGATAGATTTTCCTAAAGAGGGGGATTTCACTAAGAAGTAGCTTTCTTGAATTTTGCAGCATAACAAGTTGCAATGCTTATATGATTCAACAGGGCTTCAAATTCCCCATTTCAAAGAATGAACATTCAATGTGAAAAGCCCTACTCAAGTCCAAAATTATCCTATCTGGAATTCAACAGTATTAGAAAACTAAAACTTCAGATTGTTGTGTTGAGTGATAATCACAAGACTCTCAAATTGGTATTACACAGGTATATCCTATGGCTTTGGAAAGTTACTTCTAACGATCTAGGCCCAGATCCTCAAAGACACCTTTCATTAACAGATATAAATGCATTAATTTTTGGTCTAAATATTTTGTGTGTGCACACATGTATATACACATACACTGGTTATAATCTCACAACACATTTTCATGTGTATATGTATATCTATCATGCAATAATTTTATATGAAGAATTTGGGATGCAGAAATTGAGCAGACCCTGACAGCCTGTTAAAAATGCCTTTGACAGTGATGCTGGGTTGTTTTTTTAAAAACATATTTATGTTTATTTCAAAAAGTATTTTCAAATGTGAAGCAACAAATGTTCCCTTACAAATGTACATACCTTGCTGCATTCATAAAAACCTACATTTTCAAATGCAGTTGTGAGATGCACATTTACTTGTTTGCGTGACTAGTCATATTCTGTGTCTGCTGCTAACTGGCTTGCATCCCATTCTTATACTGAAAACAGAAAGCTATATTTGTCTTTCAGCTGTTGCTGTTTGTCAGGACCCAATAAACATGGCTAACTCCTCCATAGTAACCACTACTAAAATGTTAGACCAAAACCACAAGGTGAAAGAAAAACTACTGCTTTCATCAGCCATTTGTTCATGAAAGATGAAATGACAACTGCAAGTTTCAAAATTCCTGATGCCTGCCTCTTGGAGAAAAAAATAAGAAAATTCTCACATTGCTGTCAGCGAGTGAAGACAATCATACAAATGATCACAACATTTGTTTGTGTATATAGTCTGGTCTCATGTTAGACTACAAGATATATATGAAAATATAAATCCAGGAGTTTATTGTATGTTCTGGAGAAGTCCTGCGTTTCACTGCACATTAAAAAAAATCTGTTACAGCCCTCCACTAAAAGATAACTACAAGATTCTCTTACAAAGAAAATGCAGATTGCCATTTACAGCATATTAGATACTGTAGGTGTAAATTCCTGTGACAAGAAGCTATGAAAGGAAGAGGAATGGGGATCATCATATCAATTAAAGCAGAGAAGTATTATTTTCTTGGCAGATGTGGCATGGTTGTTGATTAATGTTACATTTCAGAGCTGCCATTACTAAATTATCTTGTTTACAGTGAAGATACATTCTTTTCACCCTGCAAAAAGAATACTGAAAACTACCAAGAAAGCCCATGTAAATTTAGAGGAACTTATGTTTAAATGATATATTCAATATTTATAGAATTAATTCCACTCATATTTAGAACTAGAACAAGTCAGTGTTGACAGTATAAGAGTCAGCTTGACAAGCACAATTATTGTCCTAGTAACTTCAGTAAACAGAACTCTTTTTGCAGGACTCAGTTTAAATAACAGGCAGTGACAGACTGAACAGTTTAGTTAGCACTTCCAACCTTTCAATAGCTAGTCCAAAGTATGATTATTTAAATTACAGTATTTCTAACATTAAGAGGTTAAGGAATAAGTCTTCAGTAGCTTTTGTATAGTAAATATGGTTTCCCTTGTGAGTGTTGACAGCTTTTTCTTTTGTCACAGTGAATCTACTGGAAATATCATAGCACCAGCAAGGGTATATGATAATACAACAGTTGGCTCATATACAAAATCCTTCATCTAAGGACCTCAAAGTACTTTATAAACATTAATTAAGGATCATTAATTAAGTAGAACAAGGACAATGGATTTCAAAAAAGCATACATTAACAAACTACAAAAACGGGTAGAAAATATAAGGGAAAAAGAAGTTCAAGAGCACTGGCAGTTTCTCAGAGACAATATTAAAGGCACAACAGCAAACTATCCTGATTTGAAGGAAAGATAGGAAGAACAGTATGAGGCCAATATGGCTACATCAGGAGCTCTTTATTTACATGAAAATCAAAAAGCAATCCCACAAAAAGTAGAAACATGGACAAACTGCTAACGAGTAGCACAAGAGAAGCACAGCACAAACATGTAACATAAAACATTCCATTTACAAATACCTGGAGGATGAAGGGGTGATCACTAGTAGCATGGATTTACCGAGAACAAATTATGCCTAACAAGCTTGATTTCCTTCTTTGACAAAGTAACTGATTTGGTGAACAGAGGAAATGCAGTAGACATAATATAATATAATATACCTGAACTTTAGCAAGACTTTTAAACACAGTCCCACATGACATTCTCATAATTAAGCTGGACACATACCATTAAGTGGATATTTAATTGGTTAAACAGCCACAGACAAAGAGTATTAATGGAATAATATCCGATTGGAAGGAGATCTCAAGTGGGATTTCACAGGAATCTGTTCTGGGCCCAGTGTTATTTAACATCTTTTTTAATAACCTTCATGTAGGAATAGAGAGCATACTGATCAGGTCTGCAGATGTCACAAAGCTGGGAGGGTTGCAAACACTATGGAAAATAGAACTAAAATTCAAAGGGATCTTGATAAATTGGAGAACTGTAGGCTATAGATAACAAAATGAAATTCAACAAAGACAAATGTCTCTACACTTAGGGAAGAAAAACAAATGCAGAAATACAGAATGGAGGATAACTGGCTTGGCAGCAGCATTGCTGGGAAGTATCTGGGAGCTGTGGTAGATCACAACCTCAACATGAGTAAACAATACAATGCTGTTTCAAAAGAAGCAAATGCAATTTTGGGTTGCATAAATAGAAGTATAGCATGCAAGTCACAGGAGGTGATACTACCACTCTGCTTGATGTTGGTTAGGCCTCAGCTGGAGTCTATGTCCAAATCTGGTCACCTCTGTATAAAAAGGATGTAGAAAAACTGGAAAGGATCCAGAGATGAGTGACAAAAATGATCAAAGCAATGGAATGAAAGCCATATGAGCAAAGGCTGAAGGAACTGGGTATGTTTAGTTTAGAAAAGAGGAGATTAAGGGGGGACATAATAGCTGTCTTCAAATACTTGAAAGGCTACCATAAGAAAGGCGGAGAAAAATTGTTCTCTCTTGGCACAGAAGGCAGTACAAGAGGCAATAGATTCAACTATAGCATAGCAGATTTAGATTAAATCTCAGGAAAAATTTCCTAACTCTAAGAACACAGTAGACAATGAAACACAAACTGCCTAGTGAAGTTGCAGAATCTCCTTCACTGGAGGTTTTCAAAAAGAGGCTGGCTGGCCCTCTGTCTTGGATGGTTTAGACCAGTGGTCCCCAACCTTTTTGTGGCCAGTAGCACATTCATGTTTTCAGAAGAGCGTGGCAGGCGCCAACAATTTTTCAATGCTTATTTTGTATTTATACATTAAATAATACGAAAAAACATCATATTTAATATTACATAATATATGGATCCATAAGATAAAAAGGGTAATTTTACATGTAAAAGGTATTAATCAAATTATTCGGCAATGACTCTTTGGAGCCAGAGAGAAGCCACGGCCCAGCGCCTACTGGGGACAGAGAACACTGGTGCCCGCAGCCCCGGAGAAGCAGGAGAGAAGCCTCTTCTCTCCCATGCTGGGCACTAGGCGAGCCCCACGCCTGCCAGGGACAGAGAACACCAGCACCCGCAGCCTGCAGCCCCGGAGTTCTCTGTCCCCTGTGGGGCAGGGCCATGGCTTCTCTCTGGCTTTGAAACCGTGGCGCTGCCCCTGCTGGGGACAGAGAACTGCGCCCACAGCCTGCAGTCCTGAAGAAGGCAGAGAGAGAAGCCACAGCCCCACGCCTGCCAAGGACAGAGAACATCGGTGCCCGCAGCCTGCAGCCCCGGAGTTCTCTGTCCCCGGCAGGCGCGGGGCCATGGCTTCTCTCCCCTGCTGGGCACTAGGCGGGCGCACACAAATGTCCTGGCGGGTGCCATGGTGCCCGCAGGCACCACGTTGGGGACTACTGATTTAGACTCAACAAATCCTGCATCTTGACAGGATGTTAGCCTAGATGACCTTGGCAGTATCTTCTGACCCTATGGTTCTATGATTTTATGTAGGGACAACATCAGAGAGGTTGAGTTACACCTAGCAAGGAACATAAAAGACAGTAAGAAGGGGTTATATAAATACATAAGGAGCAAGAGAAAGATGAAGGAAAGTGTAGGTCCGTTGGTCAGCTAATAACAGATGATACCAAAAAGGCTGAGGCATTTAATGCTTATTTTGCATCAGTCTTCACTACAAAAGGTTAATTGTGAATCTTAATACACTTAATATCAACAACCAGGGAGAAGAAACATAAACCAAAAATAGTGATAGAACTGGTTAAAGAATATTTAAATAACTTAGATATATTCAAGCCAGTAGGGGCTGATGACATTCATCCTAGCGTACTTAAGGAACTAGCTGAAGTAATCTCAGAACCATTAGCGATTATCTTTGAGAACTCATGGAGGACAGGTGAGGTCCTAGAGGACTGGACAAGGTCAAACATAGTACCTATCTTTAAAAAACGAACAAAGAGGACCTGGGGAATTATAGATCATTTAGCCTATCTTCAATACCCAGAAAGATACTGGAACAAATTATTGAATAATAAATTTGTAAACATCTAGAGCAATGGCTTTGAACCTTTCCAGACTATTCTACCCCTTTCAGGGGTCTAATTTGTCTTGCACACCCCAAGCTTCATCTCACTTAAAAACTACTTGCTTTCAAAATCAGACATAACAAAACAAAAGTGTCACAGCAAACTATTACTGAAAAATGTCTTACTTCCTCATTTTTACCATATAGTTATAAAATAAATCAATTGGAATATAAATATTGTACTTATATTTCAGTGTATAGTATATAGAGCAGTACAAACAAGTCATTGTCAGTATGAAATTTTAGTTTGTACGGACTTTGCTAGTGCTTTTTCTGTAGCCTGTTGTAAAAGTGGGCAAATATCTAGATGAGTTGATGTACCCCCTGGAAGACCTCTGCATACCCCCAGGAGTACAGTTGAGAACCACTCATCTAGAGTATAATAGAGTGATAAGTAATAGCCAACATGTATTTGTCAAGAACAAATCATGCCAAACAAACCTCATTTGCTTCTTTCACAGGGTTACTGCCCCAGTGGATAAGATAGAAGCAGTAGACATGAAATAGTTTGATTTTAGCAAGAGTTTTGACACAGTCCCATATGACAATCTCATGAGCAAACCAGGAAAATGCAGTCTAGGATAAATTACTATAAAGTGAGTGCACATCTAGTGGAAAAACAATACTCAAAGAGCAGTTATCAATGGTTCACTGTCAGTCAGGGAGGACATATCTAGTGAAGTCGTGCTGGGCCCAGTACTGTTCAATATATTCATTAATCACTTGGATAATGGAGTGGAGAATACACTTGTAAAATCTTCAGATGACACCAAGCTGGGAGGGGTTGCAAGCATTTTGGAGGACAGGATTAGAATTCAACATGTCCTTTATAAATTGGAAAATTGGTCTGAAATCAATAAGATGAAATTCAACAAAGACAAGTTCAACATACTTCACTTAGGAAGGAAAAATCAAATGCATAAATACAAAATGGGGACTAACTGGCTAGGCTGCAGAAAAGGATCTTGGAGTTACAGTGGATGACAAATTGAATATGAACCAACAAAATGATGCAGTTGCAAAAAAGGCAAATATCATTCTGGGATCAGGGCCAGCGCTTCCATTAGGCGATCCCAGGCAGTCGCCTAGGGCACCAGGATTCAGGGGGCGGCATTTTGTGTGCTCCCCACGGGGAGCACAGGAGCTTCCGGTTCCGCTCCCATTGCGCCGCCGAAGAAGGACCTTCTGCCGACATGCCCTGGAAAACAGCAGCAGGCAATTGAGCAGCTCAATGACTGCCACTGTCGCCTGCGGCATTTCGGCGGATGGTCCTTCTTCGGTGGTGCGATGGGAGCAGAACTGGAAGTCCCCACACGCCCCGTGGGGAGCGCACAAAATGCTGCCCCCCGAATTCTGCCTATGGCCCCAGAAACCCTGGTGCCACTCCTGTCTGGGATGCTGTAACAGTAAGCAATTCTGCACCAGTAAGTAAATTCTGGGATGCATTAACAGGTGTGTTGTAAACAAGACACGAGAAGTCATTCTTCCGCTTTACTCTGCGCTGGTTAGGCCTCAACTGGAGTATCGTGTCCAGTTCTGGGCACCGCATTTCAAGAAAGATGTGGAGAAACTGGAGAGGGTCCAGAGAAGAGCAATGAGAATTATTAAAGGTCTTGAGAACATGACCTATGAAGGAAGGCTGAAGGAATTGGGTTTGTTTAGTTTGGAAAAGAGAAGACTGAGAGGGGACATGATAGCAGTTTTCAGGTATCTAAAAGGGTGTCATCAGGAGGAGGGAGAAAACTTGTTCACCTTAGCCTCCAATGATAGAACAAGAAGCAATGGGCTTAAACTGCAGCAAGGGAGATTTAGGTTGGACATTAGGAAAAAGTTCCTAACTGTCAGGGTAGTTAAACACTGGAATAGATTGCCTAGGGAGTTGTGGAATCTCCATCTCTGGAGATATTTAAGAGTAGGTTAGATAAATGTCTATTAGGGATGGTCTAGACAGTATTTGGTCCTGCCATGAGGGCAGGGGACTGGACTCGATGACTTCTCGAGGTCCCTTCCAGTTCTAGAGTCTATGAGTCTATGAGTTAAGCAGCTGCTCTGGGCCCAGGCAGCTCACCCTGCCATACCTGCAAAGCATGCATCACTTGGAGGAGGAGATCAAAAGGAGAACAGGCAAGTCTAGTGGGCCAGCAAATAGTGGAGGTGAACAGGCTTACACTCTGAGTTACTGGGAAGGAGCACTATAGGAGCTCCTGCAGCCTGAGGGCTGTACTGTTGTTGCCAAACCCAAAAGGAAGAGACTTGTGATTCTCAGGAGGCCTGAGACTTTATTTTTGATTCCAGTTATTTAATGTCTACTTTAACTGTCAAGAAAGAGGGGACTGGAAGGAAGTGATCCATGGAGGCAGCAGTATAGCACTTTGGGGATGTAAGACTTCACTGCTTACACTGGGCCCTGGATCGGAACATGGTGGAGACAGTAGGCCCAGGTTTCCCTACTATCTCCCAGAGAGTGTTGAATGCAGAAGCCTACCCCTGAAATGAGATATCTAAAGGAGAGAAGGCCATGAGGACAGAAGGGTCAACATCCCAATACCTCAACCCATGGGGAGACCCAGGGCTCCCCTCTCCTAACCCAGAGGGCAGACTAAACACGTCCTGGCTGAAGGGCTGAGCCACAGAAGGAACTGACTACCACAAGACCAGCATAGCTATCAATATGGGGCGCCAGAAAAGACAAGAAACTGCCAGGCCTTGCGCAAACACTGGGTGGCACTATGGAGTTCTATCTCCATAGTCATATATAAGGCATGGGGGGTGATTGTCCTGCTAAGCTAGGCATTGATGAGGACTCAGTTGGAGTACTGTGTTCAGTTTTGGGCATGACAAACTGGTGAGAGTTCAGCGGAGAGCAATAAAAATGATAAAAGATTTAGAAAACCTGACCTACGAGGAAAGGCTAAAAAACTGCACATTTATTCCTGAGAAAAGACGACTGCGGGGGGGGGGGGGGGGAGACAGGACCTGACAATCTTCAGGTATGCTAAAGACCGTTATAAAGAGGACAGTGATTGGTTGGTTATTCTCCAGGTCCACTGAACGCAGGACAAGAAATAATGGGCTCAATCTGCAGCAAGGGAGATTTAGATTAGGTATTAGGAAAAACTTTCTAACTATAAGGATAGTTAAGGGAGGCTGTGGACTCTCTGTCACTGGATGTTTTTAAGAGCAGGTCAGACAAGCACCTGTCAAGCCCTCTCTCCATCCACAAGGAGGTAGAGCATGTATACTCACACTATAAATTCCCCATGCTGCCCCATCAATTTCACTCAGCTCTGTCCTGAAGTGACCATCTCCAGGACCTGGGATAGCTCAGGCTATGTCTACACTACAGCATATGTTGGCATAACTTGCATATGTTGCTCAGAGTGTGAATAAATCACCCTCCTGAGTGACATAAGTTAAACCAGGTGAACTGTACTATCTCGGCGGGAAAGCTTCTCCCACTGACATAGCTTCTGCTGCTCATGGGGACTGAAATAGTGAAGCGTATGAGAGAGCTCTCTCCTGTTGGCTTAGAGAGCTTACAGATGCGCAGCTGCATTGGTGCATCTGTGCTACTGTATACTCTCTAGTGTAGCCATGCTCTCGGTCTCTATGCTCTGTCAACTCTTTGCTGAAACTACCAACAAGAGTACCAGTTCACACCAAAGATGATCATGATTTTGTGATGTAGCCATCAGTCTACTGGGATCCGGATTTAAACCACTAATTTATTTCAAACAGGGCAAAATACAATTCTCAGATGGTCACAACTGTCAGTCTACTATTTCACATTTGAAACTGGATTATAAATGTCTTGGGATAGAGACTAAGATCCTGATCCCTCCCTGTGTTATGCATGTGGTTAACTTTATGCATGCAAATAGTCCCATTGGTGAATAGTCACACGGAATTCATTGAGACTGCACATACGCATAAAGTTACCTACGTGTTTTAATAGGACCTATGTCATAGATGTATGTGGGGCCACAAACGCCAGCATTCAAAACATTTAATTTATTTAAATTTAAAATAATAAAGATTCCTATCCCTAGGTGCCCTTACATAATTAATCATACAATACAGACAATTAAATTAAACCTCAGAAGCACTGAAATCAATTCCACAGGACCTTGGCCAGCTAGCCACCTGCCCCCTTCATCATCTAGGAAGCACATGCTTTGCCCTCTCCAGAGACCCTATCTTTTGCAGTGTGCCTGCAAAGTCACCAAATTTGGGTTATTTCAGAACAAGTGAGGGAGCAAGTCCCAGAGTCCTGAAGCCCTGGTAGAGAATGCTCTAACAGTTTTTTTATAATGAGGGGGACCAGCTTGAACAGCCCTGCTGGACACAGCTACGGCAGTATGACAATGGTAGAGGCAAGCCAATGGTTTAGGCCAGTCCTAGGCCATTAGGGCTTTATAGAATATGACCAACACCTTAAACTCCACTTGGAGACCAATGGGCAGCTAGTGCAGGTCCCAGAGCAATGGGGTCATGTGCTCCCAGTGAGATGCCCCCTTCAATAAGAGAGCATATACATTCAGCCACAAGCTTCAGTCTTTGAATAGTTTGAAGGTGTAGTCCCATGCAGACCACATTGCAATAGTCTAATCTTGAGGTGACAAAAGCATAGATACCAGTGGCAAGGTATACTATGGAAAGAAAAGGTCACAACCTCCTAGCCAGACACAGATAGTGAAAAGCTGACTGGGTCACTACTGTAATATGATTACTAAACAGTGTCTGCATATCTAAAATCGTTGATTTGTGGACACCATTAATTAATGGCAGATGTACTCTCTCAACCAAAGTGGCTGATCTTGCCTCTGTCAACTCCTCTGACTACTTCCGTCCAACCCATCATCATCAACTCAGCTTAGCTGTCTGAGGTGCTGACCTACATCATCTGAATCACACAAGATGAAGACATACAGCTGGATGGTATTTGCATACTGAAAACACCAAGCCACATACCCCATCACTGCCCTCCTAACAGCCCTATATTCACACTGAACAGGAGGGGTAAGGTAATGGTCCCCAGTCAGGGTCTGGTTGGGAAGCATGGCCTAGTAGTCATGGCCACAACCCCAGACTGACAAAAGGGTTGTGGGGAGGGGAGCCCGGGCCCTCCCACTCTACTGGGCCCTAACCCAGAGCCCTTCAGGCTACCAGTAACCTAGCATCCAAGACTAATTAAGACTGTCCTCTCTGGGCCTCTTCCTCTTGTCTTCCCCTCTGGGGTCAGCTCAGTCTAAGGCCTTAGCCTGGTTGGAAAATCCAAATCAACAGAAACAAGAGGGAGTTGCCACTGTCCATGGCCACAGGATACATCCCTCTCTGCTTGTCTCTGCGGAAGGTCCTCCCTTCCCTCAAGGAGGGCTCCTTTGGGCAACTGTGTTAGAGCCTTTAGGTTTCCCTTTGCTCTGCTCTGCTTTGCTGGAGCTATGTAGGGTGACCAGACAGCAAGTGTGAAAAATCGGGACGGGGTTGGGGGTAATAGGAGCCTATATAAAAAAATTTTAAAAAGACCCCAAAATCAGGACTGTCCCTATAAAATCAGGACATCTGGTCACCCTAGAGCTATGGGCTGCAGATCTGCTCACCTTCAGCTCTGCTCGCCAAATGAGCTAATTCTCTGCCTTTTTAATTCCTCCAGCAGATACAGCAAGTGCGGTGGGCATGGCTGGCTGAGCCCAAAATAAGCCCTTCTTGCTCAGTGTGGAGTTTGTACACCCCATCACAGGTGACAGTAGCACACTGCAGCACCACACGCTTGAGCTCTTTAGAAAGAAGAGCAGTAGCCCAAAACTACCTGTTGAGATCTCACTGAGAGAAAAGAACAAAGCCACTCTAGAGCAGCCCTGTCCACTCCCACTAGGTCCACACAGGGCCGGCGCTTCCACTAGGCGACCCTAGGCGGTCGCCTAGGGTGGTAGGATTTGGGGGGTGGCATTTTGTTGCCCTCGGCAGAAATTTGGCAGCAGGGGTTCCCTCTGCTCCGGGTCTTCGGCGGACATTTGGCGGCGGATCCTTCACTTGCTCCGGGACCCGCCGCTGAAGTGCCCCGAAGATGTGGAGCAGAAGGATGCCCGCCGCCGAATGCTCAGAGGAGGAGCACTGCCGCCTAGGGCAGCAAAAACTGTGGCGCTGCTCCTGGGTCCACAAGCAAGCCAGTTCCACCTCCTGACCCATGGAATTAAAGGGAACTCAGAACATAATACTACCATCTGGGGCCAGATTTTTCAAGGCAGTTAAGCACCTAACTCTCATTGAAATCAATGGGAATTAAACATCTAAATATCTTTTAAAATCTTGTCCCTAGTCTTCATCCATCACTTGGTGGTGGTCGACCAAATAATAGCAACCGCAATAATATTCATCAATGCACAATCATCAGATAGTAATTTTCCCTCATTACTCATCAGGCTGGATTAGAACAGGTGACCTAAAAGTGTAAGGTTATTATCAATCAACCCCCTGAGCCCACTAGCCTTCCTTAGCATCCCTTTTGTAAACATGCTAAATATCTCTACCCTTCAAAATCCAGCCAGGACCAATCACTATATATTATACACAAATGATTAAACAATCATATATCAGAGTAAACAATTACTCCCATTATTTGGTTTAAATTTAATTTGTGTACAAATAAAAACCTGCAATTTTATCAAAAACAAGTGAGTTGTTTATAAATGTTATTGTACATTTGCTGAAAACAACAGGCAATATAAGTGGAGTCTAGTGAATTATTTTTAATACTTTTCAAGAGTATTTTTACCTGCCTCTGTAGTAAGTTATGTAATAGATTAACCTAACATAACTGAAAGACAAATATATAGAAATTAACACTGAGATATTCTAGTTCTCATACTACCATTTTATTAGAGAACTGTTTAATAGCTTCCTTACATAATTTAAAAAAGTGTGTGTATGAATGTTAATTCTCTGAGCATACAAAGTAATATCAGACATTATTCTGATCTGTTGCCCAGGCACAAGCCCTTGCTAGTTTATTCCAAACTAACTCTTCTGGAATGAGCCTGCTCAGTCTCCAGTGCCAGAATGGGCTTTCACTTTAAACCAAATAAGGCAGCAGCTTGCCAAACCTGGAGGTGACGTTTGATTCTAGCTATTAACATGGAGCTGAGCCACTGATGACTGTATGACTGAATTGACACGATTCCTTACTTACAGCGAGTGTTACAGTCCTAATCTAACAGTTTATCAAATTTGCTATTTTCTGTCAGAACATAAAAACAAAACTTCCAGGTACATTTCAATACACTAATTAGATAAAGAATGTAATTTCCATTCAGAAAACCTACACCTTGTTGAAACACATCTCCCTTTTAAATAAAAAATATAGAAATGCTTTGTAACTTAGTTATTAAATACAAAAAACACATTTAAATAAAGCCAGGTTTGAAACACAAACTAACAACAGAAAGGAAATTCCCATGTAATGTTATAACTATATCCTTAACTCGTGATAAAGGCACAACAGAGATATTGTCAGGGTTGGTAGATTCAAAATTTCAGGCAGTCAGTACTATGATAATGGGATAGATAGATGGATATTTGATGTATTTGTATCTGTTTGTAAACACAAGGAAGGGCTGGGTTTTCAAAGGAGTCTAAGGGCTCTAAGGGTATTAGGTGCTTAAATGCCAATGAACTTCAAGGTGAGTGAGGCATCTAATTCCCTTAGGGACCTTTAAAAATCCCAGCCATATTTTACATGTGCCTCTTTCCCTTCCTTCACCATATACTTCAGTGTTCTTTTTTAAAAGATATTTTAAAAAATCAGTGTCCAAATCTTACACAGCATGAAAGCCCTACAAAAACCCAGCGTGCTCAGAAAGGCAACATTAGGTTTATTTTAATAATTCAGTTTCCAGCTTCTCAGTTGTTTAGAATAAAATCACTTAGAAATAATATATTTCACAAATTTACAAAAAATGCCATGTCAGCAAAATGTTATTTTTGCATTTAATATTTCTTTGTTAATCTATGACAGACCTTTAATGCAGGCCTTAAAAAACTCCAAGATGCCTACTCACCACTGCAAAGTGACACGCTTCCCATGGCAAGTAAGAGAGGGGTTAAGTCTTCAACTTCTGCAGGATTTTAAGAAAAAAATCTAGCCCCTATGGTTGCAAAGGTGAGCCAAATATAAACCAATATAGTGCTGTCTTCCTACAGACTGCTCCAGTGAATTCCAGCATCAGAATGAAATTAATAAGAATCTGATCAGTTTCAGTCTTCCTGTTCAGAATCTCTGGGTAGCAGGAGGAAGCACTGGAGCTATGCACAAGGGGGGAAGACAGCAAAAGTAGAGATTGGTGCCTGGTCTACACTACATAGGCCTGGTCTACACTACACGTTTAAAGCGATTTTAGCAGCGTTAAACCGATTTAACGCTGTACCCGTCCACACTACGAGGCCCTTTATATCGATATAAAGGGCTCTTTAAATTTGTTTCTGTACTCCTCCCCGACGAGAGGAGTAGCGCTAAAATTGGTATTACCATATCGGATTAGGGTTAGTGTGGCCGCAAATCGACGGTATTGGCCTCCAGGCGGTATCCCACAGTGCACCACTGTGACTGCTCTGGACAGCAATCTCAACTTGGATGCAGTGGCCAGGTAAACAAGAAAAGCCCTGCAAAATTTTGATTTTCATTTCCTGTTTGCCCAGCGTGGAGCTCTGATCAGCACGGGTAGCAATGCAGTCCCAAATCCAAAAAGAGCTCCAGCATGGACCGTACGGGAGATACTGGATCTGATCGCTGTATGAGGAAACAAATCTGTTCTATCAGAGCTCCGTTACAGAAGACGAAATGCCAAAGCGTTTGAAAAAAAAATCTACAGGCTACACAGTGCTGCGTGACAAGCGTAACGGGAAGCCAGAGACTCAAACGGATGCTCATGGAGGGAGGGAGGGGGTACTGAGAACTCCAGCTATCCCACAGTCCACAGCAGTCTCCGAAAAGTATTTGCATTCTTGGCTGAGCTCCCAATGCCTGTAGGTTCAAACACATTGTCCGGCGTGGTTCAGGGAATAGCTCATCAATGTACCCCTCCCCACCACCACGTGAAAGAAAAAGGAAAAAAATCGTTTGACTTTTTTTAATGTCACCCTATGTCTAGTGAATGCTGCTGGTAGACGCGATGCTGCGGCAGTAAAGAGCAGTATCCGCTCCTCTTCCCTCCCTGGTGGCAGACGGTACAACATGCTTGATAACTGCTGAATATCCCTGGCTGGCCTCAGGGGCGCCTGGGTAAAAATAGGAATGACTCCCGGTCATTCCCTTTAGATGGGACAGAACGGCTGGTAACCGTCTTCATCATAGCCACTGGGGGCTGAGCTCCATCAGGCCCCTCCCTTTCCTGTGTAAAGAAAAGATTCTGTCCTGCCTGGACTATCATAGCAGTGGCATGCTGGGCTCCTCTCCCCCGCACTGCTTAATGTCCTGCCTGGACTATCATAGCACGGGGAGGCTGCCTCCCCCTCATTTTATCTCACTAACAAGTCACTGTTTCTTATTCCTGCATTCTTTATAACTTCATGACACAAATGGGGGGGACACTGCCACGGTAGCCCAGGAAGGTTGGGGGAGGAGGGAAGCAACGGGTGGGGTTGTTGCAGGGGCACCCTCCGTGAATGGCATGTAGCTCATCATTTCTGCGGGATCTGACACGGAGCAGCTGTGCTCTCTGATACAGTGCTTCTCTAGTACATTTGCCCCATATTCTAGGCAAGACTGACTCTATTTTTAGAAACCATAAAGGAGGGATTGACTTGGGGAGTCATTCCCAGTTTTGCTTTTGCGCCCCCGGCCGATCTCAGCCAGGGCCACCCATGATAGCAGCAGACAGCACAGAAGGACAGATAACCGTCATCTCATTGCCAACTTACACAGGCAGCAAACGGTACAGAACGACTGATAACCGTCTCTGCTATCATGCAAAAGCAAATGAATGCTGCTGTCTAACGCTGGAGTATCGCTTCTGTCCGTGGCATCCAGTACACATACAGTGACTGTAAAAAAAAAAGCTGAACGGGCTCCATGTTGCCGTGCCATAGTGTCTGCCAGGGCAATCCAGGGAAAAATGGCGCGAAATGATTGTCTGCCGTTGCTTTCCCGAAGGAATGACTGATGACATTTACCCAGAACCACCCGCGACAATGATTTTTGCCCCATCAGCCACTGGGCTCTCAACCCAGAATTCTAAGGGGCGGGGGAGACTGTGGGAACTATGGGATGGCTACGGAATAGCTACCCACAGTGCAACGCTCCGGAAATCGATGCTAGCCTCAGACCATGGACACACACCGCCGAATTAATGTGCTTAGTGTGGCCGCGTGCACTCGACTTCATACAATCTGTTTTATAAAACCGGTTTATTTAAAATCGGACTTATCCCATAGTGTAGACGTACCCACAGTTAGGTTGACGTAAGGCAGCCTTGTCCCGCCAATGTAAGTGCTCTCCTAGACGGACATAATAACTCCAACTCCACCGCCACAAGAGGCGTATGTCGGGTTTTTTAGGGCAATGCAGGGTAGGTTTACACTCTGGGGCTCAGCTGACCTAAGTTATGCAATTTCAGCTACATGAATAAAGTAGCTGGAGTCAATGTAGCTTAGGCTGACCTTTTGCTGTGTCTACACTGTGCTGAGTTGACAAGAGAAACTCTCCTGTTGACCTATCTTATGCTTCTTGTTCTGGTAGAGTACCAGAGTTGACAGGAGAGCAATTGGTGGTCGATTTAAGATCCGCTAAACAAGCCCCGGTGGGTAGCTCGCCACGCGTCAATCCCCCCATAAGTGGAGACAAGCCCGCAGTGTCTGTGTAAACACTGTGTTATTTACATTGTCCGTTGGCTGTCTTGTCAATTTCACAGCTGCTGCCTGATGGCTCCCAGCTCAGGGAGCTGAGAAGCCTGGGCAGCTGGCCCCTGTTCCCAGCCGGGAGCTGAGACTCCAGGTGGGCTACTGCCAGGGAGCTGTGCTGAGCTAAGAGCACTGGCTCTCAGCCCACCCCCCTCTTCCCCACACACACACTTCAGTCGGTGTCCTAGTGAGGACACATGTCACAAACAGAAGGAGGACAGTGTGGTCCACCACTGTAATTACTGCGGTGGCTATAAGTCAACCTAATATAGGCTGACTTAAATCTGTAGTGCAGACATGCCCTGACAGAGGGGTGTTGTAGTTGAGTCCCACCCACATTCACACATGTGAGAGAAAATTACCGGAATTCCTTCCCCCTCTCCCTCCCAACCACATATCCACTTGCAACAGCCAGTGGCTGGGGGAGGTGTACATTCACAAAGCTCAGCACCCTCCCTCTCCTCACACAAGGGCATGACTAGAGTACCAGAGCTCCCGTCCTTCACTTCAACCAGGGAAGAGAAAGAGCAGACAGTACTTCAGATTTATCAGGCACCCACTAACCAAAGACTGATATAAAAGATCAGCAGGATCCAATTTATTAACTAGTTATGCACTCTAACTATGTCATTATGAAAAAACTGTATATACTGTATGCAAAGAGTCACAGTTTATTTTAAATTTAGTAACACTTACTAATCAATATTTTAGAGAGAACATAGATATATGTAATGTTTTTAAAGTCTGAAGCAGGAAATATGTTATGCACTGGCTGAAAATTCTAGCCTTTCACCTGTTAAAATCTGGGTTTAAAATACATGCTATTTCACACATATAAATGATTTTCAGAGTCTCAGGTTAGTATTCTCAGATGGCTATTGGTCAAATCACACAAACATTGACTCAGTTTAGCAATTTATCATGACTAACAGGTAAAGCTCACAACTAGGATAGAAGTTTGTTACAGTTCAGGCATGGTGTAGAACAGGGGTCGGCAACCTCTGGCACGCGGCTCGACAGGGTAAGCACCCTGGCGGGCCGGGCCAGTTTGTTTACCTGCCGCGTCCACAGGTTCGGCTAATCACGGCTCCCACTGGCCGTTGTTCGCCGCTCCAGGCCAATAGGGGCGATGGGAAGTGGTGCAAGCTGAGGGATGTGCTGGCCGCAGCTTCCCGCCACCCCCATTAGCCTGGAGAGGCGAACCGCAGCCAGTGGAAGCCGCAGTCGGCCGAACCTGCGGATGTGGCAGGTAAACAAACTGGCCCGACCCGCCAGGGTGCTTACCCTGGCGAGCCGCGTGCCAGAGGTTGCCGACTCCAGGCGTAGAATGAGAAGACCATATATCACATGCTCTACATGTGCCTCCTATGGACTTTGATACAGGAAAATATCTCTGAAAACTGATAGAACAGAATTTTGCAGGCTCAGAAGAAGAAATATGATCTACATCACACCTTCAAATGTGCATTGGGCTGACAGAAGAGACATCTATTTGGCACAGGCATCAAACTGAAGACTACCCAGCAAAGTCAGAAAAACAGGTAAGCTGGAATGTTTGAAGCAAACTGCAATCCAAGAAAACATACTTTGATCCAAAGGAAGCTATTAATAGGCAATCACATGACACAGTCATGACAATAAAAGATTGCACTTTTATGGATAGGGAAGCTATATTCCAAGACTGAATACTAATGATGTCAAGAAAACAAGCAAAGTTATTGCACTAAAAAGAGAGCCACTTATCTATATAGTAATTGAAGTTCTTTGAGATGTGTGGTTCATATCTGTATTCCACTATGGGGTACACATGTGCTCCATGCACCTGAAACTGAAATTTTTTTGCTAGGGTCCATAGGTCCACACCTGCACTCTTCTCTTCAAGCTCCAAACTGAGGGCATAAGGGGAAGTATGGACCAAGTGCCGCTCCAGTTCCTCCTCTACTGCAAATCATGAGTAAAGGATCTGAAGCAGAGAAGCGCAGATAGCGGAACAGAGACAGGGACTACACAAAGAACTTCAGTTACTATATATATAAGTAACCTTTTTTCTTTTCCCCAGTGTTGGTCCCCAAGCACTGTGGATGACTGACAAGAAGTACTTATTAATGAGAAGGGTGTGAGGATCTTTGCAGTACTGATGACTGAAGGACCACCAAATCAAAGGGATGCATCAACTGCAGAGGCTTGCACTAGGGCAGTGGTGGGTAACCTGCGGCCCATCAGGGTAATCTGCTAGCAGGCTGCCAGACAGTTTGTTTACATTTGCACAGCTGCAGGTTTGCCATTCCCAGCCAATTGGAGCTGCGGGAAGCTGCGGCCAGTACCTCCCTGTAGCCCACATCGTTTCCTGCAGCTCCCATTGGCTGGGAATGGTGAATTGCAGCCACTGGGAGCTGCGTGCAGCTGTGCAAATGTAAACAAAATGTCCGGTGGCCCAGACTGATTACACCACTGAACTAGGGCACAATGTCTTGTGAAAGTATGGCCAGAGGTCTACAGTGCTACTTAATAGATGTCAATGACTGGCACCTCATGAAGTGAGACTATGGAAGCTGCCTTGACTCTGGTGACTCAGAATGACTATTTGCATCCTGAAGTGTTAAGCAAATCAACTAATAAACTAACCAAATCATTCATCAGAGAAGAGTTATCTGTTGAGCAGATTCTTTAGCAAGCCATGGATATTTGGAGAGTTATAAGAAGGCTGGAAAAAATATGTAAAAAAAAGTGAAGAGTGATCCTGACAATGACCAAAGTCTATCTTCAGTCTCTAGCATAACAACAAACAATAACAGAAAATGTGTAAAGATCAAATGTATAATGAAGCCATGGGCAATAACCAGATGTAAATAATACATCTTGCAAGAAAAACTGGATTTTCTAAAAGAAATAAAAAATTATGACATCAAGGAAATACAGTAGATGTAATATATTGGCATTTTAGTAAAACATCTAATACATTACATTAAAAAAATCTCTTACGAAATGGATTAGAACTAGTTTGGATATGAGCACTGTCCTGTGGACTTAAAACTGATTGATGGACTACAAACAAAGAGTAAATATATAGGGTAAAATACATATTCATGGCGAGCGGAAAATCCAAGAGAGGGGATTCAGATTCCAGTCAAGTTCTATGCCACATCCATCATCTTGGTATCTGAGTATCTTGTGGAATTATCCCCCTACCTTCCTACTTGACATCCTATCAGGAGGGGCTGTGGTATGCTTCCTTGTTGAAAAGGGCTGCTGGGCCACCCAGAAAGTTGACAGATCCCTAGACAACTGGCATCACCTCCCCCTTTACCCCTCAGGATCTCTGGGTGCTCAGAAGAAAAGATGAAATCTGAGGAAATTCTCCACAAAACCAGAGTGATGACAATGCGCACCACTCCCCGCTCACCTACAATTTCTCCTGGTCCATCTTGTTATAAGCACCTTCCCCTGAGTAGACTACAGACCACACGGATAGGCCTCCAAAAAATGGTGGGGGAGCATAGTGAAGTGGAAGCAGTGAAGTCCTCTGCCATGGGGAATGGGAAATTTGTGCACTGAGCTATGAAACACAATCTGGGCCATTATTATCATTAAGTCAAATCCTTAAATCTTTACCCAGTTTTCTCTTTGTCTTTACTCTGGCAAAACTCCCACTGATTTTAACTGGCCTTTTGCCTAATTAAATAGAATTTCTACTTTTCCATTGTATCTCAATACAAGGGCTAAGCCCTCAGCAGCAATAACAGAAAAGTGATGTGGAGTCAAGGCTGTCAGTGGAGAACTGGAACAACAGGAACACTTGCAGACTAACCTTGCTAGTATAAGATACTCATGGGGAACTATTCCAGTACAATGGGAAAGGAAACATCTAAGAACAGCACCACTGGAAAATATCTCTTTTACAGTCAGATACAAAAGAAATGTTAGTCAAGATAAAGCAGAAAGATGGAAAGAAAACATCAGCTGCTGCAACAGAACCAACTGGGAACCAGAGTGAGCAGCACAAACTGAATGTACCTGTATAAGAACTACAGAGTCCAAGACAATGCCAAAAGAAAGAAGTGGTTATCTATTACACTAGTTGCATTTTTGTTTCCACGTCTATGTATAAGAAATGTCTATGTATAAGAAATATCTATGACATTGTTAAAAATTTTCAAGCGAGCACAAACATTTTATATGTGTACACTGTACAAAACATATAGCCCAGTGGTTCTCAAACTTCCGTATTGGTGACCCCTTTCACAGCTCTGAATGCAACCTGCCCTTATAAATTAAAAACACATTGTTTATAATTAATATTATTATAAATGTTGGAAGTGAAGTAGGGTTTGTGGGGGGAGACTAACACCTCATGACCCCCTGAAAAAATCTTACGATCCCCAGTTTGAGAACCCCTGATATAGCTGAAAACTTCAAATGAAGGGCTAGAAAGACTTTGTGGTCAAGTAAATGACTGTATCACAAGCTGACTGAAATGCAAAATGATCATTCAGGAGCGAAAAAGCTCAATATTAAATATTTCTTTGTTAGGTGAAATGTTGATGATGCTGTGGTATGGTTAAAACAAAGACAGTGCTGTAATACAATCACATCATCAAAAGTGAGACCAGGTTGCTTTAAGAGAGAAATAGGAAGCTGTAACCTGAAGCTTACTGAATGCTGGGCTGGGCAGAACACTGTGAGGCAGCAAATAAAGTAAATCTATTCGCTGTAAACTCCACAGAGCATCCAGACTGTTTTACCAAAGTTGGTACTCCCCCTGTGGATGGAGGAGACAAGAGACGAGTGACATCATACAGGAGAAGGGATAAAGTGCTGTTTCTGCAGCTGTGGGATGAGAAAAAACTTCTGAGGCGTATAAAGGATCTGCTGCCCTGTCCAGCAAAGACACTGCTGACAGGATCTTTATTCCTACAGCTCAGCCTTCAGCTCCCTTTACCAAGCTAGGGAAAAAAGAAAAATAATCCAGTAATAATAGGTGTCAGAAAACTGGTGTACAATGCCACAGAACGTCGTTCTCCCAGGACCTGCTCCTTGGGGATTCAGGCTGAGTGGAGGGATAGATTTTAACCAGCCTTTGATTATAACCAGGGTACGTGTTCTTTTCCATTTCCCTTTTATTATTTTTAACATTATTTTAATTTTTCCTCTTTGACTTTTCTTGAGTGAAGCAATAAACGAATGAACTAGCTGCAGGTTGCATTTATTACTGTTATTCAAATTTAGTAGTTGCTGAAAGTTAACAATTCTGAAATGATTTGTGTGTGTGTGAATTTTAAAGAGACTGCTTTATCAGGCAAAAAGGGCTTCATTTGACTCCTTCTCAGACTTCCAAAACAAAATTCCCGTGTCAAGGAGACACTGGCAAGGGAAGAGGACAGTGTGATTTCCCAAAGCACTAATATTTTCACTTTCCAGTTTCGGACCCCCCAGGGAGCCAGAGACCAGCCTAAGATACTGACCATATTGTAGCTCTCATCAGTTCCAGTAACTGGCCCATATTATCCTTGGGAGAGAGGGGGACTTAGCAGCTGTTCCTTGTGGCTGGATGTTTGTACACTAATCTTCATGTCAGCTTGAGTTATGAAGATTTTGTAATACAAATCTTTATCTAATTCAAGATCTGTGTGTTGTAAGCAAAGGCAGTGGGCCATGCTCCTACAAATGTACAGTTCTGTGATTTCATTTATTTTACATCAGTGATTTATTACAAAGTTATTCTATCATGAACAAGCAAGAAAAAAATCCTATGCATTAACTAGTGGCTTTTAGTGATATTCAATATTAATCTCTTATAGTACTTCACATTTAAAGAGGATTAAGAACACAATCCCTCCTCTTTTTTCGGTATTCTAAGATATTATCCTGAAAACTGGCATTTATTTCAGAGGCTGTCACTTAATAACTGCAACACACAAAAATCTATTTTCCATTCTTAAAGCAAGAGCAAAACATATTTTCTGTCCATTAGGTAAACTTAGTTTAAGTATATATTGCTGAATAGGGCTTTACGTGACATACATCAAATACCAGAATCAGCATTCTTTATTTTCTGCCGGTTTACAGTACTTGCACATACTGAAAGCATGTTTCATTATTCTCTTCCACCTCACTAACATAGTTTTGGAAGTAGTGCATTGAGACTCAGAATTTAGACAAATCTTAGTGCAGTATTACGTAAGTGTCAGAACTTGAAGAATATATACCTCTGATGATGCCATGAAGTCAAACATGATTTGCGGAAATGGTAAGCACCAAAATTCTACTGTAAATTACCCTAGTATAAATCTGAAGTAACTCCATGTAAGTCAATAGAGTTACTCCACATTTATACCACCATAACTGAGATCCACTTTTGCCCTTAAAATATAATGCTCTTAATTTGCTTGATGTTATATAAATGTATATGATAAATGTTTGTTGTATGTGACATGAAAATTCTGGAGAAAAAAAATATGTTGCGTAAAAAGAGTGAAAAATGTCTAGATGTATTGGGACTTTCATTGCCTTTTATGGACTTACAAGGGGAAAATAGTTTCCATTATCTCTAATGAAAAATATTTTAGCAGTGTCTGGTTTATATTTTCCTTTTGTTTAGATTAAGTGCAATGAGGTTTAAAAACATACTAACAAAAGATAAATTACATTTATTGTAACTTTCTGAGGAATAAATAATTTTGCCATTGACTCATCATCACACCTACAGAGTGCGTTGAGACAAAAAGGCTGCTGGTTTGTAGCAAGATGTCAGTGCTCATTAATCACGTGTTTCAAGTTGAAGAACTGTTGATATTATAAAATACATTAGGAAAAAGGAAATGTTTAAAGTTACTTGGCTAGAGCTCAGGAATTTTAATGATGGATTTGTTTGATATTAATGACCCTTTCCTGCTAATCAGATTAGATTTTTTTTCATATATTTGTTCGTGTCCAATACTGCAAAGTGCTGAGAGTTTCCAGCAAATTAGTGAGCATTCAGACTCTTAGGTGGTGCTCAGATCCATGCAAAACTAGGTTGAAAAGCAAAGGATATTCACTCAATTTACATAATGAAAAGTAACACCTATTTATTCACATTTCAATTAGCATAATGACAAGAAAAAATTATTCCTCAGAAATACTTTTTAAGGATTAAAATAGTAAGCAGTAGGATGGTTGATTAATCGCAGTTAACTCGTGATTAACTCAAAAAATTAATCACGATTTTAAAAATTAATCACAATTGCACTGTTAAACAACAGAATTTAACAATAGAATTGTTAAACAATTCAAATTTATTAAATATTTTTGCATGTTTTTCTACATTTTCAAATATACTGATTTCAGTTACAACACAGAATACAAAGTATATATTGCTCACTTTATATTATTTTTATTACAAATATTTACACTGTAAAAATGATAAAAAGAAGTAGTATTTTTCAATTCAACTCAAATAAGTACTGTAGTGCATTCTCTTTATCGTGAAAATGTAACATAAAAAAGGGGGGGAAATTGTTACATAACTGCATTCAAAAACAAAACTGTGTAAAACTTCAGAGCCTACAAGTCCGCTCAGTCCTACTTCTTATTTTGCCAATTGCTAAGACAAACAAGTTTGTTTACCTTTATGGGAGATACTGCTGCCTCCTTCTTAATTACAATGTAACCTGAAAGTGAGAACAGGCTTTTGCGTGGCACTTTTGTAGCCGGCGTTGCAAGGTATTTATGTGACTGATATGCTAAACATTCGTATGCCCTTTCAGCCATCATTCCAGAGGACATACTTCCATCCTAATGATGCCTGGTAAAAAAAAAAAAATGTGTTAATTAAATTTGTGACTGAACTTCCTGGGGGAAAACTGAATGTCTCCTGTTCCATTTTACCCGCATTCTACCATATATTTCATGTTATAGCAATCTCGGATGACAATCCAGCACATGTTCGTTTTACGAACACTTTCACTGCAGATTTGACAAAATGCAAAGAAGGTACCAATATGGGATTTCTAAAAATAGCTACAGAATTCAACTCAAGGTTTATGAATCTGAAGTGCCTTCCAAAATCTGAGAGGGACGAGGTGTGAAGCATGATGTCAGAAGTCTTAAAAGAGCAACACTCCGATGTGGAAACTACAGAACCTGAACCACCAAAAAAAAAAAATTAACCTTCTGCTGGTGGCATCCGACTCAAATGATGAAAATGAACATGTTCACTCTGCTTTGGATCATTAACATGCAGAACCCGCTATCAGCATGGACGCACGTCCTCTGGAATCACGGCTGAAGCATGAAGGGACATATGAATCTTTAGCACATCTGGCACACAAATATCTTGAGATGCCAGCTAAAACAGTGCCATGTGAACACCTGTTCTCACTTTCAGGTAACATTGTAAACAAGAAGTGGGCAGTATTACCTCTTGCAAATTGTAACCAAACTTGTTTGTCTGAGCAATTGACTGAACAAGAAGTAGGAATGAGTGGACTTGTAGGCTCTAAAGTTTTATATTGTTTTATTTTTTAATCCATTTTTTTTGTAGATAATTCTATATTTTTAAGTTCAACTTTCACGATAAAGTGATCGCATTACAGTACTTGTATTAGGTGAATTAAAAAATACTATTTCTTTGTTTTTTTACAGTGAAAATATTTATATTCAAAAATAAAGTGAGCAGTGTACACTTTGTATTCTGTGTTGTAATTGAAATTGAAAATGTAGAAAACATCAAAAAATATTTAAATAAATGGTATTCTCTTATTAACAGCATGATTAATTGTACGATTAATCACTATTAATTTTTTTAATCACTTGACAGCCCTAGTAAGCAGAAACTGATAGTTTATTGCATCTTTCCAATTATCCTTTTGACTAAAATCTTTAGCCAGATGTAACAGCAGTTGGCTATAATCCTTATTCAAACAGAGAAAACCTTTATTAGTGGTGTAATAGAGTGATGTGTAAGACTATCAGGGATCATCGTACACCTGTTTAGAGAACAGAGGTCATCTCAAAAACTCATGCGTGATTTACCTAACCAAACACAGTCAGACTATCCTCTTGAGTGTTTCAAGCAAACGTAAAACCACAGAGTATGATATTCAGGAAGGGCTAAAGTATAGAAGTTAAATGAATGTGTTTATTTGCAGCACATAAAGATATAAAAAGCAAGAAGCAAAAAATTAACAAGAAAAATGAAAACAACTGCTGACATTTTTGGGACTTAACTTACCTACATTTATGTTATGTCCATGGAACCATCCAAAGCCCACTGACTAAAGCCAATTAAATTGTTTCAATTTGCTTAAGAGTAGGCCTTGAGTGTGCCTGGGTGGAAGGGGGGAAGAGAGAGAGAGAGTGTCTGTGTGTTGAGGGAACAGTTGAGATAAAAAGAATAATGCATCCTAAGAACTTAACTCCCTTTAAACAAAATAATTATGGATAAGTGTAAAAATGATGTTTGAGGGAGCAGGAGATACCTTCACCAGCTTCAGAGTTTCACGGTCTTAATGTTCTGCTATAGAGCTGTATAGCTCCTCACTATGTATACACACATTACTTCTCTTTCACCTATATACATTTTCCTGTAACACAGATGCAGAGACTGTCTTTTTTATTCTCTTCAAAAGAGGTGGATTATGAAGTATTCATAATTCAGTGTCCCAAAGCAATTTAAAAATCAATATACAGATTAAATGCACTGCAGAAAGAAAATATTTTTCTCAAAATCATATAATTGAAGAAAATTACCCCACATGAGTAAAGTTGTTACCTAATCCACAAAATGTTTGCATATCTGATATATGTCCCTATTTTCCTCTTTATTTTTTTAAATCTGAGAAGGGATTTAGATTCACAGCACACTAGACCAATAAACACACAATACTATGGACTAAGTCCTCTATCATATCCCCCCTTAGTTGTCTTTTTCCAAGCTGAAAAGTCCCATATTATTAATCTCTCCTCATATGGAAGATGCTCCATATCCTTAATCATTTTTGTTGCCCTTTTCTGAACCTTTAGCAATTCCAATATATGATAGAGGTCTATACAATCATGACTGGCTTGGAGAAGGTAAATAAGGAAGTGTTATTTACTCATTCTTAAAACACAAGAACTAGGGGTCACCAAATGAAAATAATAGGCAGCAGGTTTAAAACATATGAAAGGAAGTATTTTTTCATACAACACACAGTCAACCTGTGGAACTCCTTGCCAGAGGAAGCTGTGAAGGCCAAGACTATAACAAGGTTCAAAAAAGAACTAGATAAATTAATGGAGGATAGATCCATCAATGGCTATTAGCCAGGATGGACAGGGATGGTGTTCATAGCCTCTGTTTGCCAGAAGCTTGGTATGGGCAGCAGGGGATAGATCACTTGATGATTACCTGTTCTGTTCATTCCCTCTGGGACACCTGCCATTGGCCACTTTTGGAAGACAGGATACTGGGCTAAATGGACCTTTGGTCTGACCCAGTATGGCCGTTCTTATGTGGCTTCACTCTACTCTTGCTCATACCCTTGGGGAAGAGAGATTTATGTTGGAGGGGGCAATAGAGCATCTGACTACTAAAAACCCATTTTTCTAACCCAGAGGATCACACCTAAGGTATCCTTAGCTTGGAATTTAAAGTTGGTTCAGAAATGTAGAAATTCTGTCTTTCCTTTCCTTCCCCACTCCTAATGCATTTTTCAAACGACTGAGCAGAAAAATGCCACAGTGAAGAACTGCACCTGTGCTGCTATGAATATTAAGTCCACATGCTGTGTACTTGACAGTTATCTCTGACAGAGACTGCTATGTGATAGAGAATAGATCTAATGCCTTGGATTTGTTATATCAGAATGGGGAAATGGTCCATTTAATCTGATATCCTTTCTTTAGCAGCAACCTTTACCTGACGCTTTAGAGGAAGATGAAATCTTCCCAAATGCACTAGTTGTTCATTACTATAATGTGATGGGAGGAGATTCTTTCCTGACCACAACTGAAAGTCAGCTTTTTGGAAGCATGATAATAGCCCTTACATTTTTTATCTAACTAGTGTAACTGCAGATTTTATCCTTATTTATGAGCCTAAACAGTTTAAATCTTATTTAGCCAGTGATCTCAATTATAGCCTACGGTTTTGAGTTCCACAGCTTAATAATAAAGTACGCATAAAATATTTCTTGCCATGCATGGAAATGTAGCAGTGTAATACCTGTAGAGACAATACAAGATACAGTTTCATTAGCATTGACACAGTGGTATTGGTACATTCCATGTTTTTAATGGAATCTTTCCTTCTTCAAGAATACAAGACATAGTTAATCTGTCATTTCTTGGGAAAATGTATTTAAAAAATTAAAATCTCAGTGAGCAATTTTATATGTGATGTAATACTTAAGAACTAAGAAAGAGTGCAGTGTTTTTCTGGGCAGTTACAGAATGCTTTCATATACCACAGAAGAATAAATGTCTTAAGTACTAGAAAGTGCAGGAATCTCCCATAAATACACTGCCTGGCAGCGGAAGCTAGGGATATTTGGAAATGGATAGGCAAAAATTACATATAATGGTCTGTTCAGGGCACATTGCAGAGACTATTCTGTCTCTGAAGGAATTAATAATTCTGGCTCTGATACCACCTGCCTGACGAGTCATCAGTGCTGGCTGCAATGACAGGAAATGGAATTCAGAAGCCAACGATTCTACACTTCATAATTTATTATTATTGTTATTCCAGTAGTGCCTACACTGTGCTAAGGAAGAGGGATTTGTCAAAGGAGAAAACAGTGATCTTAAGGATCAGTTCAAGAGGACGTTCCATGAAAGAGCTGATAAGGGAAAATTTTCACAGGGGTCTATGAGAGAAGAAGATAAATGAGCAGCCTAGGCGGTGACATGATAAGAGAAGACCAGGTGCAGGAAAGCCTGAATTTTGAAGGGCCTTGAAGGTGAGGACAAGAAGCTTGAGCTTTAGACAGCAGAAAAATGTTCTTGGAGGGAAAGGAGGGGAGTTAAACAGCAGAAGAAATAATTAGATGGTGTAAGAAAGACATTTCTAAATAAAACATCTGTCTCTGAAATTTTTAAATCTCTCTCATGTGTTTGCTTATGTGTACACATACCACATGTGTACATACACACTTGTGTGAGAAATAGTGAGAGAAATAGTGGAATTCCAAATTTGAGAGATGACATGGTTCTACCTCCTATCGCGTTCTACAGGCAGCTTCAAAAGGACTTAATTCCATGAGGATGAATTGTGCCAGTAATGTATTCACTTTACTATTTGGTAGTTTATGTTATATTGTTTTATCATGCAAGTAAAAAAGTACTCCTGTATCAAAGGTTTAATTGAAATGAAATGGATTTCTAGAAGATAGTAGCTTTATAGACTGGAATTGTATTGGGAAAGGCAAAAGATATTCCTTTTGAGGAAGGTGTGAGTAATATGCACATTGCCCTCGGACAGGAAATACTATAGGTGGACAGACAAATTATGCATCTTTGTAACCTCTCTCTTGCAGGGTTTTTAATTCCATGTTTCCAAAGCAGTGTTATGAGATTCTCTTTAGGATAAACTTCCAAAATACGAATTTTTAGACTTGTTTAGAGTAGCAGTCCTCCAAGTCATCCTTTTGCTTTAATGTTAAGTCTCTCTCCTTAATCTAAACAAATAGCCTCAAAGGCTAGCTATCGAGCAATAACATCACATTAGAAAGCAAAAACATCAAGAAAGTAGAACAGTTCATCTACCCAGGCACCACCATACTAGCCAATGGAGACCTCAAGAAGGAAGTGATATCAATAATAGGAAAGACATCCACAGCATTCACCAAACTCAACAAGGCATCAAAATCAAGGATATACAGCACCAGAAGAAAACTGAAAATTTTCAACTAAAATAATCTTAGTATTAACATATAGCTGCAAAAGCTGGAGATCTACTAAAAAGTGAGACAGAAAACAAGACAACTTCAAAAATCAATGTCTATAAAAAATTCTGGACACTGAATGGAAAGACTTCAACATCAACAAAGAGATCTGAGAAATCACCAACCAGCAGCTCATCTCCACCAGAATCAGAAGAAATCTCTAAACATATCTGGGGCATGTACATCACATGCCAATATGCAGACCTCTACATAAAGTTGTCAAGTGGAAACCAACTGGTGTGAGAAAACGAGGGTACCTACGAGAATTCTTAAGGAGAACCCTTCGTAGGGAGGGCAGAACAGCTGTTCTCCACACCATATGAAAGCAACAGCAAATGACCGGGAGGTACGAAGTAGACTAGTGTCTGTCCTGTGTGCCAACATTGACATGGGAAGGATGTAATGTAATGTAAAAACAAGTGTCCTAAAGAGGCAGAGAGAAGGCCACTAAAGATGCCTGGGAATATCATTGAAAAAAACTGCAGATCATTGGAAGCCCAAAACCACGTACAAGAGACACATACTGTCAGAGAAAACAAGGCTGGAGGGCTTTATATTCACTGTTGTTGAGAGGAGGGATCTTCCTTCCCCAATACTCTTACAGACTACGGCAGTAGTTCTCAAGCAGGGGTACACAGAGGTCTTCCAGGGGGTACATCAACTCATCTAGATACTTGCCTAGTTTTATAACAAATTACATAAAAAGCACTAGCAAAGTCAATACAAACTAAAATTTCATACAGACAACGACTTGTTTGTACTGCTCTATATACTATACACTGGAAGTTAAGTACAATATTTATATTTCAATTGATTTATTTTATAATTATATGGTAAAAATGAGAAAGTGAGCAATTTTTCAGTAACAGTGTGCTGTGACACTGTACTTTTTTTGTCTGGTTTTGTAAGCAAGTAGGGTACACAAGACAAATCAGATTCTTGAAAGGGGTACAGTAATCTGGAAAGTTGAGAACCACTGGACTAGGGGATTCAAAAACTGTAGCAGGGAAATTTAATTTTTTAAAAGTTATGTATTTGCTTTCTACTTATACTTCCCCACTGGCAACCCCAATACAGTTTATCCTTCATCCCGGGATCTCCCCTGTCCCTTGGTCTTTACATGACATTATTCCATCAATTTAGTGCTACCCTAGTAAGAGCCAACAGCTGGGACAGTGTGAAGTTGAGACACATGGCCAGGCCACTTCTAAAGAGCTGAAGGGGTAGGGCTAAAGACTCCCAGGGCTTGGCTACACTGGTGCTTTACAGTGCTGCAACTTTCTCGCTCAGGGGTGTGAAAAAACACCCCCCTGAGCGCAGCAAGTTACAGCACTGCAAAGTGCCAATGTAAACAGTGCCCCAGCGCTGGGAGCGTGGCTCCCAGCGCTGTAAGCTAATCCCCACAGGGAGGTGGTTTACGTGCAGCGCTGGGAGAGCTCTCTCCCAGCGCTGGCGCCGCGACCACACTCGCACTTCAAAGCGCTGCCGCGGGAGCGCTCCTGCGGCAGCACTGTGCAGCTCTGAGTGTAGCCATACCCTCAGTCAACAACCCAGATGACACTTGCCCCACCAGCACACACATGGGACTGCATCAGCAACTACTTCCGAGCCTCAAGGAGAAGAGATTAATCTGAAGCTTCTCCTTTCCACAAGGCCTCCAGAGAACTAATGAGCTGATCTGCAGAGAGCAAGAATCCCTATACATAGAGCTGGCTCCAGGTTTTTTACCGTCCCAAGCAACAACAACAAAAAAAAAGCTGGAGTGCCACCGCCGAAGCAAAAAAAAAAATTAAATAAAAAAAATTTAAAAAAAAGCCGGAGTGCCGCCCCTTGAAAAGGGCCTGAATGCCACCCCTTGAAAAGGGCCGCCCTAAGCACAAGCTTGGAACGATGGTGCCTAGAGCCGGCCCTGCCTGTAGAGCACTGGCTGTTCAGCCAGGTAGGATTCTACCATATTAAGGGGAGAGGAAACACTGGAATCTGCTTTAAAGCGTGCTATTGTGCACTAAATTTAAAACCTTGGGCTAGTAAAAGAATACAAAGTTTTTTTACAACCGTTTTTTCAGATATTTTGTCCCCCTCATATTTGCAAGAACGTTGGCCCAGATTCTCAAAGGTTTTAGGTACCTAACTCCTACTGATTTGAAAACTTTCAGAATCTGGGCCTTTGCTCTTGTCCTTTCCTCAGATTTAAGAATCTGTGATCACTCTATCACAATCATGCCTCACCCCAAGACAAATGTATTAACACTCTTTACAGACCTATCAGTTTAACTCATTTACAGGGCTGGCTGTAAATAGTGTTATACGTGAAAACAGCTGACGATGCATTTTGTAAGGAGACGTTTTCAAATGTACTGAATTAGGAGCACTTTCTTTCATTTATCTAAAGCTTAAATTTAAAGCTCTTATTAGAGTGAGAAACTAGAATCACTTTGGTACTTATTCATTGATTTTATTAATTATTATTATTATTATTCATACTGTGGTAGTGTCCATAGGCCACAACCAAGTTGGACCCCTTTGTATGAGGTGCTGTACAAAATATATAATAAATGAATGCTCTTAACGTGGACAAGTTTGGTTATCTTTGCAACCATAAGAGGTAGAAACCAATTATTTTTAAATTAAAGCTTAAATTCTGCAGGAACTTGTCTTTGTCCCCACCACTACTTGCCATGAAAACGATCCTTATGCATAGCTATTTGGATTTTTCAAGACCCAGAAAGCAGGAATGTTTAAGGCACTGGACCTAAATTAAGGGTTTAGGGTCTGATCCTGATTTTGCCACCGACTTGTGTGACCTTGGGTAAGTTTGTGCATGGAGGCGACACACTATATACAGCTGTTCCCAGTTTTGTGTGCAGAAGGGAGGTCTGGTCTCCCTTGTTGGCACCATTTTGTTTTCTCTCATTGCTTTTGGCTTCTGGAGGCCTCCACACAGGGTCCCGCTTAAGAATAATGAATGGGGACTTGGCAGGCCAGTGGGGAGAAGTGGGGTGTCCAAGGGTGCATATCATTCTCTCTCTGGCTCTATGAAAAATCTGTGTTACAGATGATAGAGCCACGGGGAGGAGGGATAGCTCAGTGGTTTGAGCATTGGCCTGCTAAATCCAGGGTTACAAGTTCAATCCTTGAGGGGGCCATTTAGGGAACTGGAGTAAAAATCTGTCTGGGGATTAGCCCTGCTTTGAGCAGGGGTTGCACTAGATGACCTTCTGAGGTCCCTTCCAACCCTAATCTTCTATGATTCTAAGTTTTCTAACACAGGGGTAAATTGTGGTAGCTAAGCATTCCCCTGTGTCACCCTAACAGAATTTCTAAAAAACACTGTGTCTCAGGTTGAAACAATGTCTCTGTATCTTTGCAGCAAATAGTTGCTTTTAGTCACTAGAGAAACTCTTGATTGGTTACCACAGGTTTTAAAGCATGTTTCCTCTACCATGGAAGAAACCATGCCAAAATACTGTTGGGAATGTTATGAACAAGTCTGATGTATGAACAAGTCCTCCATTTAAGATTGTTGTAAGAGACAGTCAAGGGACCACACTGAAAACAAAGCCTAACAGCATTTGCCCAGAAACTAGTACCATGTGGGCAGAGGGGTCACATTCATACAGGTGCATGGCAGTGTGAAAACACACAGAAACTGAGAACAGACAAGAACTGGGAATGGGGGGAGAGTGGGGAGAAACCCAAGAAGGATCCTGTAAGCACATGTGATCATGGAAAAAAATAAAGAAATCTTTTGGATCTTGTGTTGACTGAAGAGGCAGTAAGGTAAGAAACTGCTCTTTTTGTTCTTGATTCCTTCTGCATTCACAGTCACAAGACTTTGTACATTCTTTGTAAATAAGCAAAATTGCATCAACCAAATTCCCAACTATCACCAATTTCTACTCCGAACTGGAGCAACCTACTAGACACTGAATTTTTAGGAAGCAGCTCAGGCCAAAAAGTGGTAATACTGGTGTCAGTAGTGTGATCCAGTTTCCAAGTAGAGAGATTGTGAGCTGGTGGTATTCCTGTTGAACCAAGATGCAACAAATAATGGAGATTCTTGCAGAAATAAAAAATGGCCAGCAAGATTTAAAACAAGACCTTAAATAGGAGCTGGAGACTTCGAAAAAGTAATTAAGACAAGACTTAAAACAAGATCTAAAACAAGAGCTGGAGGTTTCCCAGAAAGGGCTCAGAGAGAATTTGCATGTTGAGATGAGTTTGTTGTATGGAGGTGCAACTAAAATACACTTGGACAGACTGGGAAACCCAATGGCAACACACCCGGGCTAGAATGGTAAAACAGATTGATGAGGTGAACTACAATCTGACTAAAGTTTTTCCATGAAGCAGTGGAAACCAAACAGACTTTGGCCAATATGGAACTTGCTGAGATGAGGTGTAGCATGGACTTGAGTTGAAAATTCAGGTCCAGAAGGAAATCAAAGGGTCACAGACCACAGTGGAAGATAGCTGGCTGGATGAGGAACTGGGCCAGCCAGAGGACTAGAGTAATACCAGACATTTACAACAATTTTCTGCCCCATTTGTAACCCACAGAGGCTCAGAGGGGACAAGTCAGTTTGTGCCAGCTCAAATAATGAAAAAACTTCCTGGCAGAGGTGACGGATGGAAGGGCATGCGGGGTCACATGCCCCCCCCCCCACAAGATTTGCTGGTTGGCTTATACAGAGTATGCTCACGTGGACTGAACATGCTCAGTAACACAGCTGAAGCTGGTTGCCCTCACTCTGCCGCCCTCCCTTCCCCACTATCAGCAAGCACAGGTCATCTCTGCTGGGAGGCTCATTTGGCTCAGTTCAACATTATAGCTCAAATGAATGACTGGGAGGAGACACAGAAAGGGGGATTACTATCAGCCAACTTGGGTGGTCCAGCTCTAATTGTGCTACCGAACTTACCCATAGAAAAAAAAAACTGAATTAGCCAGACCTGGTACAAGCCCTTGATATGCAGTTTGGAGTTAGCCATCAATCTGATGTGGCCAAGTTACAGCTAAGAGGCTAGAGCTAGAAGCAGAAGGAATGAAAAAATTCCACGAGCTGGCAGAGAACCTGCAAAGACTTATGTTCTGAGCGTCGTCAGGTACCATCAAGGCTCTCAACGCTAAACTGACAATGGACCAATTTATAAATGCTCAGCTGGACTTGGACTTGCAGATCAAAATCAGCAAAAGGAATCCAATTGTCCACAGAACTTGAATCTTTTCTTGTAACAGTGTCCAGAACAGAATGTAGCTGCTAGTGTAGAAGATGGAAGCTTGATCACCATGAGCCCTGTAAATACAGTTCTGTGGTTCCATATGTATGATGAAAGAAGAGATTCTAATCTGGTTCAGGACCTTATTGAATAAGAAGAAAAACTGATAAATTTGGTGTGTAAAACAACGGAAATTGGCAATAATGCAAAAATTAAAGGAAACAGTTCAGTTAAACATTGGTACTGTGACAAAATTGGCCACAGAAAGGATTGTTATCAATCTAAGATAGGTCGAGAGAGACTCTTGCAAGTGTCTAGTGAAAGCCCCTTCCCCAGTTCAGAAAATGAAGGAACATCAACCTGAAGGGGCAATGGTTCGGAGAGATACAAGGATCAACCCCACAGATTTTGTTTAGATCTTGGCAGTCAAACAACAATAATGGGAGTATGGTTAATAACACATTAACGCAGGAACCAAACCCTGTAACAAACCCCATTGCCTACTCTGTCCCCATGTCTACTCTAGTGTCACCATCAGAGGACCCAATCACACCAGCCACACCATCAGGGGGTCATTCACCTGCACATCTGCAAATGTGATATATGCCATCATGTGCCAGCAATGCCCCTCTACCATGTACTCTGGCCAAACTGGACAGTCTCTACGTAAAAGGATAAATGGACACAAATTAGACATCAGGTATGGTAACATACAAAAGCCAGTAGGAGAACACTTCAATCTCCCTGGACATTCAATAACAGATTTAAAAGTAGCCATTCTTCAACAAAAAACACTTCAAAAACAGACTTTAAAGAGAAACTGCACTGCTACAATTCATTTTCAAACTTAACACCATTAATTTGGGCTTGAATAGGGACTGGGAGTGGCTGGTTCACTACAAAAGCAATTTTCCCTCTCTTGGGATTGACACCTCCTCATCAGTTATTGGGAGTGAACTATATCTACCCTGACTGAATTGGCCTTGTCAGCACTGGCTCTCCACTTGTAAGGTAACTCCCTTCTCTTCATGTGCCAATATATTTATGCCTGTACCTCTAATTTTCAATCATGCATCTAAAGAAGTGGGGTTTTTTACCCGTGAAAGCTTATGCCCAAATAGATTTGTTGGTCTTTAAGGTGCCACCAGACTCCTCATTGTTTCTGTGGATACTAACACAGCTATCCCTCTGATACTTGGCTAATAACTGTGTAATCAATGTCAGGAAAGGTGTCTTACAAATTCAGTCTGTGAAATTCCCTTTAAAGATACGGCCCAGGTGGGATAAATGATTTGTAGGTAATTGGTTTGCACTGGAAAAATTGTCCTGCCCCTGGGGGCATTATAACAGCTACATGCTTTCATAGTCTTCCAACAAAGGAAAGAGAGAGAGTGGCTGAAATCTGTTTTGAGACCCAGGGTCTCAGGGCATCCTTAGCTGCTAAAGCTCTTGTGAACCTGAAATAAAAACTGATCCCAGTTTGTTTGCTGAATATTTCCGACAAGCAGCAAATAGAAAAAAAGGGAAAGTGATCAGCACACTGAAAAAAGCTTTTGTGACTGTTCCTGTCTTGGCCTATCCATGTTTCAAATCCCCTTTCATATTGGACACTAGAAGGCTAGTTCTTACAGTTTGATGGACAGAATTTCAGCTTGCCTGCCTGACCACCTCCCCCCAAATCTGAGAATGTAGCTGTGGAAGTTGAGGCTAGAAAAGTTGTTACAGAGATGAATTCTCCATTCAGATAGAACAGGCAAGGTCTGCTTCAGCCAGCAAGTTCAGCAGAAACAATAGGCATTCCTCAGCGGCTGACTGAAAGGTGATGTGAAACTATCCTGACAGAAAGATACAGTAGAAAAGTAAATAGATAAGCTTGTATCAGTAGCAATATGTTAAATAATTTCTTTCTGTTTAGGATGGGGTAATTGGCTATCGTCATTTTAGGCCTCACTGGGATGACAGACAAGGCTGAGGTGAATGGGGGGTGTTATTGTAGGTGAAACCTTATTATGGGCTGAGTTAAAAATTAATTCAAACTGATGTATGAACAAGTCCTCCAATTAAGATAGTATAAAAGACAATTAAGGGGCCACAACTAAAACAAAACCTAAGAGAGTCTGCTCAGAAACTAGCATTGTGTGAGTGAAGGGTTCAACTGGGTATTGTGACCAGCTGTGTGTAAGGGTGTGAAAATACACAGAAACAAAGGCCAGACAACAAGGGAGAGAGGAGGAGAGGCAAGAAAGCCAAGCAGGAGCCTGTAAGCACAATAAGCATGTCTAGACTGCAGCAGCAAGTCTCAAAGCCTGGGTCAACTGACGTGGGCTCGCACTACAGAGCTAAAAATAGCAGTGTAGACATTCTTGTTCAGGCTGGAGCCCGGGCTCTGAAACGCAGTGAGGGTGGCAAGTATCAGAGCCCAGGCTCCAGTCTGAGCAGGAACATCTTCAGAGCTATTTTTAGCCCTGCAGCATGAGCCTAAGTCAGTTGACCCAGGCTCTGAGACTCGCTGCCATGGTTGTTTTTTCATTTGTTTTCAGGGTAGATGTACCCAATGTGATCCTGGAAAAAAACTAGAGAGTGGGTTTTTGGGTCTGTTTTTAGCTAAAGAGGCTTGGGGCTGTAAGCTAAGAAATGCTCCGTTTCTTCTTGGTTCCTTCTGCATTGAGAGCACGGGCGGCTCCAGGCCCCAGCATGCCAAGCGCGTGCTTGGGGCGGCATGCCACGGGGGACGCTCTGCCGGTCGCTGGGAGGGCGGAAGGCAAGGTGCCTTCGGCAGCATGCCTGTGGAGGGTCCGCTGGTCCCGCGGCTCCGGTGAACCTCCTGCAGGCATGCCTGCGGAGGGTCCGCTGGTCCCGCAGCTTCGGAGGAGCCGCGAGACCAGCGGACCCTCCGCAGGCACGCCTGCGGGAGGTCCACCGGAGCCGCGGGACCGGCAACCGGCAGAGCGCCCCCCGCGGCATGCCGCCGTGCTTGAGGCGGCAAAATGTCTAGAGCCGCCCCTGATTGAGAGACACAGGATTTTGTACATTCCTTGTTAATAAACAAGATTGCATTAAAGAAAATACCTGACTCCATCAATTTCTATTTCCAATTAGAACATCCCAAGTGACCCAAACTTTGACTAGCTGCTGGGGTTGAAAAGGGCCAACAGGAGGAACAAATTGTTCTTCTCCCATTAAAAGCTGGTTTTTCTCTTTCCCAGCAGTTGAGAATGATCTTTTGGTAAGGATAGAGGGGTAGCTCTGCTTCAACCTCAATGATGGTCAGTGTCTGAAAGGTACAATCTTGTCCTTCAAAGGCTGTGAATTAACAAATCTGTTGAAATGAAATGCTGGTTTGGTGTAAAATGGGATATCTGGTTGGATTTTAAATGTCACCATAATATTTTTCTTGTAATTTAGGGGGCCTGTATAGAAATATAGTGTCAATTTAGAAGTGTGTAAAATCTCATATTCACAGGCAGGGATGACATCCAGAGTTTGTGAGAGATGGCCTTTTTTAGGTCATAATTATAGCTGCCAGCCTTTCCTGTTTGCAAATTTGCAAATATTCTGTCTAGATTAATATTTTATTAGATTGATAAATATTTAAACCATTTTACACAGAAAAAGCATTATAAAAAGAAAAATATAACAGCTGCACATAAAAAATAAAGGAAAAACAAAGGGGATGCAGAGGAAAACAGATAAAACCTGAAAACGTTTCTACATGCAGCTGGATTTTTTTTTTAGGAAATGTATATTAAGAAAAAATATTTTCTTATTTTCTTTTCAAAACCAAGCGGTGACAGCTTAGCTGTAAAGACAACAGGTAGAATTAATTAGGAGAAGTGAACAATTAGAGACCAAGTGTGCACTCTTTTTTGCTTGTTTCTGAGAAAGCATAGATATTCTTGCTGTAAATTTTGTTTTTAACATAGGGATTACATTACATTTTAGTCTCAAACCTGGTAAAGTATTAGAAAACACAGAGTATTCAAAAAGTGAAAATTACTATTACTGTTATTTAGAGAGATTCACAGATATGCTTTAATTAAAAAAATTAGTAAAAAATAAGTTATGTTTTTCTTATATCTTTTAGATTACTCCAGGAAGCAAGGCTTCAGCAGCCAATTTAAGTCCTGGTGATGTCATTCTAGCTATTGATGGCTATGGTACAGAGAACATGACTCATAATGATGCACAGGAGAGAATTAAAGCAGCATCACATCAACTTTGTCTCAAAATTGAGAGGTATTTCATTATATGTATGGCCCACAACATCATATTTACTTTTGGAGGAGACATTAAGAAACTGAGGTCTTTTTTCCTCTTATCCAGTGACTGTCTAGGTAGACATTACATATTCCATGGATCCTTTCAAAAAGAATAAGGAATGATCTAATTGATAGTATTCCATTTCTTAATTAGACAGATACCAGCATCTAAGATTCTGTGTATGATATTTCTGAATTCATAAAGGTTTTTACACTTTCTTTCTATTGATTTAAATGGGCTGTGGATCATGTCTATAAATCTTGCACTATCAGTATTATTTTTGTAGCACCACTAATGAGCATGGAACTTTGCAGACATACACAAGACCAGGGGTCCAATTTGTAAGATGCTGACCACCTCTTCTTCAATGGGAACAGCATCTCACAGGATCAGGCCATTACAATCTAAGGCCCCAATTCTGCAAACACTTATGCACATACTTAACATTACTAACATGAGTAGTACCATTCACATCAACGGGACTACAGATGGTAGTAAAGTTAAACACATGCAAAACCAGTTGCAGAATCATGGTTTAAAGCCTCAATTCAGGAAAGCATCCCTACTGAGGATGGCATTTAAGTGTGTGTTTACCTTTAAAATTTGAAGTCAACATGAACTTAAGCACATATTTATAAGTTAAGTGAATGCTTAAGTGTTTTCCTGAATCAAGGTCTAAATTAAACAGATAGCGTAATAAGAAATGACTCATTCCTTTACGCAATGCTTTGGGATCACATGAGTGCAAGGTGCTTCACAAAATTATGTTTTCTGGGCCTGAATCTGCAGCTGTAGTTCTCACAACATTTCTACTAAGGTCAATGAAAATTCTGTGCATGGAGCAGCTGTAAACTCAATCCATAATTTATCAGTGTTTTAAATATATGAGCCACAGATGAAAATTTAACTCAGTTATTACATTGTCACAGAGATAAATTTTAAAATATGCCGACCATATTACTGCAGTTCTCCTTTTCATGTTAAGAAACATGTTTATTGGAGAGAGCACTGTGGCTACAGCACAGGTTTGGGAGTTAGAAAATCTACATTTTATTTAAGGCTCTCTCACTGACTTGATGTATGTCAGTGTTAGGGCCTGATTTTCAGAGTAAGATATGTGTAATTAAGCATGTAAAAATTCTAAATTTACACACATAATTACTACTATTATGCACGCCAAATAGGATGCAAAAGATCATTTGTATAATTACCCAATCTGCATACAAAACTATAACAATTCATGCTCAAATTATGCTTTTTACATATTTCAATTGCACTTATCTAATTTTGAAAAACAGGCCATAAGTCTCTGCATTTTCCCAATTGAAAAGATTGAAATAGTAATAACTTCACATGGTTGTTTTTCAGGCTTGCTTAACTCAGGTGAAAGGTACAAAAGGCCTGCTCCTGGTATCACTGAACTCAAGAAAAAACAATGAGGAGTCCTTGTGGCACCTTGGAGACTAACAAATTTATTTGGGCATAAGCTTTCAATTCAATTGGCTTTGTTAGCAATGACCAGGCCTCATTAGCACTTACCCCCCACTCGGTAAGGCAACTCTCATCTTTTCATGTGCTGTATATTTATACCTGCTTACTGTATTTTCCACTCCATGCATCTGAGGAAGTGGGTTATAGCCTACAAAAGCTTATGTTGAAATAAATTTGTTAGCCTCTAAGATGCCACAAGGACTCCTCATTGTTTTTGCTGATACAGACTAACATGGCTACCCCTCTGAAACCTGAACTCAAGAAGAAACTATTATACAGCCATATATAATCTTTAGTATAGTGTATGTTCATGTATAACTTACAAAGTAAGTTTTCTGACTAGCAAATTCACAAAAACAACACAAGATTCTGTCCAAGTCATTAAAAGAATTTTATATGTTAAAACACTCAAAAGGATTTTTGAACAAACTTCAGATTTTAAGTTTGCAGTGTATATATTTCATGTATATGTGCCATGTTTATGGGAAGGATTTTTTTTCTCTTATTAAAAGGGCGGAAAGTAGATTATGGTCTCCACAAGTTTCAGAAGATGGCAAGGCTCATCCCTTTAAAATAAATTTGGAAGCTGATCCACAGGTAAGAAGTTTTATAAATCACCAACATACTTCAATATAGCTTTTCACATTCTAAATTGTCTCATTCATTATTATAATACTTTATAGCACATTTCCTCCACTGTCTACTGAACTTGATATAAATCATAAAATGTATTAAATACATGGACATAATTTTAAATTATTGACATTTTAAATTTCACATTTACATTTAAATTAAACCTAAAATTATCTTGTGGAAAAACTGCAGAGTGTCTCAAACGTTCTCTCAAAACTTTACACTTCACTGTAGATTTATTATGGAAAGAAAATATCTCCTTTGATACTAATGTTGTTTAAATTGCTGTATCTCTTTTTGATATTTCATCCATCATATTTTTAATTTCTTCAGATGGGACTAAATGTCATATATAAAAATTATTCAGTTATAATACCATAGCAGTCTTTGTGACATGACAGTTAGTTGAACAGGGTGGTCCAGTAAGGTTGTGTATCTTTAACTCAATAAACAATTGTGGCACCACACAAAGCCACAGAGGTTTAGAAAATTGCGAATTCTGAATTTGTGGAAGACTAAACTATTCAGACAGCCATCAAATGGATTAGTCATAAACTGGAGTATTCTGTGTGTAACTAAGAAAGGTAAAGTCCTTATCTTTGCACACGAGCAAGGTAAATTAAATCAGTTTGAGTTCTCCCTTGCCTAGAACTTATATAGAAGTCCTTGTACAGATCTGCATGTGGGAGGGATGTCCAGGTCCACTGATCAATCTATAACTATCCACTTTAACTGCAGCTCTGGAGGCTGTAGGGAATAGATTTCAGCATGTGGTTCATAGTGCTTTGTTCCATTTGCTATATATTCTCTAGCTTTAGTACATAAATAGTATTATTTCAATCTTAGCTGAAAAAAGATTATTATTGTGCTGGCAGGACAGCATCAAAACAAATATTTCAATATATTATTCCATGATTGATTATCATGACTCTCTATTCCACAATAAATTTAAGAACAGACTCCATCCCAGTGAATTCCATGAAATAAGTGATTCAATCCTGCTCTGACAGGCTTTTAAACATAAATATAATCTCAATGTTCCAATTCTACCTATTTTTTCCAAATATCCTACAAAACTTTGTATTAACTAGTACAATGTATTTCAGCAAAAATAGTATAGTATTAAATGCAAACCATTTTAAATGCATAGTTTTGTGGGGAATCTATGACATACACGGGAGAAAAGGCTTTTGTAATGTCAGGGTTTCCTCCAAATAGAAAAAGCTGTAGAAAACAAAAATCTGAGTGACAATAAGCCTACACCATTATAATTGTATGCCTAAAGGAGACAGTTTTTTTAAAAACACATAATGTAGTTGAACAGTTAAGTACTATTTAGCAACAAGTTATTGAAAAGCTATCTCCATTACTGTCATCAGAAAAACTGCTTCTGCTATAGCAGTGGTTCTCAACCTGTGGTCCATGGATCCCTGGGGATGCACGGACTATGTCCAAGGAGTCCACGAAATGTTGTCATTCTCATAGAACAGTGGTTTTCAACCTGTGGTCCGCAGATCCCTGGGAGTCCTCAGACTGTATCTAGTATTTCCAAAGGGGTCTGCACCTCCATTCAAAATTATTAAGGGGCTCACAATTGAAAGAAGTTTGAAAACCACAGTGCTATACTAAACAGTCAACATTCATTTACATGTCTACTTCTTCCATTAAAAGAGAAATAATAAAAGTTTATATATAGTCAGCAACAGATAGGTCTTCAGAAAAGTAGCTGAGCTTGTAAGCAAATATGATGAACCATTTACGGGAGTATTTACATTTGAAATCCAATACTATCATTCTAGAGCAGTGGTGGGCAACTGTCAGCCCATGGGCCACATGCAGTCCACAGGTTGCCCACCACTGATCTAGATCATCCATCATACTGATCTACTCTGCACAAATATGACATTATTAATTCTGTTTCTGAAATAGGTGAAACTTTAAATTAAAGGAGATTTTACTGCATATTTAAACACAACACCCGAAGACTGCCATATAAATTCTGTTACTAAAAGAAATATAGTGGAAAAATTCTTAATGTTCCTCATATCTTAGCCTGAGCCGGTGAATTATAGTGCATTTATAATAAATGCTGGTTTAAGTCACATTGATTAAAGGTTGTTGAAAACTGAGAGAAAGATGGATACAATGCTTGAATTAAATAAAGGCCTTAAATGCAAAGATTAGTGAAAAAATCCCAAAGCACTGTATTTTCCTTTAAACTCAAAATCCACTACATTAAAAAGCTTGTACATCCATGAGTTGGCCTGCAAAAGCAGGAAATCATCAAGTTCTATTAAAAGCATTTCCTGTTCTTAAGTCTCTCTTGAACTTATTGCAAAGGTCATAGTTGTGGTAAACACAGGACCCTTTTCAAAATCCAGCCACAGTTTTTGACTCTCTGCCAGACAGAAACCTTTGTTAATATAAAGTTAATGTTTACTACAGTAAGTAAAGTATCATAAACATTAAAAAAATCAAGAATTACTCTTTTTTAAAACTGAACATTAAACAGTACATAAATAATAATACAAAGATTCATGCGTGCCCGAGGAAAAATCTACATGACAATCAATGACTCTGAGAAATGTATTACTTCTGTTTGAGAGTTCTAAAATTACAGTTACAAATAACAAAAGATATAAAACACATAAGTGATTTCCTGCTCCAGCATGCTAGCAGAGAGTTCAGTTTGAGTTAAATTTCAGCAGATGCACAGCCATTCTCCAGAAGCTCACAGGAGGCCATATAAAAATTTAAAAAACTAAAAATAATTCACCTAGTTCCAATCATGGAACTTCAACTAGGAAGCTTTAGCATAAGAAAGAAATAAGCTAAGTCAGGGGTTGGCAACCTTTCAGAAGTGGTGTGCCGCGTCTTCATTTATTCACTCTAATTTCAGGCTTCATGTGCCGGTAATACATTTTAACATTTTTAAAAGGTCTCTTTCTATAAGTCTATAATATATAACTAAACTATTGTTGTATGTAAAGTAAATAAGATTTTAAAAATGTTTAAGAAGCTTCATTTAAAATTAAATTAAAATGCAGAGCCCCCAGGACCGGTGGCCAGGACCTCGCCAGGGTGAGTGCCACTGAAAATCAGCTTGTGTGCCACCTTTGGCATGCGTGCCATAGGTTACCTACCCCTGGGCTAAGTAGTCTCACAGAGTTTAGAAGATTCATAGGCTCTTATACTGCCCCCTCTCCCTCCTCACACACACACACTGATCAGCCACAATAGAAAGAAACAAAGGAGGCAATGGATGTGGTGTAATTAGGCCACAACTTTATTCACCTAAAATATCTGGGAATACCCGGCAATATATTTTACAGTGCAGGTCATCATCCTTCCCTTAATAATTTTCACATAATCACACACCTGGACCCCACCATCCAGAGGCTACAAAAAGACGGGGGGTTGGCACCCTGCCATATGAGACATAGGAGCCATGAACACACACCCCCACCCTTCCTCAGCTCCCTAAAGAATGCTTTTTTGTACATCCTATTCCAATCAATTTTACCTCATAACCATATCCCTTTCATAATAAGTACCTGCACTGGACATCTGCCACGAGTTCTACTTTTGAGTTATGACTTTATAACCTAACCCCACTGCCTCACCCTGACAGACCCTAACCTTGCTGTGGGGAAGGTGAAAAAAACCTTCCCCATATCAGCCAATCTGGTGGTGAAAGAAAAGCCCCCAAGAAAAAAGGCTAGTGTGATGCCCACAGTGGATCATGAGAGAATCCAGTCCTTTTTCAGAATCTAAGGATGCGAGGGTGGATGTTGCCAGCCCAATAAAGGTGAAAGAGGGCCTCACTGAGACTGCACAAGGTATAAACACCAACCCCCTTTTTGGTCAGCTGGAAGGCCGATGCCTCCTTCACAGCCTGGTTCAGCTGTTTCCTGCTTCTTATCACTCTGTGCAGGTAGACATTCTCCCTTCTTCCACCTCTGCTACTAGTTGCAGAGAGAGCCCTCATTTCTTTTCAGCCAGTTGGAACCACCTCATTTCTTTTAGCCAGCTGGACAAGGACTTACTGCAAGTTGTGGTGAGCACACTTTCTCCTCTTACCCCAGGAAGAACTGCGGGCAGGGGCAAACAGTGAAGCCTGTGGCAGAAATATTACTTAACAATAGGAAATGCTGCTTGAGAACTATTCCTGATGGCCACCTTGGTTGTTTCTGATAGAAAATAGCCAGCTTTTTCATTTCTATTGAAATATGATGTAATATGATGGATAAATATTGTGAAATAATATACCATTTTATTAGTATTAGTAACACAGCCAAACACAGTGTTATGTAACAAAGCAATTTAGAACATAAGGATCTCCACTACCTTAAACAGTCAGAGAAAATAAGTCTGTGTAAAATGGCTAATGCCTGTTGCTTTCATAATAAACACTTCTTTTGGTTTGTTCTTTTATGTTCTACTAGCAGTGTGAAACAGTGCTGTATATCATACAGTTTTCTTTCTCCTTTTCCCTTTTTTAACCTCGGCTAAAATGACTGTGTTTGTTTTTCTTACAGTAGTTTTTTTTTAATTATAATTTACTTCTGCCTTACTTTGTGGATTTCCTGTCATTTTAAATATGGTTTTCAGTGTGATTTGATTTTTGAATAGGAAAGATGTTATACTTTCCTTACAGGGTTAATTTTATTATTATATAGCTAAGGGTAGAAATCTAAACAAAACCAGAAAAAGAATCCAATAATCACTATCATATATATGATCAGAATGTATTAGTAATTGCAATCAAGTTTTAAAGCATGATAATTATGCTAAAATATGAGTCTCTGCCCTTCCCACACCTTCATTTGATACCAATTTACATCTCCCAACATCGTGCTATGAGTTAAACTAAAGGTTTTTCAGTGTTAGGACATCTCCAAAACATAAACAATAATGTACTTTTTATTAAAGTATACAACATGAATAATAATATATTATTAATTAATATGTGGCCCCAGTCCTGAACTCATTCTATGAGCACTGTTCATATATGTAAACTGCTTGAGCCACCTTCCCTGTTTCTGACATGAACACAGTCATGAAAATGACTTAGCCCTGTACTGATTAGAAGGTCATCTGTTAGCTATAACAACATCATTAAATATTGTAATTCCTTCTTATTCTTGCTTTGACTTTGAATGCTCTTGGATCTTACTAAATTTCTGGTATAAAGGAACAACTTTCCTAGTTTTAAGTATGATAAACACAAGAGCTGGACTGTTTTAACAAGCTGCTGTATGTTTTGTCATTGACATTTTGTGCACATTATGATTTTCCTAGAAAAGGGAATTTGGGTCTAACTAATTGCAACAATGCAAACACACTTTTGACCATTGTAACATTGTGAAGATGCTATTATGATGTCACATGTCTTCTGTTCATTTGTCAACAATTAAAAATTAGATGAAATGACAATTTTTAGGGTTTTTTAATATTTGCTTATTGTGACCTAAATGTATATGAGGGAATTGAATCAATTTCCAATATTGTGAATACATTACATAAATTAGAAATGATTCTCAATTATAGTAAAAGATAATATCAAATTAATAATACACTTTTACATTGTATCCCCTTCACAATGTACAGCAACACAAAACTGCAAATGAACTTCTCTATATTGATTTACCTATGTGCTATTTTTGTAGTCTTCTTCCGTTCATTATTTCTTAACTTTCTCTTTTAATAGAACTGCTTTTTCCTGTTTGCATCTTCTGGTAGGCACGCTATGTATCTATGATTTTTCTTTTTTAAGGGCTAATAGAAGCTCTGACATTGACCTCTTACCTAGAAATGAAATCTAGTCTATTTCAGTTAAAAATAATTTCAGCAACTATGTCTTCCCCAGTGGTCTACTGCCAAATTTTTTGGCTTTACAATCTCATTTCTCTATTTTAAAATGTGTTTCTCTCCCCTATTGCTGTGTGACAAATGCACACAAACAGAGGACAGGGACTAGCTAACAATTAAGATAAACAATTAAGCTGACTATAGACAAAAGTCATAAAGCAAACAGTGAAAAAAAAGAGAAGAATACTTTTTAAGTGTATACGATTATATGCAACCCTTATACCAATTACTAAATTACTGAAGTTTTTACGTATATTTGCAAACATACCACTCATTCTATTTGTCTTCACAAGGTATACAAATAATATTTGAATATACATGGATTACACAGCGCATGAAAGTTTAATGGATAAACACAGAATGTCTGTGTAACCTTTGGGTTTACTTAATCAAGTCTTTAAATTCCAGTGGAGAAAGATGAGATTAACAAATTCCAGTGTTGTCAGTTTTGCTTGTTATTAGCTTCAGTGTGCACTGTAGCTTTGTGTATTTTGTCTGCCTATTACGTACAGGAATTCAAGCCTATTGGTACAGCTCATAACAGAAGGGCCCAGCCTTTTGTTGCAGCAGGAAACATTGATGACAAAAGACAGGTAGTGAGTTCCTCCTATAATTCTCCAATTGGGCTGTATTCATCTGGCAATATTCAAGACGCTCTTCAGGGACAACTGAGGGGTCTAATTCCTAGTTCACCTCAAAAGTAAGTATTGGTATTTACTTACATTACATGGTCTTTTGTGGCAATACTACTCTCTGTTTTGTTGTCCATTCAAAAGTCCAGCTCTTGCTGTTTTATTTTTCTTTTCTGATACTCTAAACTTCTGTCATATTTTTCAAAAATGGTGATAAATGAAGCAATTTCCTTTTAACATCCAGGAGTGAACATTCAGCTACAAACGTAGCGATAATGCAGATAGTTAAAAATTCCCCTTCACTGGGTTTGGCTGCGATACTACACACCATCCTTCTTTCTTACACTACCCTGTACTCTTCTGTGTTCCTGACTATAATAGCAAGTGTGTGTTTTAATACCACTAGTATGCAACATAAAAATAGTTGGTTTGTAACAATTTGTAACCTTTGTGGAGGCAAATTTTACCAAGTAATAAGCATTCATCAACTGAAGGAAGTTATTTTAATCCTTTCTTTTTTTTACAGGATACGAACTACTTTGAACACAAGCATAATATTCGTCCCAAGCCTTTCATAGTCTCAGGACGAAGCAGGTTATAAACTCTAGCTGTATGATGTGTTGGATGCATGGGCTTTTTAATGCATACTTACAATTCATATGAAAATGTGATATTAATGCACTTGAAATTATTTTATGCGATTAAAGCTTATTTTAAAGCTTTTAAAAAATAAAATGCATGCTTTGCAGAGCTCAGGCTTCCATTTCCTAAAGGAAGAGGGTCCAGATTCTCATGTCAGTTACACTGGTGAGAGTCTGGAATAGCTCCAATGAAGGTTCTTCAACTCGATGGACCTGGTCCACATTTACATCAGTGCAACTGAGATCAGGATCTGACCTTGACAGGTTTATGGAGCTGTGAAATTCTTCAGTCTCACTATCCGTATGACTTGTAAACTTGCTAATAAAGAATTTAATCCAACCGGTCAGGATCCTCTGAACCATGTAGATTGCAAAGGCCACACTTAATCACTCTACGGCAGGCTGACCTATTCACAATGCAATCTGCTGCATAGGGACTTAATAAAAGAAAAATCTGAGCACCACAGAGTTGCAAAACTATCAGAAAAGGGAAGAGCTTACACACATGAGCTCCATTTTTTTAATCTAACTTCTCTCTCATATAATTGGGCGTTATAATGCCTGAAATAATATTACTTGATCAAAATAGAAGAGAAAGTATCCTTCTAGATCAAAGGCAGCCTCTGTGGCTACATAGGCTAGGAGACCCCACAGGCTTGAGTGGCTCAATTTCTATGGACGGTGCCTTCCGGTACAGGAGTTTTGTTACTACCAGTGGCTTCAGTTCTGTACATTATTTTCCAAGTAAAAAATATTTGTGTCATAATTCCAGCAACTCAAGTCTGATACAGCAGTCTGAGATGTCAAAGCAGTTGGCAAGAACCTCACTGACATCCTATTCATAATGGGAGACACATACAGATTATCAAATTTTGTGAACTGTCTAGTTAGTGAACCAATACAATTAAAAAGATTAAGGGTGTTGTTCATTTGTTTTGACAAATTAAGTTTAGTTTTAATTATGTATATTCTTAGTTATTATTTCTACAGCTGTTAACGCATCTCACAGACACATACAAAGGATAAGATCCATACCTTGAAAAGTTTACAATCTGAGGCATATGTCATCAGATTACGATCTAGTGCATTGCAAGGGGCAGCACATTGTTGCACTGCCCTTTGGGGGCCCTAGTTGGGAGATTCTGGCACAGGGAGTCCATCTTTCTCCCTCAGTCTCCCCACAGCTGTTGAGAAGAAGTAAACAGCACTAGGTCTAGATCTGTTGTAGTGTAGGCTTCCCAATGCGCCAGTTTAACTGCAGTCTGCAGTCCCCCCACTCCCTGTCCACTCCACCCTTTCCCACTCACCTGCAGGAGGTGGGGATGCAGCAACTCTACTCTATGGGGCCTGCTCCTCCCATGCACAAGAAATGCCAGTACAGAGCACTGGCACAGAAGAGTCAGAGTGTAGCTTATGCCCCCTTACTCCCTTGTGTTGACACAAAGGACAGGTCACAATCTACGAGTGATCCCACTACAGCACTCTATTATTAAATCTTTGCAGAGAAGTGGCATGAAACTGGTTTTTGTGACAATTTTGGACTTGTAGATCATCACAGTGAGAATTTACAAGGTTCAACTATATTAATATTACCTTTTTCTCATTTAGTTGAATGTTGGCACTGTCTATAGAAGGTTATAATTTTTGAATTTATTCTTCTTACAGTAAGCACTCTCATTCTATATAATCTTGAATATTTAGGATTGTTTCATAATGTATGTTCTGAAAATTCATTTTTTAAATCAAGCAATGCTTTGTAAAAGATACTTGTCATTTTCAGTGGACGTATTTAAACAAACAACCATTTTCCAGGATTGCAGATGGGAAATTAGATTAATCTGATAAGAAAGGTGATCAACCTTTCTGGTCTTAATTAGTTAATATTTGTAAAGTGCTTTGACAATGGAAAGTTCTGTATACTTCAAATTGCAAGTATTATTTATTAGCCTCAGATGAATGGTGCTATGCAATTGCAAAGTAGCGGCAATAGTATTTGTTGCCAGTTAATTTTTTACCCTCTGGACTGAACACATATGTTAAGCAAATTCTGCTTATTTGGTACCTAAGGTCACGTTTGCCAAAAGAGAAATTTTAATTTAATTATGTTGAAGTTCTCAAAGCAACTGTTGCAGATTACATCCCAAAACAGGTTACGTTCATATTATCCTTTATTATTTACAGTAATAACACATCTCAGTTGTAAATCTCTCTTCAGGTTATAAGGCCAACTCCTACAATCCTCTCTCAATAGGAATTTTGCCAAAATAAGAACCAAGTATTTACTGTAGGATTTGGCCAATAAATGAAATTTTAGGCACAGTTATAGACTTCATACTGACAAAATTAATTAACAGATGTATGAAATCTTTACACTAACTTAGCATTGCCTCTCTTTGTTGCTGGTAGAAATAGCTATGCTTCTTTTGGCCTTCTCTCAATGTATTCCATTTTTTGAAACTCATCATTAACAAGTCTTGCTCTGCCACAGGAACCAAATCTTTTAAAGTGTGATCCTGATTTTTCTAAGCACTGGCATGTGTATGTGTGACTGGTCCCTTCTATGGGCTTTTGGCTGGGGCATGCTGGGACAGCATACTTGGGAACTTGCCTTTTTTGGAATTAATTTTCCTTTGATGGTAAGGAATGTTTCTCTCTTTAAACTTTCAGAATGTGGTCCTGCACAAATTCCACTTAAGAACTAAAGGGAGAATAATTTTGGGTCATTTAAGCCTTTCTTCCTCTCCATGGCAGAGTTCTGAAATGTAGCTGTCAGGCAAGCACTGTACTGTATCTCCAAACTCAGATCTATATAAAATTCTCCCTGATTTATTCAGGAGTCAGCCAGGAAAGAACCTATCAGTACACAAACATGTAAATTGAGGGAAGCAGATTGAATCACAGTCTTTCCCAAGAGTTTGATTACCATATATATGTGACTGTGGCCCTGAGAAAGAAGTGGTCTCAGATGACTGTGGAAGGCCTGGATTATGCATTGTTCCTGGAAAAATTGCCCCCTCGAAAAAGAAACCCTCTGAGTCCAGTTAAGGCTGAAGAGGGCCTAAGTGCTATGGGAAGAATGGTACAATCAGTGACACTGAAAAGAAACATTTTGATATAATATTCACTACGTTACTCAGCTATCATTTTCCTGAGGTTTTGCCCATATTAATGCCCAGAGGCTTTACAGCTTTTCTAAAACTGGAGTTGTAGCCAATATCCTATTTTCACTCTAAATAAAAAATAAGGTCAAATTTAAAAGTAACAGTGACCAAGATTCATTTCATATTCTTTGAGAATCTATTCCGTTTTTGTGAAGGGCCATTTTACATTCTGCTTGGAATTGTTATAATTTAGAATGGCAAAAGTATGTCCAGTTATTTTTTTAACATTTTTAACTTTTCAACAAAATATATGGAAAAAATATGTATTAAATAAATGTATTGTTGAAATAAGTTTAAAGGTGTAATAAATACTTTAGGTTAGTATTAAGGACAATCTGAAAAGGTCACATACATTATTTTAAGTTTTCTTTATAGATAACCCTTTCAAGTGAGGAAATGTAATGTAGCGTTTAGGTCACAGACTGGAAGGAAGAGTTTGGGTTCTAATTTCTGGGTCTGTCACTGACTGTGTGATCTTGAGCAAGTCACTTAACCTCTCAATTCCTCCCCTTCCCATTGTGAGGCTGGAGTAATGCTTACCTAGTTCAGAGGGGTATGCTGAGGCTTCATTAATCCTCTGCAAAAGGCACAATATTAAAAATACAAAGTAATATTATTTTCCAAGTACTCTGAACTTTCAGAAGGTTATGTTTCATGTCAGTGATAGGGGAAAATATATTTTATACACCAGGCTTTCACAGATTCAGAGGTTTTAATTGATTGTTCTTGGATTTTGTTTGTAGGTGTTGTGGGGTTTTTTGGGGGGGTGGGAATTAAGGAAGTAAAGTTGACTAGATTAAACATACTTTTGCTTTTCTATATTTGATAGATTTCATCTCTTTCTTTATAGTCATGTTAACATCTCTACACTTGTTTATTTTGTCTTTATTTTGGGTATGTGTTGCACACCTTTCTGTAAACTGGCTATTAACACAGTGGAGGCAGTACTCCTTCCGGTATTGATGGTGGCAGTGGACGTAGTACCCCCTCTTCTGTTAGCACTATCTGCCCTACTGACTTGAAAGCTGCAGCTAAGATGGCCCCTAACATTCCCTTGGAAATGGAACTTCCTGGTGTCAAGATTGTACATGCTCAGTTTAATACACCTCTGCAGATGTACTCAGATGACAATATAATGGAAACACTGCAGGGCCAAGTTTCTACAGCTCTGGGGGAAAATCCCTCAATGAGGTAATCAGAGCCAGCATGTGCACTGAATATATTTGCTAAAGCATTAACATTATCAATTTCCATACTGTTTCTAAATTAAATTTTAAAAGGCATCTAAACTGCAACTAAAGATTTTGAAGCTTATATTAAAATACTATTAATTAGGGCTGTCAAGCAATTAAAAATTAATCATGATTAATCATGTGATTAAAATTAATTGTGATTAATCACACAATTAAAAAATTAATCATGATTAATCGCAGTTTTAATCACACTGTTAAGCAATATTAGAATATCATTATTTAAATATTGTTTGGAATTTCTATATTTTCAAATATAGAGTCAGGGCTGGGAGCTGCGGGTCTTCAGCCCCCCTTGGGGCATGGAGTTCGGGGCTTCGGTCACTCTCAGGACTCAGGGCTTCAGTCCAAACCTCAGGGTTTGGGGCACAGGGATCCAGCCCCCCCGCCACCCAGGAAGTCGTGGGCTGGAGCTACTCTGCTCCATCCCACCCATCCCCCGCTGCCCGGGAAGCTGCAGGCTGGGGCTGCTCCAGCCCCCCTGCCGCCTCTGAAACTGTAGGCTAGGGCTTCAACCCCCACCGTGCCTCCTCCTGAGCTGCTGGCTGGGGCTTCAGTCCCTTCTCCCCCCGGTTGATGCCTCCCACCGAGCCCACAGGTATGCAATTAACATGTTAAAAAAATTAATGCGTTAATTTTGCTTTCAGTTAATTGAAGATGTTAACTGCGATTAAAAGACAGCCCTACTATTAATGTATTAAAAATATTTTTCTAACCCAGATTGTTAAAGATGTCTGTCAGAACATACAAAAGACAAGTGTTACAGGTCAGACTCACTTTAAAAAAATCTCTCTCTATTTGCAGCTGATAAATACAAGCTGATAACTGTAGCTACTCTTTAAAACAGATTCTTAATCCACTCCTGTCATAACATTTTTCCCAGATCTGGACCTTAGCATCCAAAATATGGGTGTTAGCATGAAAACCTCCAAGCTTAGTTACTAGCTTGGACCTGATAACGCTGCCACCAGCCAGGGATTTATACAGTGCCTAGCTCACTGTGGTCTCCCCAAAACCTTCCCTGGGGGACTCACAGACTCATAGACTCATAGACTCCAGGACTGGAAGGGACCTCGAGAGGTCATCGAGTCCAGTCCCCTGCCCTCATGGCAGGACCAAATATTGTCTAAACCATCCCTAATAGACATTTATCTAACCTACTCTTAAATATCTCCAGAGATGGAGATTCCACAACTTCCCTAGGCAATCTATTCCAGTGTTTAACTACCCTGACAGTTAGGAACTTTTTCCTAATGTCCAACCTAAATCTCCCTTGCTGCAGTTTAAGCCCATTGCTTCTTGTTCTATCATTGGAGGCTAAGGTGAACAAGTTTTCTCCCTCCTCCTGATGACACCCTTTTAGATACCTGAAAACTGCTATCATGTCCCCTCTCAGTCTTCTCTTTTCCAAACTAAACAAACCCAATTCCTTCAGCCTTCCTTCATAGGTCATGTTCTCAAGACCTTTAATCATTCTTGTTGCTCTTCTCTGGACCTTCTCCAATTTCTCCACATCTTTCTTGAAATGCGGTGCCCAGAACTGGACACAATACTCCAGCTGAGGCCTGACCAGCGCAGAGTAAAGCGGAAGAATGACTTCTCGTGTCTTGTTTACAACACACCTGTTAATGCATCCCAGAATCATGTTTGCTTTTTTTGCAACAGTATCACACTGTTGACTCATATTAAGCTTGTGGTCCACTATGACCCCTAGATCTCTTTCTGCCATACTCCTTCCTAGACAGTCTCTTCCCATTCTGTGTGTGTGAAACTGATTGTTCCTTCCTAAGTGGAGCACTTTGCATTTATCTTTATTGCACTTCATCCTGTTTACCTCAGACCATTTCTCCAATTTGTCCAGATCATTTTGAATTTTGACCCTGTCCTCCAAAGCAGTTGCAATCCCTCCGCAAACTTAATAAGCGTACTTTCTATGCCAACATCTAAATTGTTGATGAAGATATTGAACAGAACCGGTCCCAAAACAGACCCCTGCGGAACCCCACTTGTTATACCTTTCCAGCAGGGTTGGGAGCCATTAGCAACTACTCTCTGAGTACGGTTAGCCAGCCAGTTATGCACCCACCTTATAGTAGCCCCATCTAAATTGTACTTTCCTAGCTTATCTATAAGAATATCATGCGAGACCGTATCAAATGCCTTACTAAAGTCTAGGTATATCACATCCACCGCTTCTCCCTTATCCACAAGGCTTGTTATCCTATTAAAGAACGCTATCAGATTAGTTTGACACGATTTGTTCTTTACAAATCCATGCTGGCTATTCCCTATCACCTTACCACCTTCCAAGTGTTTGCAGATGATTTCTTTAATTACCTGCTCCATTATCTTCCCTGGCACAGAAGTTAAACTAACTGGTCTGTAGTTTCCTGGGTTGTTTTTATTTCCCTTTTTATAGATGGGCACTATATTTGCCCCCTTCCAGTCTTCTGGAATCTCCCCCGTCTCCCATGATTTCCCAAAGATAATAGCTAGAGGCTCAGATACCTCTTCTATTAACTCCTTGAGTATTCTAGGATGCATTTCATCAGGCCCTGGTGACTTGCAGGCATCTAACTTTTCTAAGTGATTTTTTACTTGCTCTTTTTTTATTTTATCTTCTAAACCTACCCTCTTCCCGTAAGCATTCACTATATTAGACATTCCTTCAGACTTCTCAGTGAAGACCGAAACAAAGAAGTCATTAAGCACCTCTGCCATTTCCAAGTCTCCCGTTACTGTTTCCCCCTCCTTACTGAGCAGTGGGCCTACCCTGTCCTTGGTCTTCCTCTTGCTTCTAATGTATTGATAAAAAGTCTTCTTGTTTCCCTTTATTCCCATAGCTAGTTTGAGTTCATTTTGTGTCTTTGCCTTTCTAATCTTGCCTCTGCATTCCTGTGTTATTTGCCTATATTCATCCTTTGTAATCTGACCTAGTTTCCATTTTTTATATGACACCTTTTTATTTTGTAGGTCACGCAAGATCTCATGGTTAAGCCAAGGTGGTCTTTTGCCACATTTTCTATCTTTCCTAATCATCGGAATAGCTTGCTTTTGGGCCCTTAATAGTGTCCCTTTGAAAAACTGCCAACTCTCCTCAGTTGTTTTTCCCCTCAGTCTTGATTCCCATGGGACCTTACCTATCAGCTCTCTGAGCTTACCAAAATCCGCCTTCCTGAAATCCATTGTCTCTATTCTGCTGTACTCCCTTCTACCCTTCCTTAGAATTGCAAACTCTATGATTTCATGATCACTTTCACCCAAGCTTCCTTCTACTTTCAAATTCTCAACAAGTTCCTCCCTATTTGTTAAAATCAAGTCTAGAACAGCTTCCCCCCTAGTAGCTTTTTCAACTTTCTGAAATAAAAAGTTGTCTGCAATGCAGTCCAGGAACTTATTGGGTAGTCTGTGCCTTGCGGTGTTATTTTCCCAACATATATCTGGATAGTTGAAGTCCCCCATCACCACCAAATCTTGGGCTTTGGATGCTTTTGTTAGTTGTTTGAAAAAAGCCTCATCCACCTCTTCCACCTGATTAGGTGGCCTGTAGTAGACTCCCAGCATGACATCACCTGTGTTTTTTACCCCTTTTAGCCTAACCCAGAGACTCTCAACACTTCCGTCTCCTATGTCCATCTCCACCTCAGTCCAAGTGTGTACATTTTTAATATATAAGGCAACACCTCCTCCCTTTTTCCCCTGTCTATCCTTCCTGAGCAAACTATACCCATCCACACCAACATTCCAGTCGTGTGTATTATCCCACCAAGTTTCAGTAATGCCAACAATGTCATAGTTGTATTTATTTATTAGCACTTCCAGTTCTTCCTGCTTATTACCCATACTTCTTGCATTTGTATATAGGCATCTAAGATACTGGTTTGATCTTGCCTCCCAGCTTTGCCCTGACCCTCCTTCCTCACTGCCATTATAGCCTGTGCTCCCTCCTGTTTCCAACCCATCTCCGAGGTCTTGTTCCCCACTTACCTGTGGGGTTTGCTCACCTGTCCCCGTCAAACCTAGTTTAAAGCCCTCCTTACTAGGTTAGCCAGTCTGTGCACAAATAAGGCCTTTCCCCTCTTCGAAAGGTGAACGCCATCTGTGCCTAGCAGTCCTTCCTCGAATAGCATCCCGTGGTCGAGGAAGCCAAAGCCCTCCTGATGACACCATCTTCGCAGCCAGGCATTCACCTCCACGATGCATCTGTCTCTGCCCGGGCCCCTACCTTCAACAGGAAGAATCGAAGAGAATACCACCTGCGCTCCAAACTCCTTAACCCATACTCCCAGAGCCCTGTAGTCACTCTTGATCTGCTCAGTGTCACACCTCGCAGTATCATTTGTGCCCACATGGATGAGTAGCACGGGGTAGTAATCAGAAGGCCGGATAATCCTCGACAATGCCTCTGTAACATCTCAGATACGGGCCCCTGGCAGGCAGCATACCTCCCGGGATGAACGGTCAGGGCGACAGATGGGTCTCTCCATCCCCCTCAGCAGAGAGTCTCCAACCACCACTACCCTACGTTTCTTATCAGTGGTGGCAGCAGACCTCCCAGCCTTAGGGGTACGAGGCTTCACCTCCTTAACTGTTGGGGGTGATTCCTACTCTCCTGTATCAAGAAGAGCATAACGGTTATCTTTTACCACAGCAGGAGAGTATGCAGCAGGGGTGGAGCACTGCCTGCTGCTAGAAGTAACCAGCTGGCTGTGTCCACCCTGAGTCTCCTCCTCCACTGGTGTGTCAGATACACCCTGAGGCATCTCCTCCTCCACTGGTGTGTCAGTAGTCCTGTGAACTGGGACAGCTACATCAGCTGTCTCCACATGGATACTGTCCAAGAATTGCTCATGGATATGGATGTTCCTCAGCCTAGCCACCTCCTCCTGTAGCTCTCCCACCTGCTGCCTGAGAGATTCCACCAATAGGCACCTTTCACATTGGATGCCACCCCCAGCCTGAATATCAGTAAATGGAAATTGCAAATTACAGTCTTTGCAAGCCCACACCAGAATCTGGGTAAAAGCATCCATGCCAAGACCCTAAGACTCAGATTCCTTGAGTCTCACAACAAAGGGGAATAAACCATTTCCCTTCCCCCTCCTCCCCTCCAGGTGTTCCCTCCCTGGGTTCCTGGAGAGATATACAGAAACAAGCTCCGTGAATCTAAACAGAGGGACTCCACCCTCCCTGTTTCCAGTCCTGGAAAACACAAGTATCAAGAGAGCTAATCTCTCCTCCTCCTCCCGCCTCACCCAGAGGGTATGCAAAGTCAGGCTGGTAAATCTAACACAAAGAGATTTTCCCCCTGACTTCTTCCTCCCACCAATTCCCTGGTGAGCTGCAGACTTAATTCCCTGGAGTCCCCACTAAAGAAAAACTCCAACAGGTCTTAAAAAGAAAGCTTTATATAAAAAGAAAGAAAAGGACATAAAAATGGTCTCTCTGTATTAAGGTGACAAATACAGGGTCATTTGCTTAAAAGAAAAAAATGAATAAACAGCCTTATCCAAAATGAATACAATTTAACACATTCCAGCAACTACACACATGTAAATACAAAAGAAAACAATATAAACCTTATTGTCTTACTATCTTTGTACTTACAACTTGGAAACAGAAGATTAGAAAGCTGGAGATAGAAAAATCACTCTCATAGCCGAGAGGGCACAGACACAAGACAAAGACCAAAGAACTCACACCCAAAACTTCCCTCCACTCAGATTTGAAAAAGTCTTGTTTCCTGATTGGTCCTCAGGTCAGGTGTTTCAGGTTACTCTTTTCCAGGTGAAAGAGACAGTAACCGTTAGCTGTCCGTTTATGACAACTCCTGACCAGGGCCTCAATCCTGAAAAGAGTTACACACACAGCTAATTTTAAGCACTAACGAAGTCACACTGAGTTCAGTTGGACTATTCTAGTCCTTAAAGTTCAGCACTTGAATTCTTCTTTGCAGGACTGGGTCCTATGGCACCTATCCCCATCATGTGAAGAAAGAAAAATTAAAGCAGTCAGCATAAGACATTTTACACTCCATTGCAGTCCTTCATGCCCAGAAAGTCTTGCAGATATTCTTCAATTTTTTTCACTTTTAACCTCAACCCAAAAAAACTCACTCCAGGCCACTAACCTTTGGCCCAGGAGGACCAGAATAGACTCCTTCCTGGGCTTATTAGCAAATCTCTGTACTGGTCATAAGCACTCCTCCTCCTTCTCCTATTTGAGGTTGAGTGCAGAACTTCTACAGTGTTCTTTCATATCTGGGAAATGGTTAGTTAAGAGTTTTATACAGAGTAGTAGTATAGTAAAAACCCTTACAGACAACCTTGGACAACCAGGGAATAACTCCAGAGTGGTAAAAAGCATACTTCAAAATTAACTTACAGTCAAGCTTGTAATATTTCATATGGAAAACAACTAATTGTCTCTCTTTTTCAAGGTACAGAAGCTTTATCATTAATAATCTATTTACATTGCTTTCTCCTCCATTTTGCACTTAACAACTTACTTTTTATTATGTTTTACTAACAGTATTTTAAGTTAATCATTTACAATATTTGTGGTATCCACATTTAAACTATTACAAATATTTTCAATCCGAGGGCTCAATCACGGACTTGAATGAGAGTTCAGGTCACTCCGCACATTGCAGGACTGAGCCTTTACTGACTATAAAAATCATACTTATCCAAAAAGCATATATGCCAAGTTCATGATGATCTGATGGAAACAACATTCCATTCTATAAGAGCTTTGTGAGTAACAGTGTTGCCGTACTGCAGTGGTGGGAAACCTGCGGCCCATCAGGGTAATCCACTGGCAGGCCACGAGACAGCATTTATATTGACTGTCCAGCAGGCACGGCCGCCCGCAGCTCCCAGTGGCCACGGTTCGCCGTTCCTGGCCAATGGGAGCCACAAGAAACAGCGCAGGCCGCAGGCTGCCCACCGCTGCCCTACTGCCTGGTTATCCATCATCAATAAAAAAAATTTTAAAAGCCAACTTGCTTTCTCCCCCTGTGGAATCCTGGATTAAGTCTAAAAATTCAGGTTTCATAGCGGGCAAAGGCATTCCCAGTTTGGAAACTGACCTTGCACAGAGCCCTGAAATGTCCCAACTGTTGGGGGTTACTTTTCCCTATGCATGAACTTGGAAAAGGTATCTTAAAGTCTTGTGTCTCGTAAGTAAATTTTGTTGGTAACAAGTAATTCTACAACCATTACTTATGATTTTTCTTGGGAACATGTTAAAAATAAGTAAATCTGGGTAAGGAGTTAAAAAATCAATGATTTGTAGAAATAAAAAAATGTTGATTTTTTTTAAACTTAAATGAAGGTTTTTCCTTTTATTTGCTGCAGTCTTTGTTCACCAAAGTAAATTTAATAACAATGCATATGTCTTATGTACAGTACTTTCACCGAGAGTAAAAAGTAGTGTGCTGAGGAGGAAAGATATATAGTTCACAGTTTTAAAAACAGCTCAGAGATATCTGGTTGGGGAATCACAGAAATGTAGAGCTGAAAAGGACATCAAGAGGGCATCTACTCCATCCCACCTATCCTGAGGAAGGCCAAATACACCTAGACCAACATTGACAGATGTTTGTTTAACCTGTTCTTAAAAACTACAATGACAGGGATTCTACAATCTCTGTTGGTAACCTATTCCAGTACTTAACTATCTTTAAGTCAAAGTTTTTCCTAATATCTACCCTAAATCTTCCTTGCTATAGATTAAGCCCATCAGTGGACATGAAGATCAAATGATCACAGTCCTCTTTATAACAGCCTTTAACATATTGGAAGACTGTTATCTGGTCCCCTCTCAGTCTTCTTTTCTCAAGACTAAACATGCCCGGTTATTTTTAACTTTCCTCAGGTCAGGTTTTCTAAACTTGTTATCATTTTTGTTACTCTCCTCTGGATTCATTCAATTCGTCCACATCTTTCTTAAAGTGTGGCACCCAAAACTAGACATAATACCCCAGCTGAGGCCTCACCAGTGCCAAGCAGAGTAGAATAATTACCTCCTGTGTCTTACATATGACACTTATATTAATACACTTCAGCATGATACTTGATTTTTTTTGCAACTGCATCCCATTATTGATTCATATTAAATCTGTGACCCACTATAGCTCTCAGATCCTTTTCTGCAATACTGCTGCCTAGCCAGTTATTCCCCATTTTGTACTTGTACATATGATTTTGCCTTCGTCTTTACTGAATTCCACCTTGTTGATTTCAGACCAACTCTCCAACTTGTCAAAATTATTTTGAATTCTAATCCTCTCCTTCAAAGTGCTTGCAACCCCTCTTAGCTTGCTGTCATCCATAAATTTCATAAGCATACTCTCATTATCCAACAATAACTAGTACCAGACCTGGGACAGACCTCTCCAGGCCCCCACTGAATATGACCTCCCAGTTTGACCACAAATTAGGATTATAGACAATCAGGGCATTCAACGTGCAAACACAAGACAAAAGATTTTTGACCAGTCACTCAGGGTATGTCTATACTACCCGACGGATCGGTGGGCAGCAATCAATCCTGCGGGGATCAATTTATCGCGTCTAGTCCAGACGTGATAAATTGACCCCCGAGCGCTCTCCCGTCGACCCCTCTACTCCAACGCCACAAGAGGCACCAGCAGAGTTGACAGGAGAGTGGCAGCAGTCGACTCACCATAGTGAAGACACCGCGGTGAGTAGGTCTAAGTACATCGACTTCAGCTACGTTATTCACGTAGCTGAAGTTGCATAACTTAGATTGATCCCACCCCCACCCCCCAGTATAGACCAGGCCTGAGTCTATTTCTATTCCATTTCATATTCTAAACCTTACTCTCAAGAAACTCGAGACAGATGGACACACACAAAGCCCAGTCCAACCCCTTGCAAGCATAAGGTTGGGAGTAGGAGCAAGCTCATAATGAGAGATTTAAAATTAACATTTATCTCTGAATAAATGCAGTAATATGCTTCATTAAAAGTTTATGATACTGCTTCTACTTAGTTCCCCTAATACTCAAAAAATTGAAACTCCTTTGTCTTCGCCTAATTCTTCACAATGCATCCAGGGTGTCCGTTCTTCACCATACCTGTATATGTTGTTAGTAATAATGCTTAATATAAGACAGCTATTATGAAATATTAGGGATACAATCCTGGCCGTACTAAAGTCAATGGGAATTTTGCCATTGATTTTAATTGGGGCCTGATTTTCTCCCTGTGTGTTTATTTTGTTAAGGCAGCCACTACAAAAAGTGAGCAACAGACCAATTTTATTTAATTAAAAAAACAAAACAAAACAGATTTTTTATTTAATAAAGCTAGGTTTTTAAACATTTGCCACTGGAACATTTGTTTCATTGTCTTTTCCTATGAATGTAAGTTAAGTAAATCACAATGACTATTATTTTATCATAATTAATATACTAACTAGTGATTGGCTGATGATGCCCTGCAGAAAGACTGGGTTGTTCAGATTTCTGCAAATCTATCTTAACAGTGTAAGTGATGATATGTTTTAATACTACCACACGAGCTATTTGACCTGAAAATGGTATTCTGGAAATTAGGTCAAGAGCAACTGGTGACTTGGCTGCAGACTTATAGGACTGCAGCTGTTTTGAGGGTAAAGACAAGTAATGGCCCATTTCCAGTGCAGCTATAGCCAGAAAAGTAACTGTAAAAATAATATCACAAGGTATCATATTTATTCTCTAGCTAGACTTCTACATCTAATTTTTTTAATTTATAAATCAAGAGATGACTTTTCTAACTGCCAGTCCCATAAACTAAATCTAGGATCTGAAAATCAAGCTAAGTTCTGTCTTTTCGGCATCATCAGTAATAAAGAATTTGCATTCTAAATGTAGCTGATGCATGAGGTAGAATAGAATAGTAAATAGCACTTATATGAAATCCAGGTTACTCTCCCGTGATTGTATTTTCTCTACTGGGCTAATAGTACTAAAACTGGATTTATCAGTAAAGTGCAGAAATTGGACTCAAAGACACAGAAGGTGCCATTTTAACAGTCACTTTTCTGAGCTTGAATAAACTTTGATATTTATTTGTAAAATGAGAACTTTGCTTATGAGAATACTGTGCAGCAATAACAGGCATATTCACTTAGTTAAGAAAGACATATCAGAACTTCATCACTGTACAAAGCATGCCAATCTAGTGGGGGTGGGGTGGAGGGAAAGGTCTATTCAATGATTCTGTAAACTGATTTTTATCATAACTTTGTGTATTGAATCATACTCTTATGTCTGGTAGCTCTACTGCTTTAAAGTTATATTGGTTAACTCTCTTCACCTGCTCATCCCTTGCCTATGTTGCAGTGAACCAGTACCAACCTCTGTACCTCAATCTGATGTGTACAGGATGCTGCATGACAATCCGGAAGGGCCCAGTCAACCACGTCAATCTGGCTCATTTAAGGTGCTCCAGGATTTAGTCTCCGAGGATTCTGGTTAGCAGCAATTTACTGTATATATCTGTTCCCAGCACTCTATTTTTTCCATGTGTTGAAAGGGGAAGACCTGAAAAGAAGATATACAAGGATTAGAGCTATAAAATTCAATTTCACATTTTACTGCTTTACGCCTTTTATTAAATATTTAACATGTGCTCTGACAATTAACTTGCCTTAAGACTTCCTTTTATCAATCACATTTTTCAGACTCTCTTGTCAGGTTTTTAAGACTGATAATGTGTAAAAATGTTTTGACTGAATGATACAAATGTTGAATGAGAAAAGTTTTGGGGTGAGATAAAAATACCACTGAAACAGGAAGAGAAAATTGGCCATCTCTTTCTAAACCAGGAAAAGAAGGGGGAAGAATTTTAAACTCTTTCCTCAATTAAGTTTCTTCTCTTGCACACACTTCTAAATAAAAAATACAAAATGATGCTTGAAAATTGGTTGAAGAGAATACAGTTTGCATTTGCATTTTCCCTTAATTATACTCTACAAAAAATACTATAATTGATGAGTTTTTCACAATAAAACAGATGGGAAAAAGCATATGAAATTCTGACAATTTTATTATATCTGTACTAAATGTAATGAGCAGAATTTAAACAAAATTGATCTAAAATTAAGAATTTACAAGAAAAGGCATGTATAATGTCATAATAGATTTTGGCTTAAATTTTGATATGACTTTTTATTCATATTGTGTTATCAATCTTTCAGAATGAATTTGAAGGTTAACTCTATAGATAACAAGTAAGGATGCGAGTCTTTCATGGGCCCCAGGCTGCCCCCCCAACCCAGAGCAGTAGCAGCGGGGCCCTGGACTATCCATATTGGAGGCGGAGATCACGGATTCCGTGACTTTCCAGGACCTCTGTGACTTCTGCAGCTGCAGTGGCTGACTCTAGGGCCACCCGAGCAGCTGGTCTGGGCTCAGGGTTCCCAGGCAACTGGTTCCGGGCGCTGCCCCGGAGCAGTGGTTCAGGAACAGCAGCGGTGTCCATAGGCTGCCCCTGCCTAGAGCTGCGGCAGCGTGGCCATGGGCCACCCCACATCCGAGGCCGCAGCAGCAGGGCAGCAGGGCCCTGGGCTGCCCCTCCCCCCATGTAAGATTTAGGATATTTTTAGCAAAAGTCACTATTGCCCGTGACCTGTCCATGACTTTTACTAAAAATACCCATGACTAAATCGTAGCCTTAATGACTAGTAATCTTTTCATTAGCTGAATTTAATACAGAACACCACTCAGGGCCTATCCTACTCCCACTGAAGTTAATAGCAATATTCCCACTAACATTGATGATACAAGATTTGGCCCCTCAAAATTAAAAAAAAAGGGTTATTGAACCTCTAACATTACTTAATGAAAGCAAAAACTTATAAATAAGGTCCTACTTAACTTGCAATATTATGGAAATTGCAGATTCAGCAATATTACGCTTCCACCACAATTTTGACAGTAGGGGGGCCACCGCTTTCAGCACCTGATGACTGACAGCAGAAAAATCACAGAAAAATAATAATGGACTTTATTACCACAAATAATAAGGTCCATTATTACTTTTCCACAGTTTTCCATGGCTTGTCGGCAACTCAGCAACAATTTTTTGACAATCATCCTGCAATTCAAGTAGGACCTTACTTATAAATCAATATGAAGTTGATACCCTCAATCAAGCATTTAGTTATAGCCAGATGCTTCTGTATTATACTGTAAATAAATGAGAATGTTCTGTTTCTCAGATGGACGTCCCGTTGGTACTAGGAGCGTGAGAGCACCAGAAACAAAGATGCCTTCTGGTGCAGGAAATATACAAAAACTGCCATTGTGTGACAAATGTGGAAATGGCATTGTGTAAGTTGTTTTTTCTTAATTTTAATAAAGTTATAGCTACAGCAGAAATCTTCAAAAGGGATTACAAAATACAGGAGGATTTTCTAAGGAATTTTCTGTTTGTAATTTTAGAAAAATCAAAAAAATTATAGGTGCATTGAAAAGCTTAAAAAAATAAACTGTCCAAAATCATTAACATAATGTCTTAAACATTTCTGTACATTCAGATTACTTTCCAAATATAACTTATTTTTCACTTGCAGAGGCCTGAGTTCAAGCTTCTTGGTATCTCTTGCCACATTCTACCATTAATACATATACTGAAAAGAGCAGTCGCATAGCCTGTACTGTATCAGGCTGGGATTCTCAAAGCTGCCTAATGGAGTAAGGTATCCAACTCAATGGGAGCTCTCATTCCTTCTGGCTCCTTTGAAATTCCCAGCCATAGGTCTCAATGGTGTCAGTAATTCCAAACAGGGATACAGAGAATCCTGAACTCAGGTCTTGGTGGCTAAGTCAGAGGAATCGTTTTCTAAACTATTTTCACTCCCTGGCTGCTGGGCTACATTATAACCTGTATATAATAGTTGACAGAGGCAGTGGTCTTTGAAGTACTGATCTTCCAGTGGAGTACTGAGACTTCCATATGGCATTTTATATTTACACAGGAAAAGGTCTACTCAGAATCAACTTCCAGCTTTAAAATAGTTTCCTAGCACTTGACAGAACAGGCACATAACTCCACAGGCATTACCAATGATAGAAAAACAGTATTTATTTTATATGTCATGTTGCCATGCATTTCTGTTCTACTCTAAATTCATTCTCCTCTGTTAATCTAGTTTTCTCTTCTTTATTTTCATAAACAGTGGTACAGTGGTGAAGGCACGTGACAAGTACCGGCACCCAGAATGCTTTGTGTGCTCTGACTGCAATACCAACCTAAAACAAAAGGGCTACTTCTTTGTGGAGGGACAATTATACTGTGAAACTCATGCGCGAGCCCGCATGAGGCCACCAGAGGGATATGAAGCAGTTACCGTTTATCCAAAGTGCTAGTCTATGCTAACAGACACACATGCATGCACACAAAAAGACATTAACAGCTTAGAGCCACAATACAACTGACTGAACTTACTGCCTTAATCCAAAGTAGCAGATTTTAAACATTTTCTTTTGGAGGTGGGAATGATGCAGAAGCCTCATTAGCCAGCAATAGCATATATACCAGTAACATTTTGCAAAGTAATTATCTTTGAAGCTGCCAGTGTAATTTAATGGAGTATAAGGCAGCAACTCCTATAACTCAATCCCTCAAAGGGTCAGTCCACTAAAAAACGCAGGAATTTTACACCTATATTAACAAACTGCAGTTATCAATGTCTGCTTCAGCCATAAAATCATTCAACTATCATTAACCTATGCCACAAAAACAAGCTTTGCTTTCCTTACTTTGATATTTGAGAGTCTTATTTATTTACACTTCCTGGTGCAACAAATGTAATAAAAGACATATTAATTTTATATAATAGAACAGCAAGCATAGTGAAGCTTGCTTATAGTAGAGTAGAATGCTTGTCCCATATTATTTCAGTGAACTACAGAGTGCAAACTACGAGAGTGTGTTTTCATTTACTTTCCAAGAAATTCTGATGGAGACATGCAAATGCAAACACACACACACACACACACACACACACACACAAATAACAAAAATGGGCAGGTATGGTCATAATGAAGTTAGATTTGGTAAATTTAAAAAACTTCAGCAGCATTTATAATTACTGAGAATTAAAATATGCCAAGGAAAGATCCTGCACTAAATACTTGGCGAACACCAAAGAAAATGCTTACAGCTGAGAATTTTCTGAAAACCACTAAGGACCAAATTTTCAATCAGGAGTACATCTAAATATGTATGCACTTTTACTCAGATCTGACTTAGTCATGCCTATCTTCCAATGTTGTGTGCATTTATAGGTATGTGTAGGTACACAACTCTGCACATGTGCATCTGAAGAACTATGTGCCTCCAATAGGTATGTGTACAAGTCCATGTACACTTAGGTGCGCACCTACATGAAAAATTGAGCCTTAGTGTTACAGTAAGTATCAAAATCATAGTAAATTGCTTATGACTGTATTAAAATACAATTTATGCTATAAAAAATTAAACTTTCATATCAAGCATACAAACCTAACAGAGACATGAAAAACTGAGTACAGAAAGCCCCTAAATATTTTCCCAATTCTATCATAAGATCTTAAATCATGCAGAACACTGAATCAAAATAATATAGTGTGTATGTTTTAAACACATACTAAAAACTCCATTAAAGTTGCACCTTGAAATCTGAAACCTAACATCTGTGTATTTCAACAATTCTCAAGGTTCCTTAATGTACTATTTCAAAATTTAAATGTTTATAAAATTTGTGCATGTCACCTCATATTAAATATAACAAGAGTGTGCATATACCAACAATACACAATATGACTTTTTAAATAAAGATGGCTCCTTAATTAATTTTAAAACCCCCAAAATAGTGCCTCCAAAGCACCAGGAAGACTATATGTATTATTACTTATTTCCATTAATGAAATTCTGTACAGTAAATCTAAATTTTCTTTTGAAAGTAGGAACGCAAGGAATACGTACAATTCTGAGAAGCTTAAGTGTAATCTATGTTTTAAAATCATAGTTTGTAATGTTCATTTCTTTATTAATAAAAATCAAAAGTAGAAATAAATCTATGTAATCAAGATTTTGTATTTTGCCTTTCTGGTGTTAAATGAAAGTGTGTGTGACGGGTTCCCCCCAGGGTGCCACTTGGAACTGGGGTACCACTGAGCCCTGTAACACACCATCCTGGGCTCCCTCTCTCATTGTGCTGCTGGAACAAGTTGCAAAGCCCTCCAGCCTGCACTTCCACCAGCATTCACACAGGTAGGGACACACCCCTCTGCAGTCACATGCAGACTATCTAACCACCGGCCTCCCAGCCTAGGACCCCAGAGCAGTACCGTCCTGCTCTGGTCAAATCTGGCCAGTACATGGGTATAATACCTAGTCCACCTCTCCCTCAAAGTGAAAAGGACCATGCACATTTGTGGTAGCCAAACTGAGATTTTCCCCAGACACTTTAGTCAAACGCACACTGGTTTGGATTAAAACACAAAATAAGTATCAGAGGGGTAGCCATGTCAGTCTGTATCCACAAAAACAACAAGTCCGGTAGCACCTTAAAGTCTAACAGATTTATTTGGGCATAAGCTTTCATGGGTAAAACACCCCACTTCTTCAGATGCATGGAGTGAAAATTACAGAAACAGGCATAAATATATATTGTCACATGAAGAGAAGGGAGTTATCTTACAAGTGGAGAACCAGTGTTGAAGGCCAATTAGGTCAGGCTGGATGTGGTCCACTTCCAATAATTGATCAGGAGGTGTCAATACCAAGAGAGGAGAATGCATTTGTAGTAAACGATCCCTCAGTCTCACAGGCCTTGAGAGTTAGGCCAATCCTCACTGACAGACAGCCTGCAGGATCTTCAGGTTGGTAAACTTTTTTATTTAATACTTTTTTCTTAAGGACTGCCTGTCTTCCTTCTGGACTATTCTTGAATTCTCATGTTTGAGCAATAAATATAGTTGTTACTCTATGGTATTATCATTTTAGATGCAGTTGTGATAAAAAATAAATAGCTGAAATAGGCAGATCTTCGTTTTACAATTTCACCTTTAAAGTAGTACTGAGTGTCAGTGAATGCAATGAGTAATACTAAATGAGCAGTATGGTAATAATACTTAAATAACTGCATTGACTTATTTTGTTTAGGAGAATCCATCCTCAACATACAGGATTCTGAAGACTATCCACCTTCATGCTCACCATCATTTTCTATAGGTTCAGTGTTATTTGCCAATGATAGTGTTTCAGTCACATCATGTATGTCACATAGCCACAATATATCACCTGTAGCAACAAGAAAAAAAAAGTTCCACCATCCAGAAACAACTATAGAGAAGTTTGTGATAAGAACCAGCAGATTACAAAAAGAGGTAATTGATGAAAAAATTGTCCAGTTTCTTTATTCAACAAACTCTCCCTTTTGTATGATTGAGAACCCACACTTCATTAACATGGTTCAGTCATTAAGACCCGAATACAGTCCACCCAACAGAGCAGATGTTGCAGGCAAATTGCTGGATAAAGTGTAAGAAAGAGAAATTGAGCAGCGTGCAAAAGGTCTAGAGGGTGAAATTGTTAATCCTGAGTCTTGATGGGTGGAGCAATGTCCACAATGATCCTGTCGTACGTGCCTGAAGACATTCCCTTCTTCTGTTGTATCAATTGTTTCTGTAAGGCGTGAAATCAGGAAATGCACACACAGCAGAATACGTACAAGAAATAGCAGTAAAAGCTATAACAAACTGGGGGGAAAAAAATCAAATGTCTAGTACACAGCTTGGTCAGAGACAATGCTGCAAATGTATCCAAGATGAAAAGAAATTTAGAAGAGAGTCCCAAGCTAATAACATATGGTTGCAGTGCTCATTTAATGCACCTCCTAACCAAAGACTTCAATGTTCCAGAAATAAAGGCTAATGTTGTTGAAATTGCAAAATATTTCCATAACAACCATTTTGCAGCAGCTGCTTTGAAAAAAGTGGTAGGAATCAAGCTAACTCTCCCACAAGACGTGCAATGGAACTCCGTAGTGGACTGTTTTGAGCACATATCAAGAACTGGCCTAATCTGGATGACAGTTTGTGAACAAAGTCATGGAAAAATAGATGGCACTGTCACAGCCAAAGTTCTCAACATTGGGCTTAAGAGAAATGTTGAACACATGCTGAGTACCCTGAAGCCTATTTCTGTAGCCTTGAACAAAATGCAGAGAAATAGCTGTTTTATTGCTGATGCTGTTGAAATTTGGAAGGAACTGAGTGAGATCTTAAAAAAAGAAATATGCAATGACAGAGTTAAATTACAAGCATTAAAAAAACGAATGAGACAAGCACTATCTCCAGCTCATTTTCTTGCAAATATTCTCAGTACTCGGTACCAGAGTCAAACCTTAACTGCTGAAGCAGAGGAGTTGGCTATGACATGGACATCCAGCAATCGTACCTCCATAATGCCAACTATAATAAACTTCAGAGCTAAGGGTGAACCATTCAAAAAATATATGTTTGCTCATGATGTTTTAAAGAAAGTCACACCAGTGAACTGGTGGAAGTCACTTTAAGCACTTGGATTCAGAGACTGTTGAAGTGATAATCTCACTTTTAACAGCAGTAGCTTCTTCTACAGGTGTAGAAAGAATAATTTTCTTTCTTTGGACTAATTCATTCCATATTGAGAAATCGTTTGGGACCTGAAAAATCAGAAAAGTTTGTTTTTCTTTTCCAGATTAAGAACAAACAGGAAAATGAAGGTGAAGACACCTGAGTTAGTTGCAGAAGCCAATATTTTAAGTTTCTCATGTTGACCTGGCTGACACAGTCGATTTAATTTTTGGTTTTTGGTTTTTTAAATATTTCATTTAACTATTTTAGTTCAAAACAAAACAAAAACAAACCTGATTTTAAAAAACTTGAATGTTTAACTAAATTAAAAAATTCATATGCTTGTTTTGTTAAAATATTATATGTTTACTGTTCAAGAAAAAAATCCAGAATACATAACATTGTTGTTTTAGTTAAATAAAACAATTTAAATGTCTGTCTGGTGATGTTCTCCTCCTAATACAGCATGGCAAGAAAATCCTCCAAATATTAATGATTAACCTGTTGAATTGGAGATAGCTCACCTCCCAATGACTTCATAAATATCTGATTCAATTACCTTTGGTAAATGAAATAATCAATCATTCATTTTCTGAGATAGCTGTAAAATAATCTGAAAAGTTTTCAAAATAAATCACTTTAAAATATATAGTGTGTACCTTCTAAAAATGAAATCTATATCTATCTCTGAGTTGTGAAGAATATGTATTAAGGTTATAAAAACCAACAAGAATGCATGATTAAATCGAGTCTTCCTGACTAGTGATTTAAATCATGATTTTAATCAAATCCACTTTGTGTTAAAGGGACACTGATTATTTGAAATCTAAAACATCTTACTATAATCTGTTAAACGATGCTATGCCTTCTTTCCAGTTTCCCATTAAATGTTTAGCTTTACATTCACATATGTCTACTTTAAATTTTCATTCTTTCCCTTGTTAATCTGTGAAAAACAAACAGGATGAGGGTGATGTGAAAAGTGAAAATGACTATACACAAAGTATACACCTTCCCACACCCTGTGTCTGTCTTGCCTTTTAAATAGTTTCTTAGAGGTCTCTGGGAATTCTTTTTCTGTTAAAAAATATTTAGTCAGGAGCCTGAATTAACCTTTCTTAAGAATCTTGTAAGCAACCCAGCTGCCTACTAGAAACTGGTATTAAATAGAGCAGAGTAGGCTATGGAGAAATGGGCTTACACAGAAGAATCAAAGGCAAAAAATAATGAAAATATGTATAATTGTCAACTTTTGTATCCCAACACAGTCAAACCAAAAAGAAGTTTCTATATTAATACAGAGGGCCATACTGTGGCGAGCATTCATGGCTGTGCAACAGAGTAGTGCAACATAAAGCAACCCATTACAGTCCTGCCTGGTGTGCCCTCACTGTGGGTAGCAGCCATAGGGAAGAGCCGTTATTCCCTCAACTGTGCATAAGGGAAGAAACGGGGTCAGCCTTGGCTTCATTGCATCAACATGCTGGCCACTGTAGTTGCAACAGCACTACAGGGGAGTATGATACATGAAGACCTGGCACAGCCTACTTCCCACTTGGAGCAAGAGGAAACCCCATAGTTAGACTTACAATCTGCCTTCCAGCCTGTTCCAAGGGCAATGCAACAACCCTCTCCTCTTTGCTTCAAGCCCAGGGCAAAGGTATAATTCAACCCAAATTGTACTGTATATATACACTTCTACCCCGATATAACACGACCCAATATAACATGCATTCGGATATAATGCAGTAAAGCAGTGCTCCAGGGGGCAGGGCTGCGCACTCCAGCGGACCAAAGCAAGTTCAATGTAACGCAGTTTCACTATAACACAGTAAGATTTTTTGGCTCCCAAGGACAGTGTTATATCAGGGTGGAGGTGTATTTCAAATCTTTTTGATTTTAGGACACTTAAAATAATTAATTTTATCTTTTTCAGACTGGCCTCTGGTTTTCAGATCATGATATATTTTTAATACAAATGTAAAAGGTCTGCTCTTCTTTCTCTGACACCTCATAATATTTTTAAAAGTAAACTAACTAACACACAAGTAAACCGCAGGAATTTAGTTCTGCATACAGTCACAAGGAAAATATACACCACTATACTTCATTAGGAAAATGATATGCAGCAAAAACAATTGTTTCTGTGGATGGGGGTTTCCTACAAGAAATACAAATGAAATACTGGACAGCAGACATACAGAGATGGGGTAGCAACAGAGAATGTTTGACTTTCCATAAAGAACCGTATGTGCATGTGCATGTGTGTGGAAAGGTGAGAGGAAGATTTAGTTAGTCTCAATATCCTTGAAACCTTTTAAGACAGAACCACACAGGAGACTACTAAATGATGTATATTCCCTTTGATGTAGGCTTAGTCTCCATTATTTTTCTCTTAGCTAATAATATCAGAGAACCCAAGAACAACTCTAGACCATACCTTGGGAGAGGTTCCCATGTAGATAATCTTACAGAGTAGAAGCAATTTAACATGTGAAAGAAACATGTGTAACAGTGAAAGAAAGCAGATCCTGAGAGAGAGGTCATAAGACAGTGAAACTACATCTTTCTTCAGAGGAACATGGTCAGAGAACGACATGTGAAACATCTCTGTATGTGCCAGAAGTTTGTACTAGCACTTGATACATGTGAGATCAGGTCTTACTAGTTGAGAGTTTAATAAAGAGACTGAAAGTAGCTTGAGCTATTTGACATCACAACCTCCTGCATGGATTATCACATAGAGGCAGCTTAAGGATAACAAGAGCCCCAGGCAGGTACCAACTTTCACTGATTTACAGCCATTCAAACCTGTGCAGTGAATCCTCTTTCAGCACACAAACTACCACTCTGTGTGGAAATCCTTAACAACAGAGAGATCTTAGTTCTAGTCAATCATTTGAGCTCTTTGGCGTAGATGCCATGAATTTTATTATTTTTTTAAAATCACACTAGCAGTTGAAAAATGTGTACCTGCAACTGTAACAAAATAACCCCAACAATAAAATGGTTACTCACCTTCTCGTAACCGTTGTTCTTTGAGATGTGTTCCTCATATCCATTCCATTAGGTGTGTGTGCGCCGCATGCACAGTTGTTGAAAAGTTTTACCCCTAGCAGCACCTGTCAGGTCGGCCGTGGAGCCCTTTGGAGTGGCACCTCCATGGCAGTGAATATAGGTCCCTGCCAACTCACCCCATCCCAATGCTGTTCAGTTCCTTCTTGCCAGTTACTTCGACAGAGGGAAAGGCGGAAGGGTTTGGAATAGATATGAGCAACACATCTCGAAGAACAGTTACGAGGTGAGTAACCGTTTTTCTTCTTCAAGTGCTTGCTCATATCGATTACAATTAGGTGACACTCAAGCTTTACTTAGGCAGTGGGGCTGGAGTTTATGGAATCACTGACTGTAGCACCTTTCTGCCAAATGCTACATCCTCTCTGGAGTACAGGTAATTGTGTAATGAGACATGAAAGCGTGAACCGAGGACCACGTCGCTGCCTTGCAGAATCCCTGGATCAGGATCTGTTCCAGGCACACCACAGAGGAGGCCTGCGCTCTTGTGGAATGTGCCATTAGTTCAGGAGCTGGTACTTTTGCCAAATCATAGCATGGCTGGATAGAGGACGTAATCCATAATGAAATCCTCTGTGACGAGGCTGGAAGGCCTTTCAACCAGTCTGCAACTGTCACGAACAACTGGTTCAACTTACGAAACAGCTTTGTGCATTCAATGTAAAAGGTTAGTGCTCGAACATCCAGGGGAGTCGACCCTTTGTTCTCAGCTATCGACGTGAGGCTTAGGGTAAAAGATGAGTAGGAAAATGTCCTGGCTGGAGTGGAATTGGGACACAATCTTTGGCAGAAAGGCTGGGTGCGGTCTCAGTTGCATGTTGTCTTTATAGAAAATGGTGTAGGAGTGTCAGAGGCTAGAGCTTTAAGCTCGGACACTCTCTTGATGAGGTGATTGCGACTAGGAAGGCCACCTTCCATGACAGGTAGCGCAGCGAACAAGTTGCCAGGAGGCCCATTAGTCTGGAATAGGGGACCATTAGTCTGCAAAGAATCAGGTTGAGATCCCGTGCCAGGATTGGTTTCTTAACCTGCGGGTATAGCCTGTCCAGGCCTTTCAGGAAATGGCTGACTGTTGGGTTAGCGAAGACAGTACAGCTGGCCACTCCCAAGTGGAAGGCAGAAATGACTGCCAGATGTACCTTGAGAGATGATACCGAGAGGCCTTGATGTTTTGAGTGCAGTAGGTAGTTCAGAATAACTGGTGAGTAACCAGTATGGGTGCCTACAATGGAGGAGCATGACCCTGAGAATACTAGATTACAAACCTCTTCCATTTGACCAGGTAAGTCACCCTGGTAGAGGGTTACCTGCTACCAAGTAGGACTTCCCTAACCTGCTCAAAGCACATGCGCTCCATTGGATTTAGCCATGAAGCTTCCAAGCGGTTAAGTGAACGGTCTTGAGGTCGGGATGATTAAGGTGACCATGCTCTTGAGTGATCAGGTCCAGGACCAGAGGCAATGAGATTGGAGCTTCCATTGACAGCTCCAGGAGCGTGGTATGCTAGTGCTGGCGAGGCCAAGCCGGTGCTACTGATATAATCATTGCCTTGTCCCTGTGGATTTTTAGCAAAAACCTTGTAGATGAGTGGAATCGGTAGGAAAGCTTACTACAGATGGTCCATCCAAGGGAGGAGAAACACATCTGCAACGGGGCCTGGGCTGTGGTTCTGGTAGGAACAGAATTGGGGGCATTTGCTGCTGCTCTTTGTAGCAAACAGGTTGATTTGGGGAACTCCCCACCTTTGGAAAATGTTGTGCACAACGTCTGGGTGGACAGACCACTCGTGATTGTGGAAGGATCTGCTGAGACAGAATGAGATGGCAGACTGAGAACTTGGGAGGTAAGATGCTTCCAGGTGAATGGAGAGGGCTATGCAGAAGTCCCACAGCTTGAGGGCTTCCCGACATATGGGAGAGGAACCAGTCCCACCCTGTTTATTTATGTAAAGCATCTCAGTTGTGTTGTCCACTATGACCTCCATGCACTTCCCCTGCAATTTGGTCTGGAAGATTTGACATGCCAGCCGGACCGCTCTCAACTCCTTGACGTTGATGTGAAGTGAAAACTCATCCTGTGACCAGAGAACCTGGGTCTGGAGTTCTCCCAGGTATGCACCCCATCCCAATGCTGATGCTTCTGTCACCAGGGACAGAGAGAGTTGGGGTTTGTTGAAGGGGACTCCCTCGCATACCTCCTGTGGGTTGAGCCACTAGTGGAGAGACTAGAGAACTGGCACCAGGAGGGTGACCACTTTGTTCAGACTGTCAGGCCCCGGATGGTAGACGGACACCAGCCAAGCTTGGAGAGGCCTGAGCCTCAGCATTGCATGCTGCAGCACATACATACAAGCTGCCATGTGGCCAAGGAACCCCAAACAATCCCTTGCTGTGGTAGCAAGGTACCACCTGAGGCTTTGTATGATGTCTGACATTGACCAAAAGTGAGCCTCCAGCAGGGATGCCCTGGCCTGGCCTGACCCGAGTCCAATACTGCATTGATAAACTTTGTCCTCTGTGTCGGAGATATGGTAGATTTGTGCTCACTGAGCAGGAGACCCAACCTATCAAAGGTGGATCTTACAAAGCTGACTTGTTGCTCCACCTCGTCCATGGAACATCCCCTGAGTAGCCAGTCCTCGAAGTATGGACAAACCTGCACCTGCCTCCAGCGTAGGAAGGCAGCTATGACCGATATGCACTTGGTGAACACTCATGGGGCTGTTGACAGGCCAAAGAGAAGGACCATAAACAGGGCCATCCTTAGGATTTATGGGGCCCTACGCAGTATTATTACACTGGTGCCCTTATGCCTGACAGCAGCCCGGGCTTGCAGCTGGGGGTGGGAAGGGACGAGGCAGCAAGGAGTACCAAGACACCTGGTCCGCCTCGTGGTAGCAGAGTCACAGTTCCTCGCAGAGAAACTTGTACCATCTCCCTCACGCAGAATGTGCGGCGCAGGCACATTTGACTCTGTGAATATGGTCCCTGCCTAAGGAGACTGCAGTGCACGCTGGGTGTGCGGAAGCCAACCTGCTCTTACCTGCTGTCACAGGCAGTGGGTGAAGCTGCCACTTGGGGAGGCTAGCTCCACCTCTTCTGCCTGTGGCCCCACCCATACTCCATTCCTGCTCCGCCCCCACTCTGCTCAGGCCCTTCCGTCTCCCAACTGTCTCCCTCCTCTCTTCCCTCCCCCACTCTGCTCACCCCCTTCCAGCCAAATCCCTGAACCCAAATGAAGCAAATATCATTTGAAAAAAAAAAACCTCTTCTCCAATTTCTTTCTAAAGAAAATGGAGCATGTTTTCCACTGCATGCCAGATGGTGAAGAATGGATATGCAGAAGGTACCTAATTAAAAGCATTAAACTTGGGAATAAAAATCGTAAGTCACAGGTTTTTTGACATACCCTTAAGTTGGTCAGAGATTTATTTGCAAAAAGTTTGCAGTAGGGGCAAGTCAGCTGTCTTGCTGAATACAACATTAAATATTATGGAATACATGATGCAGCTCTTCTCTGTTTCACATTTTCTAAATCAGTATTTCTAAGCTGATTTTATATTTTAAATGTACTCTTAAGCCTTCATAAAGTAATCATACCAGATTACTACATACTTAACTCACTGAAACAAAGACATTATTTTAAATTAATCAGTCACAGAGGTTTAGTGTGTTCATTACAATGTTCATTGCTTTTAGGAAAAGGGAATACTGATTTACTTTGTGTGATCTCCATAACAATAGACATGTTTATGAAATTTCAACAACTTTAAAAATATATATGTTTCCAAAGATTTTAGGCATAACAAAGGATTTTATATCTTACTAGGTACTGATTTTGCTGGAGGGTTCTCTTAAAACTAGTTTATCAGATAGTCAGAAGTAAAGAAAGGGAAACTTTATGCCCAGCTATCTGGAAGGAAAGAGGTGTTGTCCCTTTAAGAGTCCTCTTCAATGGGGAAGGGAGGAGAGAGAAAGGGATGGACAGGAAGACTTTGGAAGCAAGGTTATTTTACTAAAATAATTCAAATTAAAATATATTTTAGATAAGTGTGGTCTTTTGAATGATTTATTTAAAAAACTATTATGTCTGAAGATGATTGTGCTTCTAAAAATCTATGCAAGGATTTTTTAAGAGATGTGATTTTATAATCTTCACCAACTCACTAATGAAATATTTTTAAAGCAAATTTTAAATTAAGGTCCTGTAGTCTAACATGTTCTGCGTAAACATTAAAGTAATGCACAACTGTTTTTCTCAGTAAATTCAGAAACTGACAGTATATGCCTGGGGGTTGGCAAATGCCTGTTAAATGACTTCACTACCACTTGAATGGCTCTTTAATAGTTTCAGTGTTGTGCTAATAGGTCTGATAGGCTGGAAGGCTTTTTCACTTTTAAATTACTAGATCCCCCGAGAGTAAGAGTCACCAGGCTGCAGCAGCTAGCTGTGGGAGCCTGCAGGAAGGGTCAGAACAGGGATAAGAAGAGCCGGAGGGTGGACACTAAGACCCAGTGATGCCCCAAATGTTCAGGTGCCCTACGCAACTGCATATGCCTACGGACAGTCCTGACCGTATATTAGTAATGGTTGTGGTTGACCATACACCTGAGAAAACATCTGTGAGCAGGAAGTATGGAGATGTGGAAGTACGCCTCCTTGAGGTCGAGGCCAGCCTACCAGTCTCCCAGATCCAGAGAGGGAATAATCACACTTAGGGAGACTATGTGAAACCTCAACTTTTTCATTAAGCTGTTGAGGCCTCACAGGTCTAGCATAGGTCTGAGGATTCCCCCACCCCCACCCCGCTTTGGTGATTAGAAAATAATAGGAGTAGAATCTCTTGCCTCTTAGCTCCTGAGGAACCTCCTATACTGCTCCCGCGGTGAGGAGCATCTGGATCTCCTGCATGAGGAGATCTTCGTGAGAAGGGTCCCTCAAGAGGGATGAGGGAGGAGGGGTGCAAGGGAGGGGAGTAGCAGAATTGGAGAGAATATCCCACTTCTATCGTGCAAAGGACCCAGTGGTCTGACGTTAGCTGCAACCAGGAATGGTAAAGGTGGGACAGACAGTTCAGGCAACAGGGGTGAGGATCCAGTATGTCGACTAGTGCATTGTCCTCGGGCACATCTTCAAAAGGCCTCCTTCAAGTCAGACGATGGTGTTGTCAAGCGCTGGCTCTGGCTAGGCGGAGGATGGGGAGGGTTGCGCCTGCCATTCCTGTCCCACTTCCTGGAGAAGCCCTGCCTGGGCCGTGGAGGATAGAAACGGCTTCTGGAGGTGGAGCTTAAAATATTTGCGCTGGATGACTGGTCTATGCATGCTCAGCAATTTCATCGTTGCTATCATAACCTTAGTCCCAGATTTGGACCTTAGCGTCCAAAATATGGGGGTTAGCATGAAAACCTCCAAGCTTAGTTACCAGCTTGGACCTGGTACCTGCTGCCACCACCCAAAAAATTAGAGTGTTTTGGGGCACTCTGGTCCCTCTGAAAAACCTTCCCTGGGGACCCCAAGACCCAAATCCCTTGAGTCTCACAACAAAGGGAAATAATCCTTTTTCCCTTCCCCCCTCCAGGTGCTCCTGGAGAGATACACAGACACAAGCTCTGTGAAACTACACAGAGAGACTCCCCCTCTCTGTTCCCAATCCTGGAAACAAAAAGTACTTTCCTATTCCCCCAGAGGGAATGCAAAATCAGGCTAGCAATCCAACACACAGATCTCCCCGATTTCTTCCTCCCACCAATTCCCTGGTGAGTACAGACTCAATTTCCCTGAAGTAAAGAAAACTTCAACAGGTCTTAAAAGAAAGCTTTATATAAAAAGAAAGAAAAAATACATACAAATGTGCTCTCTGTATTAAGATGATACAACACAGGGTCAATTGCTTAAAAGAATATTGAATAAACAGCCTTATTCAAAAAGAAGACAAATCAAAGCACTCCAGCACTTATATTCATGCAAATACCAAAGAAAAGAAACCATAGAACTTACTATCTGATCTCTTTGTCCTTACACTTAGAAACAGAAAATTAGAAAGTAGAACTACTTCTCCAAAGCTCAGAGAAAGCAGGCAGGCAGACAAAGGACTTAGACACTCAATTCCCTCCACCCAAAGTTGAAAAAATCCGGTTTCCTGATTGGTCCTCTGGTCAGGTGCTTCAGGTGAAAGAGACATTAACCCTTAGCTATCTGTTTATGACAGTTGCCTGAGAATCTTTTAAGCTGTGAAGCCTGGAGCTTGTTTGCTCTGTAAACAGGGCCAGGCCATCAAAAGGCAGGTCCTGAATAATTTGTTGGACTTCGGGGAGAAGGCTGGATGTCTGTAGTCAACAGCTTCTTCTCATGGCGATGCCCGAGGACAAGGCATGTACGTCCATGTCCACAGCACCCAGTGAGACCTGTAAAGAGGTCCATGCCACCGCCTTGCCCTCGTACACTATTGCTGCAAACTCTGCCCTAGAGTCAGGTGGCACGAGCTCCTTACATTTCATGAAGTTCCATATATTAAAATTGTATCTGCTGAGGGTTGCCTGTTGGTTAGGCCCCCAGTTGAGTAGATTTGGAGTCTTTCATCTTGGGAGTCGGGCCCTGTTCCAACTGTCTCTCTTTCCCATTAACCGTCACCACCACCAATCAGCAGGGTTGTGGGTGAAATAATAGGTACTCGTACCCTTTGGAGGGTACAAAATACTTCTTCTTCACCCCCTTGGATGTCAGGGGATGGAGGCAGGGATTTGCCACAAATTTTTGTTGTGGCTTGAATAGTTTTTATAAGGGACAGAACTACCCTGAATGGCCCTTCTGGGGTTAAAATGTCCACCACTGGGTCCTTCAGTTCCACCACTTCCTCTGCCTGGAGCCCCATATTGCAGGTGATCCTGTGCAGGAGGTCCTGGTGTGCCCTGCTATCAACAGGAGGAAGCCCCAAGGAGGAAGCCCCCACCACTGCTTCGTCCGGCGATGAAAACGATGATGCTAGAGGCGGTACCGGGCCCTCTTGGCCTTCCGGCTACCTGGAGTCGTACTGTTTGACACTATGACTCTCGGTGCTGACTGCAGTCTTGGTGCTGGGAGCAGGTGCGGGACCATGCTATGTGCCGCAAGCTGATCTCGTCTCAGAACCTGAATCATGGGACAGTCCCTGGCTGGTGGAGGCACATATCCTTCTGAGGCCACAGACCGTGAACTCCTAGGGAGTGTGCCTAGAGCCTGGTGGTAGGCCCATACAGTGAAAAATGCGTAGGTCCTTGCCATTACACCTGCCACGGGTGTCTTGCCTGTGCCTGTGCTGGGCTGATCAGTACCAACAGTGTCTCGAGTAAAAGGACTCTGCCTCTGAGTCTGATGACGGAGACCTAGAGCACAACGACCATGGTGGTGCCGATCAGTATGGTGCTGGAGAGCGGCGCTACGCAGTCGGTGTCAGGGATCACTGCTGTTCAGTCGGTGCTAGAGTTGGGGAATGCTGTCTCGAGGCTGGTGTCAGGGAGCAATACCGCAATGATGGCATCGACGAGCACACACCTAACTGGAATCTATATGAGCAAGCACTCGAAGAAGAATACTATAATTCAAAGAGACTGGAGATAAGAAATCTCTGTTTTTCCAGTTTGTACATTTAAAAATACTTTGTGACAGTTGTTTGTGAGAGTATTACAGCCAGCAACTGGGGAATGAAAGCAAAAAAGAAAACCCCAACAAAAAGTGGCAAAGAAAACCAGGATTAATTATAGTATTGAAATCTAATGAGTGTAAAAATATAAATTAACAACAGCATCAAGTTGACGGCATTCCTTTAATGTCTCTTAGCTATTTCCTTGTTCATTACACAGATCAATTTATTAATAACATAGAGCATTTCATTTTTGCTCACGTAATAAGTAGCATTGACTGAGACCCTTTAATTCTGATCCTGACTTTTTCCAAGGCTTAGCTACTATCCTGATGCTTCTTACTTACTAATTCCCTCAATCACAAATTTTCATTTTTGTCAGTAATGGCCTGACTTGCAGAGGTGCTGAACACACCTGTAGCTCCCATGCCATAGCTCATTTTATTGAATAAGTGCTTCTGTTCATGTTTATTGTTAAGATAAGTTCCTGTCTGCATCCTAAAACTTGCCCATACCGGTATTGCCCTGGCCTCTTCCTTTGTCATTCAGTGTTAGACGCATTCTGAACTATATGCATTTCCTTACCTTTTGGGGGCGAAGCCAGACTTTCAGGCACCTGCTCCCCTACGTGGTGTAAACTTTGCTCGTACCAATCAGAAACGAACACACACAGTTTTTGGGCCCCGTCCCCTATGACACTTCTATGATGTCATAGTGGGTATTTTAGGCTGGTCTGCCATGTGCAGGCAGAAGAGGAGAAAGAAAAACGAATCCTGTGTACCTTGTGCACACCCGTAACCGAGCCTGATCACCTCGAAGCCTCTCTCAGCTCACGTGTTTTAAGCAGAGTTTCTACGTTTGCTGGTCGTTATGAGTTGGTTTGTATTCGTAAGTATTGGTTATTACTAAATGCTGCATCTGTGTTTATAAATATTGTTTACTGCATCTTTGTTTATAAATATTGTTTAATAGTAAATACTTTAGCCATTGTATGTTTTAAGTTCCATTAACCCTATTAGCTAATCATACGCTGCTCCCCTACCCCTTGTAACTATCCCCAATAAAACTTTTACTTATTTAATTTTAGTTGTGTGCGTGCCTGCAGTTTGCATCGTGACCCATACCCTCCTTGCATCCCTTACCTATACAGTCTATTGCCACGTGCAGCCTGGATCACTGTCAAATTAAAATTGTTGTGTGAGATTATGTTAAGTGGCTAATCAGTAGGCCAAATTCTACTGTTATACCAGTGTAAATCCAAAGTAACTCCACTGTAATCTAAAACAGCACAACAGAGCAGAATATGACTTACCTTCCTTGAATTCCCTTCTTCTGTACATAGAAGCATGGAATTACCATGTTGTCTGCATTAAAATCTGTTTTTCCTTCCTTTCCTTCTCCTTCACAAAAAATGTAGTCAAGAAACGGAAAAATTCTAGCTGACTCCCCACTCTTGTAAGCGCCCACTGACTAGAACCTTATAAATTTAATGAGTCCCAGAGCCATATTTTCCTGCTGGAAGTGAACAGAAGGTTTTGATTATAATGGATTTAAGAACGTTCTGTTTGTAAAGTCTTGTGACTTTAGCCCCATAGGAGGCAACTGCTAGGGCTTGGAGCTTGAGCCCCGAGCCCCACCACCTTGCCACAGGACACAAGGCCTGAACCCTGACAGGAGTGCCCCGCATGGCTGAAGCTCTCGAGCCTCGGCAGGTGTGCCCAGCTCTGAAACCTTTAAAAATTATCGATCATACACAGCTTGGAGGATCAGTAAGTTTGGCCACCCTTGTCCATATGGCCCCTCAAAGCATTCTAATAGATTGGTGAGGCATGATTTCCCTTTACAATAGCCCTGTTGACTCTTCTCCAAAAAACTGCGTCCCTCTACTTGTTTGATAATTCTTTTCTACTCGAATTAATATGCAAACTAAATACAATTAACTTAGGTTTAAACAGAGACTGGGAATGGTTGGGTCATTACACTAATTTAATCTATTTCCCTATGTTAAGTTCTCCTCACACCTTCTATGGGTCATCTCAATTATCACTTCAAAGGTTTTATTTTTTTTGTTTTTTTCCTTCTGCTGATGATAGCTCATCTCAGTTGATTGGACTCTTCCAGTTGGTATGCGTACTTCCACCTTTTCATGGTCTCTGTATGTATAAATATCTCCTGTCCGTGTGTTCCATTCTATGCATCCGAAGCAGTGAGCTGTAGCCCAGGAAAGCTTATGCTGAAATAAATTTGTTAGTCTCTAAGGTGCCACAAGTACTCCTGTTCTTTTTATAGTTTCAACCAGTTTGCCTGGTACTGAAGTTAGGCTTACCAGCCTGTATTGCCAAGATCGCCTCTGGAGCCTTTTTAAAAAAATTGGTGTTACGTTAACTATCCAACAGTTATCTGGTACAGAGGCTGATTTAAACAACAGGTTACATACCACAGTGAGTAGTTCTGCAATTTCATATTTGAGTTCCTTCAGAACACTTGGGTGAGTACCATCTGATCCTAAAGACTTATTACTGTTTAATTTATCTATTTGTTCCAAAACCTTCTCTACTGACACCACAGTCTAGGAAGCATGTAGCCTTTCCCTTACTCAGCATGATTTGTCATGAGATTTTTCCCATGCACACATGCTTGATGTGGATTTGTGAATCACCTTTTCTATATACCTGCCACCACAATAGTGCACTCTTCAGAGATATTGCACAAAAGGCACTGAGACTCAATTAAAAAAAATTAATTGGAACTGGAAGGGACCTTGAAAGGTAGTTGAGTCCAGCCCCCTGCCTTCACTGGCAGGACCAAGTACTGATTTTTGCCCAGGATCCTTAAGTGGTCACCTTGAACGCACAACCCTGAGTTTAGCAGGCCAATGCTCAAACCACTGAGTTATCCCTCCCCCAGTCAATGTTGTTCTTCCTCCTTGTGCCCCATAGCAGGAGCTAAATAGGTGCCAAAATCTAGCCATTAAGCTTGTAAGTTCTAGTAAGCACATGGTACTAAGGCACTGAGGTGGTGAGATTCTAGAACCAGTACCTTGGAAGGCATTAATTGTCAGGACAGCAGTCCTATTCTGGAAAGCCATCTAATGCAGATTCTGCCTTTTGGTACAATATAGGTATTGGCCATTGTCCTACTACTGGCAAAAGCAAGGACTGAGTTACAAGCATTTTGATGCAGATTCTAACAGCGCTAACAACAAGTTCTCAAAACAGTCTATCATCATCATCATTCCACTGTTGTGTATGAAGAATAGAAAAAACAGTCTCTGAAGCAGCCAGTTCCAGGCCTACGCCTTGAAGTTGGCTGGAGCTTGTCAATAACCTAGTCCCAGATTTGGACCTTAGCGTCCAAAATATGGGGGTTATTTTAGCATGAAAACCTCCAAGCTTAGTTACCAGCTTGGACCTGGTACTGCTGCCACCACCCAAAAAACTAGTGTTTTGGGGCACTCTGGTCCCCCCAAAAACCTTCCCTGGGGACCCCAAGACCCAAATCCCTTGAGTTTCACAACAAAGGGAAATAAATCTTTTCCCTTCCCCCCTCCAGGTGCTCCTGGAGAGATACACAGAAGCAACCTCCGTGAATCTAAGCAGAGGGAGTCCACCCTCTCTAATTCCAGTCCCGGAAACAAAAGCACTTCCCTCTTCACCCAGAGGGAATGCAAAGTCAGGCTAGTAAATCTAACACACACAGATCTCCCCCTGACTTCTTCCTCCCACCAATTCCCTGGTGAGCTGCAGACTCAATTCCCTGGAGTTCCTCACTAAAGAAAAACTCCAACAGGTCTTAAAAGAAAGCTTTATATAAAAAAGAAAGAAAAATACATACAAATGGTCTCTCTGTATTAAGGTGACAAATACAGGGTCAATTGCTTAAAAGAAATATTGAATAAACAGCCTTATTCAAAAAGAATACAATTCAAAGCACTCCAGCAACTATATCCATGTAAATACAAAGAAAACAATAGAAACCTTACTGTCTTACTATATTTGTACTCACAACTTGTAAACAGAAGATTAGAAAGCAGGAAACAGAAATCCTCCCATAGCCGAGAGAGAGAGATTCAAGACAAAGGACTCACACCCAAAACTTCCCTCCACCCAGATCTGACAAAAGTCTGGTTTCCTGATTGGTCCTCTGGTCAGGTGTTTCAGGAACTTCTTTCCAGGTATAAGATCATTAACCCTTAGCTATCTGTTTATGACAGGGCTCCACTATAACCTGATAGAAAGTCTTTCCCTACAATGGAATTTCCCAAGACAAGCCATTCTTAGCCTAGATGCTGAAAAGGCTCACAGTGTGCTTCAACCATGCCATCTACTCCGATTGTTACTCTTCGGATATGGATACAGATATAAATCAAGGTTTCCAGTGTGTCACAGGGAGAGATTGCCTTTCCTAGAATTTGAAACTATGACAGTTTCTCTTCACCTGACCTCAGTCAGACAAGATTTATGACTGATCTCAGATATCTGCACCGTGGTAGATAGGATACAGGCCACAAGAACAACAAAAGTAACTCTCCTCATTTTATCCATCAAATGACTCTGACCTTGTCACCTCTGACCTATTTAAAATTCTTCAACTTAAACGTAAACAGAGACTGGCCTTCATTTTTTATTTTTCCATTGTTTACTCATAGAATCCTGACCTACTTAGCCATTAATTTGCCAGGCAAGTCAGAATACCGTACAGACATTTCTAAACCTTTTAGGACTACTTATAGGTCCCCTTTGCCTAACATATTTATATCTTTATTGTTTTGATATTTTAATAAACCTGTCTAGGTTGCACCTGTTCAAAGGTTCACAGAACATTCATACTCATCCTCTTATAATAATCAGAATGTGACAGCTGTCCATGTAGCTGATTATAATATTATGTCTGTGATGTTAAAGGACAAGGCAAATGTAATGAGCTGTTTGTGTTTAAACCAGCTTCCCCCCTGAGAAGTTCACCAGGTTGTACACACAAAAAGGCTCAAGACAGTTTGTGAGATGAGATGGGTGAGGTAATACCTTTTACTGGACTATCTTCTGCTGGTGAGACAAATTTTTGAGCTTACACAGAGCTCTCCTTCAGGTCTGGGAAACTTCAGAATGTCACAGTTAAATACAAGATGGAACGCACTGTTTAGCATAAGTAGATAACACATATTTCAAGGGACGAGTCAAGGCCTGTTAACCCCTCTCCAATTATAGGGAGGAAAGAAGGGGATGTGGGGGGAAGTGCAGCTTGTGTCATGTTAACAAGCCACTTCACCTTCAATGGTCCCTTGAAATATATGTTAACAACTTATGCTAAACAATGTTCCACCTTGTATTTAGCTGTGACACTCTGAGTACCTTTTCCAGACCTGAAGAAGAGCTCTGCATAAGCTTGAAAGTTTCCTTTTCTCACCAACTGAAGTTGATCCAATAAAAGATATTACCTCACCCACCTTGTCTTTCTAATATCCTGGGACCGACATGGCTACAACAACACTGGATATGTCAAGCCAGTTTGGCATCTGATATTGCAAGCTTAGAAAATCATTCTATTTATTATCATTTGTTTTTATTGTAAAAAAAATTGGCAATTAGGGAACTCTGGGGATGACCTTCTGTATGTACAGGCTTTCTATAAGGAAAGACCAATTACTCCCAAACGTGTTGAAAATAGCCAATAGTTCTTTTGAATATATTGTGTACTCTTCAGTTATATAGAGAATTTGTTCCTGTTCAGCTTCCAAGCTGTAAATTATACCATGAGGTAAACTTTTAGGAATGTCCTCAGTGAGTTTTCCTTGCAGTAAAACTAAAGTGCCTGGTCATCAGTCTATTTTTAACTCAAGGTAAAAAATGCAGCTTCTTTAGCAGAGAAGACAAGTCATAAGTTTTTGCCAGATTTTGAAAGTTCAGTTTTTGCCTTTGGATCACGTTGCGACTCATACAAATGAAGATGCCCAAATGATAACATTTTCAGACCCTTTCAGATCTCTCAAGGCAGATTTAGGAATAAGTAAGACAAGTAGATGCAATATGCTCACCTCAAACATATAAAAGGCCATATTTACCTATCTTACAGAACTGGAAGGGACCCTAAAAGGTCATTGAGTCCAGCCTGCTGCCTTCATTAGCAGGGCTAAGTACTGATTTTGACCCAGATCCCTAAAGTGACCCCCTCAAGGATTGAACTCATAACTTGGGGTTTAACAGGCTAATGCTCAAACCACTGAGCTATCCCTCCCCCCTAATCTCCTAATCCTGTCACTCCTAATCTTATCCATCTTCTTATAGGAGTAATCAATTGGAAGAGCCACTGGTGAATGAGCAATCTCTCACAGGTTTTCCAGTACAAAAGCTTTAATGTGCATTTTCAATTAATGTCTCTCACATCTTAAAATGTTTACTCTATAGCAGGGCCGCCCCTAGACACTGTGGTGCCCTATGCAGCACCCCCCATAATGGATAAAAAGCTCTTTGCCCATTCTCCTGATTATCCAAATTTCTGATTATCCAATCTGGCCCTCGTTCCAATTAGATTGGATAAACAGGGTTCCACTGTTTTGGCTTTCTTTTAGTTTATATACACATCAAGAGAGGATACTATCTCTGCCAGGATGTTCATGCTTTCTCCTTTCAGGTTAACTTTGGGATTACCTTGTATTATATCATTAGGAAGCGGTTGTATTTCTCAATCTTATATTTTGTATTTCAAGGGTGACCTTGTTAGAGCTTTGAAAGTTTATTTAAATAGGACATACGGGTTTAGAATATCTAACAGGCCTCTTTGTCTTTCCAGGAATCCAATAAGATGCTACTATTTATATGCATATCTACGCTGATGTATTGGGAATCTCATAAAATACTCTAGGCCAGACCATTTGCTGTTGTAAACAGGCAATGGAACTACATTAATTCACATCACTAAGAATCTGGCCCTCTATTCCCTTTTCAGATCATTCTACCAGAAGAATAATCACCTCTTGGATGGACTAGATTAGGGAGATGTTTCTTAAATTTATGAAGAGGCTTCTTCCAGGAACTGCTCTACTTCACAGTGGGTCTTTAATATTCTTATTTGTAACGTCTGTCTTGGATGATCTAAAACTGGTAGTCTACTAAGGGATTTATTCTCCTATTGACTGATACACTGGTGATTCAGATGCAGACTCCCACTAATATTAGAGAGCGTGTTTGTGTAAACCTCTACTTACATCAGTGGGAGAACTTAACTGGTTTTTGTGTCACCATCTTCACTGATGATAAACTTAAATGTTCTGGGGAATGTCCATTATTCAAACACATTCATATAAGAACCATGGAGCAACTAAGCCTGTACATTATTCTTTACATTATTAAGATAGTGAATTCCACCACTGTCATCAGCCTAAGCCAGTGGTTCCCAAACTTATTCCGCTGTTTGTGCGGGGAAAGCCCCTGGTGTGCCGGGCCGGTTTGTTTACCCGCTACGTCCGCAGGTTTGGCCGATCGCGGCTTCCGGTGGCCACAGTTCTCTGCTCCAGGCCAATGGGAGCTGCTGGAAGCAGTGCGGGCCAAGGGACATACTGGCCGCTGCTTCCAGTGGCTCACATTGGCCTGCAGCAATGAACCGCAGCCACTGGGAGCCGCGATCGGCCGAACCTGCGGACGCGGCAGGTAAACAAACCGGCCTGGCACGCCAGGGCTTTACCTGCACAAGCAGTGGAACACATTTGGGAACCACTGGCCTAAGCAATTTGGTTTCTTTCCTGTTATTTCATATTGCTTGACAGCATAGGCTCCTCTTCTTCTTCCCCAATATTTCATATTATAAAATGGTCTTTTAAAAAGGTTTGTAGTCTCCTTGAATTGACAGGAGGGGTGGATATTTTAATTATAATTTGCCCTTGAAATAAGGTCTATCACAAAATTGAAATACTTTATCTACGGCTGCTGCTTAAGGGTGAATTAAATGCCTTATTTTAAAAAATCCCTAACACTGTAGTATGATGCAACTGAAATTTTTGAGACAAATTCTTCTTTCAGTTACACTCAGCATAACCTCACTAAAGTAAACGGACCTTATTCTGAGCTCCCTTATGCTGGTGTAAATTTCCACTGAACACAATGGAATGTCATTGGTTTTATCTGGAATGAGGCCCGAAGTGGAGAACATGAATCTAAATATAAAATAAATATATTTTTTAAAAGACTGAAAAATCAATTCTCTCTCTACTTAGTTGCCAAAATCTGATTTAAGGATTCTGTTTCCTCTGCATTAATGTTAAAGACATCCTCAGCTGCTGAAGGGAAACACTGAATGCTGAAATCTGGTCTTGGTAGGTGAAAAGCTTTTCTGATCTCCTATAAGAATTATACAAGAAGCTACTGTGATATATTTAGTACTCTGTTATGCCCTGGATCTCAATCATAGGCCAAAACTTTAGAAAAAATTGTGAGGCCAAGAAAATGACAAACATTTATTTCTGGCTTCATAGTGGGTATGTAAGTATAGGATTTACATTTTATTGTTGTTGTGTAATCAGGGCCGGTGCAACCATTTAGGCAGACTAGGCGGTTGCCTAGGGTGCCGAGATTTGAGGGCGCCAAAAAGCACCCCCCAATTTTTTTTAAATGGTTGAGCAGCCGCTGCTCCTGGGACAGAGAGGGAGTCTGAGCTGCCGGTGGCAGCCCGCAGCCCAGGGTGTCCCCTGGGTCAGGGCGCCTCTGTGGCAGCCCACAGCCCAGGCGATCCCCTGGGTCAGGGCACCTCCGCGGCAGCCCGCAGCCCAGGCGATCCCCTGGGTCTGGGCGCCACCGCGGCAGCCAACAGTCCAGGGGGTCCCCTGGGTCAGGGTGCTACCATGGCAGCTGGCAGCCCAGAGGCGGGGGTCCCCTGGCCCAGGGAAACCCCGGGCTGCCGGCTGCCGCGGAGACGCACTGACCCTGGGTCAGGGCACCACCGCGGCAGCCGGCAGCCCAGGATGTCCGGAGGGGGCGGCAGGCAGCTCCCGTGGAGCTGCCGCAGAGGTGCCTGCAGACGGTCGGCTGCTCGCGCGACTCCAGTGGACCTCCCACAGACACCACTGCGGCAGCTCCACCGGAGCCACGGAGCACCGGACCGCCCGAAGGCACCACTGCAGCCGCTCCACCAGAGCCGCGGGACCAGCGCACAGGGCGGCAAAATTGCCGTCCGCCTAGGGCGCGCAAAACCCTAGCGCCAGTCCTGTGTATAATACTGCTGGACTACCTCCTGCCACTAGACTCTTCAGCTGTCGATCGACAGGTGTATGAAGGGCTCACTAACCGTGTACTTCTGCATAAGTACTAGAACTATTTGGAGAGTCTGAGGGTATGTCTACATCTACAATTTTGCAGCGCTGGTTGTTACAGCTGTATTAGTACAGCTGTATAGGGCCAGCGCTGCAGAGTGGCCACACTTACAGCAACCAGCGCTGCAAGTGGTGTTAGATGTGGCCACACTGCAGCGCTGTTGGGCGGCTTCAAGGGGGGTTCGGGCAACGCGAGAGCAAACCGCAGGGAAGCAGGTCTCCTTCCCCGGTTTGCTCCAGTGTTCCCCGAACCCCCCTGCAAGCAGATCTCCTTCCCCGCGGTTTGCTCTCGCGTTCCCCGAACCCCCGTGCAAGCAGGTCTCCTTCCCCGCGGTTTGCTCTCGCGTTCCCCAAACCCCCTCCCTGCAAGCAGGTCTCCTTCCCCGCGGTTTGCAGGGGGGTTCGGGGAACGCGAGAGCAAATCGCGGGGAAGGAGACCTGCTTGCACGGGGGTTCGGGGAACGCGAGAGCAAACCGCGGGGAAGGAGACCTGCTTCCCCGCGGTTTGCTCTCGCGTTCCCCGAACCCCCCTGCAAACCGCAGGGAAGGAGACCCGCTTGGGGGGGGATTCGGAGAACACCAGAGCAAACCGCGGGGAAGGAGACCTGCTTGATTACCAGAGAGGCTTCCTCAGGTATGCTGGGATACCTGCTTATTCCACGGAGGTCAAGAAAAACGCTGGTAAGTGTCTACACTTGATTACCAGCGCTGGATCACCAGCGCTGGATCCTCTACATCCGAGACAAAACGGGAGTACGGCCAGCGCTGCAAACAGGGAGTTGCAGCGCTGGTGATGCCCTGCAGATGTGTACACCTCCTAAGTTGCAGCGCTGTAACCCCCTCACCAGCGCTGCAACTTTGTGATGTAGACAAGCCCTGAGAAACTCAAATATTATGACTATTCAGTTCTTGTACACTGAGAGTCATGATCCAAATGTGATCAGGAGATAATGTCCCTGTAGAGCAGAGAGCTCTTTTTGTCTTTGTGACAGCATAGTTGCAGACCCTCCCTCTGTAATTATCTCCAACTTTCCTAGATTTTTTGTATTTATTTAATTTTGTTCAAATATAATCATCCGATGACATGAACACATGCAAACTTTGTAAATGAAAATTATATAACAAAAAATTGGGCCACAGTATAAAGACTGAAAAACTCTCTAATATCTCCAAAAAAGAAAACCCCTTATTCAGGCTATTGCCTATGCATTAGGACCATTTTCCTTCCCCCAAGGAAATGAATTTGAAATCAGGACCCTCAAGATGATTTTTTTCTATAGATAACAGACTCTACCACACACTTCTGTTTTGCGCATAGTAATGGGCAAAAAAAACTTTAGCATCTCAGGTAAACTGTGAGATATTAAATATCTGTGTAATGTAAACTGTGAGGTAAACTGTGATGTTAAATATAGACATTTAAAATTTGATATGTGGGCTAAAGTGTAAGATTTAAAATATGTCCACTATGGTAGAATTGCCTCATAGTAGAATACACTGGTCTACAATTTTTGAGAAGTCGTCTGCTTCAGAGATAAAATGTGCTATTTATTATGTATTTTGATGTGCTGAATTCAAATATAACAACTAAAACAACTGATTGGCTACTGTTTCTAAGATATTTAAGTTTTTACATTTTATGTCTATGTCTATTGTGTAGATAGTAGAGTTTTAATCATAAATTGTAAACTTAGGTCTTTTCTGTCACAAACAGATAGCTAAGGGTTAATGTCTCTTTCACCTATAAAGGGTTAACAAACAGTGACCTGCAAACGCCTGACCAGAGGACCAATCAGGAGACAAGATACTTTCAAATCTCATGGAGGGAAGCCTTTGTTTGTAGGTTTTGGGTTTGGCTTTGTTCTCTCTGGGTCCTGGATGGGGCTAGAGGTGCAACCAGGTTTCTGCCAATCTCCCTGCTACAGTCTCTTAACTATTCAGAATTGTAAGAAAAGGCGGTCATAGTCTTTTAATTTGTTTTTTTTCTATTTGCATATGTGTACTTGCTGGAAGTGGCTTAAATTGTGTTTCTGCTGGAGAAAGTTTCTTTCTATTGTTTATAAGTTGAAAGACCCTGTAACTGTTTACCATCTAAATTGCAGAGATAAGCCTTTTACTTTTTTCTTTCTTTTTTTATTAAAAGTTTTGCTTTTAAGACCTGTCTGATTTTTTTCTCCTAGTTAAGGCTCGAAGGACTTGAGTCTATGTACTCACCAGGGAATTGGTGGGAGAAAGGAAAGGGAGGAGGGAAGAAAAGCCTGCTCTCGGCATTTATCTGTGTCTCTCTCTCTGGGGAAGAAGGGAGGGGAAGTGGTGATTCAAGGATTTGAATTATGGTGATCTCCTAGGGTACTCAGGGCGGGAAAGATCTGGGAGGAGGTAAAGAGGGGGAAGGGAATGGTTTATTTCCCTTTGTTGTGAGACTCAAGGAATCTGGGTCTTGGGGGTCCCCAGGGAAGGGTTTGGGGACACTAGAGTATATCAGGCGCTCTACTTAAGTCCTGATTGGTGGCAGCCTATCAGATCTAAGCTGGTAATTAAGCTTAGGGGAATTCATGCTAGTACCCATATTTTGGACGCTAAGGTCCAGATTTGGGAATTATACTATGACATGGTGGCAGTGGTGGGAAAGATAAGAATCCAAAAGCCAGTAAGATTATTAATTTGCTTCTCTGCTAGCTGGTTATAAGCAGAGGGAAGGGGGTTATTTTTTTAAACTGCAACCAGAGAATTTTTTTTCCTTGCTTCGGTCTAGCTGTGCATAGATATGGCCTCAGGCAAGGGCCATTAAGTTTAACAGGGGTCTTTTGTTAGACAATAGAACTCCAGCTGTGAGTCAACTACACCAGCAGGCCCTGGAATTAGAAAAGGCTAAGCAACAGAACCCAGCTAATCCTAACAACTCGTCTCAAGTTGTTGTTCCACATCCCAAGAAATTTCCCACCTACAAGGCAGGTGATGACACTGAGGCCTTCTTAGAAAATTTTGAAAGGGCCTGCTTTGAGTACAGCATTTCTGAAGACCAGTACATGGTAGAACTGAGGCCACAGCTCAGTAGACCCTTAGCAGAGGTGGTGGCTGAAATGCCTAAGGAGAAAATGAACTATAAACTTTTTCAAACCAAGGCCAGATACAGAACGGGGATAACACCTGAACATGCCCGTCGGCGGTTCAGAGCCCTAAAATGGAACCCAGATGTGTCATTCCCCCGACACGCCTACCACATTGCAAAGAATTATGAAGCCTGGATATCAGGAACAAAGGTTAACAATCTGGACAAGCTGCACCTCCTGATACAAATGGAGCAGTTCTTAGATGGTGTTCCTGAGGAAATAAAAAGGTACATCCTAGATGGAAAACCCAAAACGGTAATAGAGGCGGGGGAGATTGAAGCCAAATGGATGGAAGTGGCAGAAAAGAAAAAAGCTACTGTCAAGGGGAACGAATACCCCAGGGGGCACGCCGACAATAAACCCTACAACCGAGGGCAACCAAAGACCCCACCTACAACCCAAAGAAAGCCACAGATGCCCTATTCTTCCACCTCACCAGTCTCCAGTAACCCACCTCGACCCAGTGACCAGTCAGCTGGAAGATGCTTTAAGTGTAATGAACTGGGACATATAAAGGCCAACTGCCCCAAGAACCCCAACCGAGTTCAGTTCATTACACCACCATCACACCAAAGATCCCCGGCCCAGATGCCTCTCAAATACCCTTGGAGCGAAGGGAAATTTTGAGAGTGGGCGGAAAGAAGGTTATCGCGTGGAGAGACACGGGGGCACAAGTGTCAGCTATACACCAATCCTTAGTGGACCCCAAATTCATCAACCCAAAGGCACAAGTGACCATTTACCCCTTCATGTCACAAGCTGTAGACTTGCCTACAGCTGAACTGACTGTCCAGTACAAAGGCTGGTCAGGAATGTGGACTTTTGCAGTCTATGACAATTATTCCATCCCCATGCTACTGGGGGAAGATTTGGCCAACCAGGTGAAGCGGGCCAAGAGAGTGGGAATGGTTACACGTAGCCAAACCAGGCAAGCTTCCAGACCTATTCCTGTTCCTGAGCCATCCACTGAGGCCCCATCTGAGTTACAAGAGACCCAGACAGAGGTAGTGGACCCAGATCCCATGCCAACAACGGAAACAGCCACAGTGCTTCCAGTCCCAGACCAGGAACTGGAAAAGCAGCCAACACCAGAACCGTTGCCAGCACTGACGCCAGCGCTTGCAAATCCATCTTCAACCCCAACGCCAGAGGGCGCCAGCGAGCCTGAACTGGCAGAAGCAGCAAACAACCACACACCCAAGAGGCTCAGCCAGAGCCTGAAATACCCTCTGGTGCACCAGCGGAGAGTGGCTCACCAGCAATGGAAACAACCCCATCACCTACATCGCTTCCAGAGGGACCAATCCCAAGTCCACAGTCTAAGGAAGAACTGGTGTCTCCAGCCTCAAGGGAACAGTTCCAGACTGAGCAGGAAGCAGATGACAGCCTTTAGAAAGCTTGGGCGGCGGCATGGAGCACCCCACCACCTCTCAACTCTTCTAACCGATCCCAGTTTGTTGTAGAACAAGGACTTTTATACAAGGAGACTCTTTCTGGTGGACACCAGGAAGACTGGCACCCGCAAAAACAGTTGGTGGTTCCAACTAAGTACCGGGGGAAGCTCTTAAGCTTAGCCGGTTGCTTTACATAATATTTCACCTGTCCTGTTTATGTAACACTTTAAAAATCAGCAAAAGGGTTATATAAATAAAATTTATTACGAAAAGGCAAAAAACTATTATGTACATAGTTTAGTCCTATTCAGTGTCTACTCGGCGCTTCTTGGCTTGTCTATTGTATTCATTAAATGGAGCATCTCTTGTCACTGTTCAGCAACAGTCTGCAAGCATTGATGGGCTCCATTTGCCCTGATAGCCTGCCAGGAGATTCCACTGCTGTAGTCTGGAGCCCAACAGCTCTGCCTTACTCTTGGGTAGTTCCAAATCCCTGACAAGGTCATTCAGTTCACCTTGTGTTATGAGGTGTGGTTCAGAGGAGGAGGATGGGAGAAAATGTGGGTCCTGTGACACTGATGGTTCAGGACCAGAAGTTTCATCCTCTTCCTCCTCCTCATCTGACTCAAGTGAGAATGATTCTGGTGCATCAGGAACCGGCAGTCCTTCTCCGTGGGGTACTGGGCGTATAGCTGATGGAATGTTTGGATAATGCACAGTCCACTTGTTCTTCGACACGCCTTTCCCAACTGGAGGCACTATGCAGAAGTAACAATTGCTGGGATGATCTCTTGGCTCTCTCCAAATCATTGGCACTGCAAAAGGCATAGATTTCCTTTTCCTGTTCAACCACTGGCGAAGATTTGTTGCACAAGTGTTGCAACATATGTGTGGGGCCCACCTCTTGTCCTGATCTCCAATTTTGCAGCCAAAAGAAAGGTGATAGGCTTTCTTAACCATAGTGGTTAGACTGTGCTTTTGTGATGCAAAAGTCACTTCACCACAAACATAACAGAAGTTATCTGCACTGTTCACACAAGTACGAGGCATCTCTGCTCACTTTGGCTAAACAGAAATGTGTCCCTTTGCAAAATCAAACACTGACATATAAGAGAGCACGACACTGTATGATTTCTAGAGCTGATATAGGGCAATTTGTTCAGCAGAGTGATGTAAGCTTCGTTATGATTGCATCATCCATGACTTCTAGGACTAACATGATGCAATTCATATCATGTATGATGCAATACCAGCTTCAGATTGCATCATTCATTGTTTTGCCTAAAAAGCAAGTACTGTCCAAACCCAGTCACAGATTTATTCATAGATCCAGTCAAAGAGGTATTTTAGTCATTTCTGGTTTAAATGGAGATCCCTTCCCTTTATAACTCATTTATCCTCCGCCATTCCCAAGTCAAAGGTCGTATATACTGACCCAATAGCATATCTTGAAAACTAGAGCCAATCAACAATTTTAAGCATCATTTTCGTTCTCAGTGACCCAGAATTAGTAAAGTTGGACTACATTTATTTCAGAAGCATTTTGGCTGTAGAGCAGTGATATTGATTGATTTGATCAACCATCTGCTGTCGTTTTTTCAACAGAAGTGTCCTATCTATATAATATCAAAAGTGTGACAGATGTCTTATAAACAAGTAAAAAGAATATCTCTGCCCCAAAGAATTTACAGTCTAAGAGCCTAATCCTCACATCTTTATTCACATGGGTAATTTAATCACGAGTAGTCTCTTAGTTCAGTAGGACTACTACTTATATGAATAAAGGTTATTCATGTGAATAAGGGTTTTTGATCAGACTTTAAGTAGAAAACATGTAGATAAAGGTTAGTGACTAGGAAACAACAAAAGCAATTGAATGAACAGTGTTTGGTATATATGTTGTCAGTTCTACTGATTTTTTTAGTTTGGAGGTATTTTTTGTGAGGAGAGAGAAAGGATGGTCCAGTGTTTATGGTACTAGCCTAGGACTTGAGAGACCTGGGTTTAAGTCCCTGCTCCACCATATATTTCCCTAGTGACATTTGGGAAAGTCACTTAGGGTATGTCTACACTGCAGCAGGGAGCAAGGCTTCCAACCCAGGCAGACAGACTCATGCTATTGGGTTTAAAACAGCATTGTGCCTCTGGCCGAGCCTCAGACTAGTAACCTGAACTCAGTGTGGATGGTAGGCTTGACAGCCCCATCCACACTGCTATTCTTAATGTACTACTTCAACCCCAGCTAGCGTGACTCTGTCTACCTGTACTGCAAAACTCACTCCCAGCTCCAATATAGACATACCATTAGGTCCTGATCCTCGGTGGGAGTTGGATACCTGAATGCCATTGAGCATCCAGGACTTAGTCGGTATGTGCTTCAGCTCCCATTTGTAAGATGGGGACAGTAACACTTCTCTTCCTCACAAGGGCTTTGTAAGGATAAACACATTAAAGATTGGGAGGCACATAAATATTACAGTAATTGGAGCCATATAATATCCTTAAATAGGCAGAGAGATAAGAAAGTGAATCAAAGTTCAGATTAATTTCTTAAGTTATTTCTTTAAATAAAATATGATTACATTCTTTAAAAAAAAAACAAAACACATGCATTATTAAGTCAGTCTCGGTACCGACCACTGCTAACGCAAGCCTGCCTGCCTGCGGTAACAGTTCAGTGAGGTAGGAGCAGTTGAGATAAAGAAACTGTCAAGGAATTACATTTGTTTAAAATTTCCCAGGACTTATTATCAACAACAGGGTGTGAAAAATTATGTATGAAAAGTACAAGGACAGCATGCTTTCCAGTGCTTGGCCTCGGCAGAGGGAGGGAAGAGACTTACAAGGGGCAGTGGGGCGAAAGAAAATCCCTACGTGTGTGTAGAGAAAGAAACATCTTCACTTGCCCCACTGTGTTGCAGTACTGTCAACTCCAATTATTTGTGAGTCAAGTCCCAGCAAATCACGAAACTATCAACAAAAATCATGAGATTTACAAAATAATAGCTCTTGGGCTCTTTTTGTGTTGCCTCCTGGCTGGGGCTGGAGCCTTCTGGGGTCCCAGTCAAGCTTTTCTCTGCACCATGAGAGCTGGCAGCTTGCTGGCTTTTAAGGAAACTTGTGACCTGATTGCAGCAGCTGGGGCACTCAGGAAAGCACCCAGAGGGGTGAGTTGGCAGTAGTGGGGTCCTGCTAAGTGGGTGAGGTTTGGGTGCAGGGGGGATTGCCAGGCACAGTTTGCAGGGCAAGGTATGTGCTTTGCACCAAAGGGCTCAGTGCAATACACTTGGATTGTTCTCTGTGCATTCCCAGACTGCCCATCGCCACAGCACCCCCACACCCCGTATCCTCCTGCACCAGCCCCCACTGTGCAGGGCGCCATACACCGTTACCTGCCTCCGTTCCACAAACGGCCGTTAACAGAGCACAGACCCAGCTCCTCCCTTGCCCCCCACGCGCCGGACGCCGCCAGCGAGCTCCCTCCCTTCGGCCTGCGGCTAACCGAAAGCTCCAGGGGAGTTTGCGCCACCAGGCGGGGCGAGGCTCCTAGCAGCTGGAGGGGCGCGTGGCCTCCAGGGGGCGCGCGTGCCTCGGGAGCAGGGAGCAACGGCTGCCTGCCTTGCACAGCCTCCGCTTCCGGGAGAACAGTTAAGTGGCAACGAGAACGGAGGCAGACAACCGGTCAGTCCTGGTCTGTGAGAGGAGAAGAGGCGAGTGCGGGCGGGCGCAGAACAAGATGAGACAAGGCGGTGGACACAGTGAGTCACACGCGCAGGCCGGGTCGGGGAACTGCTCGGGCGGGCGCAGTTACAGAGGATGATGATTCTGTCTGCGTTGCAGAGAAGGACTGCGGGGACAGCAGCGGCGGGAGCAGGGGGCAGGAGACGGACCTCCTGCCGATCTCCGTCTCCGGGGACCTGGCCAGCTGCGAGGAGGCAGGACCAGGTACGATTCCCCCTCTGCCCAAAATGCAGGGTCCCCACTGGCATCTGCCCCAGGGGAAGGGGAGGACACCATGATGTGCAGTGATGTCATTGCATCCTCGCACTGTGATGTGGTGTGATGTCATTGCATCCTCCCAGTGTGATGACATCTCATCACCCTGCTCTTACCACCACTGTCACCACACATATATTCATGGCTCCTTGAATGCACACAGCTAGCGAGGCAAATGGGGATCAACCCCTGAACTTGGGGAAATGTGGCAGCATCACCCCAGATACTAAGGCAGAGGCTGCTGTGTAATGAACAGCCCTGAGTGCCAACAAAGCCAGGCCAGTGGAGAGAGGCCAGGAGCAGCACCTGCAGCAGAGGATGTGCAGAGGAGTCACCGTTACGGGGATGAGTGATGGAGCACTGGGTCTTTCTGCCAAAATGGGCAGCAGTGAAACAATTAACAGTGTTGCCATTTAAACTGTCATAATTGGTCTTCAGAGTTAACACACCAGGGAGATGAATAGGAGCAGTTCACACCTCTCCCTGCTAGCATCCTAAGCTACACGCATACTGTCATAACTATAAAGGGAAGGGAACAGCCCTCCTGTGTACAATACTATAAAATCCCTCATGGCCAGAGACACCAAAATCCTTTTACCTGTAAGGGGTTAAGAAGCTCAGGAAACCTGGCTGATACCTGACCCAAAGGACCAATAAGGAGACACGATACTTTCAAATCTTGGTGGGGGGAAGTCTTTTGTTTGTGCTCTTTGTTTAGGGGGTTGTTCACTCTTGGGACTAAGAGGGACCAGACATCAATCAGGGCTCTCCAAATCTTTCAGAACCAGTCTCTCATATTTCAAACTTGTAAGTAACAGCCAGGCAAGGCATGTTAGTCTTATTTTTGTTTTCTCAACTTGTAAATGTTCCTTTTTCTGACTGCTTGCTCACAGCTTGAAGCCTTCTCTTAACAAAGACCCTTGTTAAAAAAACTTAACACCTCTGCCTTCAGGTTGCTTTCTAAGCAGCTAAAAAGGAGAAAAAAAATCCTACTGGCTTTTGGTTTAAAATGATCCCACCGCTCTGCCACCATGTCAAGGTTCCCCCTCACTCTGAACTTTAGGGTACAGATGTGAGGACCTGCATAAACACTTCTAAGCTTAACTACCAGCTTAGATCTGGGTTTGCTGCCACCATCCAGATTCCTGAGGGCTGGTCCACACTGGGGGGGGAAATCGATCTTAGATACGCAACTTCAGCTACGTGAATAACGTAGCTGAAGTCGAATATCTAAGATCGGATTACTCACCTGTCCAGACGGCGCGGGATCGATGTTCGTGGCTCTCCGTGTCGATTCCGGAACTCCGTTGGGGTTGATGGAGTTCCGGAATCGATATAAGCGCGCTCGGGGATCGATATATCGCGTCTAGATTAGACGCGATATATCGATCCCCGAGCAATCGATTTTAACCCGCCGATACGGCGGGTAGTCTGGACATACCTTCAGTGTCGGGAACATCTCTTCCCCCTAAAACCTTCCCCTCCCTGAGTAGCCTTGAGAGGCTTTTTCACCAAGTTCCTGGTGAACACCGATCCAACCCCTTGGATCTTAACACAAGGAGAATTTAACCATCCCGCCTCCATCCCCCCACCAATTCCTGATGAGTCCAGATCCAATCCCCTTGGATCTTAAAACAAGGAAAAATCAATCAGGTTCTTAAAAAGAAAGCTTTTAATTAAAGAAAGAAACGTAAAAATCATCTCTGTAAAATCAGGACGGAAAATACTTTACAGGGTAATCAGATTCATATAGCCCAGAGGAACCCCCTCTAGCCTTAGGTTCAAAGTTACAGCAAACAGAGGTAAAATCCTCTCAGCAAAAAGAAACATTTACAAGCTGAGAAAACAAAAATAAGACTAACATGCCTTGCCTAGATTGATGTCTGGTCCCTCTTTGTCCCAAGAGCAAACAACCCCCAAAACAAAGAGCACAAACAAAAGACTTCTCCCCACCAAGATTTGAAAGTATCTTGTCCCCTTGTTGGTCCTTTGGGTCAGGTTTCAGCCAGGTCTCCTGAACTTCTTAACTCTTTACAGGTAAAAGGATTTTGATGTCTCTGGCCATGAGGGATTTTATAGTATTGTACACAGGAGGGCTGTTCCTTTCCCTTTATAGTTATGACACATACCCAGGAAGGCATTGCTGCATGTGGGACAGTCATAACATGTTCTTCACAACCTAGAATTATTTTTTGTAACAAAAGCTTAAATTCCTAACAAATTGAAGGGGGCCCTGTGCTGAAGGACTGGAGGAACTCATGGTGTTTAGGTGCAAATGAACAGCAAGTCATAAGTTAGCAGCCAAGTTCTCAGAAGCATGTTTTGAAGTGACATTCCTCATGAACTAGAGCAGTGGTTTTCAACCTTTTTTCATTTGCTTACCCCTAACAAATTTTAAATGGAGGTATGGACGTCTGCAGACCCCCAGGGTTCCATGTACCAGAGGTTGAAAGCTACTGGATTAGAATGAAACAGGCAAGGGCCTAAAGGCACACTCTCCAGATTAAAACAATGGTTTGGGCCCCGCTTCATTCTTCTGCTGCCTACTGCTCTCACTTGACTACATGCAATAGGATGAAGGGTCCCCTAGGAGTAAGCTAACACCAATACTGCAACCCCAAATGTTAAAAAATCATGAGTCAGGCTTACCAAAAATCATGAGCTTATATAAAAACAATAGATTTGCTGTTCTTTTTATTTGCCTTCTGCTTTTTGAGCTTTTAGACTCGGGTCATATTTTGAAGCTTTCTCCATAGCCACAAAGGCTAGAAACTTACTTTTTCTTTAGGAATAAAGGCTGAAATCATCACATATCCACTTGACTCCAGGAGCCAGGGCTTTAAGGAAAATAATAATTATCATGAGACTCAAGACAAAATCATGAGAGTTGGCAACACTAACAAACACACTTGTTAGCTTTTCCAAGAGAAATTTAAGTTAGCATGGTGTGGTCTGGGGAAGGTGTCTCACCACTTGAATGAGGTGGGATTGGAAGGGAGAATCGTCCTCTGCCCATCCAAAGGCTGAGAATCATTTTCTTGTGGAAACAGCCAAGCCATCATTAAATCATCAGCAGATGCCAGGATAGGGAAGGAACAAACTTTTCCCCCTCCTCCCCAGTTTGAGCACCAGTGCAGAGCTGATTTCTCTCTCTCTCTCATTGCTCTCTTACTAGACATTTAAGATTTCTGACTGTGAATTATAGATACTATAACTGTAGGTTTGATGCTTTTATTTTTCAGATAATTATACATCAGGAATAGAAGGTCAAATCCAACCGCAATCAGCACTAAAAGTATGCTACTTTGATCCAAATTATTAGCCGAAAACATTTTTGAAGCTTAATAACTAAACTGATTGTTTCAGTACATCCATAACTGTATATAGTGCTAAAGTTTCCAGCAGGAAGACCAATTTGCTGATGAAGTCTGAGGCCATGGAGTTTGCCACTAAATATCTTTTCAACTGCAGTTTTCTTTTAATTATAAACAAGTTTTGTACCTTTTTTAACCTGATTTTTTTGAGTATGTCCATAAAATGTCTCTTACCTCCTTTTCCCCCTTATTCCACTAGCTGGGAACACACTTCCTAAGCAAACTGTGTGCAAATTAGGAACATTTTTGCCCAATTTATATTCATTCCTCTAGCTCATGCATTCATTGTGTTTGTGAATGCTTGTGATCCAGTTCAGATTCATTCACACAGGAATTCTTTTTCCAAATGAATCTGAATAGGAAAGGTGTTGGAAACTCCCACTTTATTTCAGACAATCCACTAAATAGCCATTGGACAGTAAAAACTTTTTCTCACTAGTCCGTGAGGCTGGGTCCAAACTGGCAATCTAGAACTGAAAGGGAAAATGCACATACAATAGAGTTCTTCTAACTCATCTCAATCTGTACAAACCTCACAGCTTTCTATTATTCATTTTACAAATGTAGATCCTTCAACAACAGCTGAAATCATTTCAGGCACTTCGGCAACAGACTCTGCTGAATGTTAATATGGTAAGAGCAGAAGTTAAGTTTTCCTAAAATAAAAGGAAAAACCCAACAATCTCCTGCACCAACTTTTTAGGTACTTTTTACTTTTTAGGGTATCTTAACGAAAGTCTCAAACCAAACAACTTCCTTTTGCACAAAACATGATTAAACAAACCAATAGCTCTGTTAAACACTGTAGTCTGTGTTAAAAATCAAAGATTATGCTGATTCTCTGAAAATGAATTTCCTAATTCTTATAAAATTAATAGACATGATCATTTAAGCTGTTGGTATTGCCAATAGCTGAAATATATTTTATCCTAAGAATCAGGATCCTGTTTTTATTTTACACAATTTAAAAGAACATTACAGTTACTTAGCTTATTAAAGCTATATTTAGCTTACCGTGCATGTTAAATATGTGTTTTATCTGCTACTCAATATATGATAAAATAATTCATAAGGTAGTTTATTCTATACAGTCTATCTAGATTCTTGCACTGAACTAATCACAGTGCCAAGGAGGACCTCAAAACAGGCTGTGTTGCAAGGGAAAAGGAGCTGAATTAGAAAAAGAGAGGGGGCCAAAGTCTTTCACAGTGGTTTAAATCTGAAATAACTCCACTGACTTCAAAGGAGTTATTCCTGATCAGTTTAAGAGAGAGCAGAATTTGGCCCATACTTTTAAAACACTACTTACCCAAAAATGCTAGGCTAACATTTCAGGAATAGTTTTTCAACTCACTTTCTAGTGTAAAAAAATAAGGTCATGATGCTGCAAAGAACTGATCATATACTTAACTTTATACACTGTCGTTAATAGTGGAACTACTGATCCCTGTCCCTGCCATCTATTTGCATAGGCCTGGGGAAAAGATAAGCTTAGCCATCTAGTCTTGTTTTAATGTGGAGAGAGTAATCCTTTATCAACTGTGTCTCTTCCGAAAATGAAATATTTCTGCATATACAGAAAGCTGATAAGTAACAGTCAACATGGATTGTCAAGAACAAATCATGGCAGACCAAGCCAATATCCTTCTTTGACAGGGAAACAAGCCTTGTAGATAGGGGGAAGCAGCAGATGTGATAGATCTTGCCTTTAGAAAGGCTTTTGACACTCTGTCACATGACATTCTCATAAACTAGAGAAATATTGCCCAGATGAACCTATTATAAAGTGGGTGCGCTGTGCACAACTGTTTGAAAAAGCATATTCAGAGAATAGTCATTAATGTTTTGCAATCAAATTGGAAGGGCATATCGAGTGGGGTCCCACAGGGATCTGTCCTGGGTCTAGTTCTGTTCAATATCTTCATAAATCATTTGGATAATGGCATAGAGAATACATTTATAAAGTTTGTGGGTGACACAAAGCTGGGAGGAGTTGCAAGGACCTCAGAGGACAGGATTAGACTTCAAAATTATCTTGACACACAGGAGAAATGGTCTGAAATAAATAGGATGAAATTCAAGACAAATGCAAAGTACTACACTTAGGAAGGACTCATCAATTGTACAAATACAAAAAGGGGAAATGACTGCCTAGGAAGGAATGCTGCAGAAAAGGATTTGGGGGTTTTAGTGTATCACAAACTAAGTATGAGTCAGCAATATAATATTGTTGTTCATTTTTTTGCATCATTCTGGGATGTATTAGCAGGAATGTTGTAAGTAAGACACAAGAAGTAATTCTTCCACTCTACTCAGCACTAATAAGGCCTTAACTGGAGTGTTGTTTACCTAAGAAATTACTTAACAAATTAAATTAAATTTGCAGTATGAATTCTATAAACTAAACAGTATTTGAATCAAGCAGTGTCTCACCCTTACAGATGGTATTTTTCCTTGATACACAGCCTGGGACAACCCTCCCCAGTTCCAAGTCTTTGTCCTTCAGATGTGTTTCCAGTGTTGAGTTGTGGGGGGAGTGGGGTCAATTCATGATGTCACATCCCCTCCTTTATAGTTTCTTCCAGCTTGCTGGAAAGATCTTTTGCTACGACATGGGTCAAGCGATCTCCATTGTATGCATGCTCTCTCTGAGAAGTTTTCTGGGATGGTTGTTGGGAGTGTGGATTCCCTTTAATCGGACATCAGCATAACTGGCTACTCCACTGTTGTACCTGAAAGGCTGGTTGTGGGTGTTCACAACATATTTCAGTAGCACACATGTAGCAAAACTTCGTAACTTCACATACAATGATAGCACATACAATGCAATAGGATATTAACATTCAACAGATCCAGACTTTTAAAATGATACTTCACAAGGCATACTTTATACAAAACATATCATAATTATATGACAGTGGTGAATATGGGGGTTCCAGTGCTGCTCTGAAGTACAGAGTGACACAACCAGTAAACAGTGGAGGGGATGGAGGCCCTGGGGTGATTTTGGTCAGAGATCTTGGTGGGCACTTACCCCACAGTGGCGGTTCCTGCAGCTCTTGTGCTGTGGGGCTGGTTGGGCTTGGCTCTCCACTCCAGGGTTGCAGTGCCACTCCAGTTTGGCCCACCCCTCTGACTGGACCAAATTTCTCTGAGTGGAGTTGTGACATGGCTCGTGGGGTTGCAGTGCCACTCATTCAAATTTGGCCTACCTGGATTCCCGTCATCATGATGGCTGGACACTGGGACCCCAGAGGCTGCAGTGCCTGGGCCAGGGAGGCAAGCCCAGCCAGCACAGGAACTGCCACACAACCCTTTGAAACATTCTGGCAATCCAGTCCTGACCCCCAGGTTGAGAAACCCTGGTTTAGATAATATTTAGTCCTGCCTCCATGCAGGGCATGGGGCAAGATAACCTGTCAATGTCCCTTCCAGTCCTACATTTCTGTGATTATATGATTCTATGCTTTTCTGTAGATGTCTTTGAAAGATTAACAGTCTGCATGCATCTTTTTCAGGTACAATCTGAAATCAGTGAGATACTGAATAAAAATATAATTGACGTTAAAACTCCACAGTGTAGCCCAGACAAACTTCTGATGACCGGCACACCTCCTGAGATGGCTATGGTATGCTACTTAATCCTTACCTACAGTTGAGTTGTACATTAAAATATTTTGTTGGATTGCTGTTCCTGAGAACTGTATGTTTTTGGTAAAACATAATCAAAGCAAAGGGACATTCTGGGCACAAAACATGCCCATGGTAATTTCCTTCCTAACATAAGTAATGGTCTTACTTATAGTACAAGTTCACCATAATTCTATCTTAAGAGAACACTAATTGAAGCCTACAACAACAGTCATGTTGGGGGACCTAATAACAACAAGACTGTCCACCAACATCGTTAAAGCACTGTTTCTTTTCTACTGTAAATAAGATTTCAACCAGGGCCTCCGAACTATACTAAAGCTTCGGATTGTATTAAGGGAACAGCTCCTATTGAATGCAATGAGGGTTTTGTATGTGTGTCTGAGGGCAGTTTGTCTCACTCCTGTGAAGTGCTGATAAACAACATATTTTTAAACATTGATTTAGCGTCAAGTCCTGCTTGCCTTACTTGAGTAGTCCCATTGAATTCAGTGGGACTAGTTGTGTAAGATTTGGTCATTAGCTTGTGTCATGATATAATCCCCACTCTGAACCTTAGCGTCCAAAAAGATGGGGTACCAGCATGAATTCCTCTAAGCTCAATTACCAGCTTAGAACCTGTAGCGCTGCCACCAACCAGGAATTCCAGTGCCTGGTACACTCTGGTCCCCACAAAACCTTGCCCGGGGATCCCCAAGACCCAGACCCTCTGGATCTTAACACAAGGAAAGTAAACCCTTTCCCTCACCGTTGCCTCTCCCAGGCTTCCCCTCCCTGGGTTACCCTGGAAGATCACTGTGTGATTCAAACTCCTTGAATCACAAAACAGAGAGGACAATTCACCTTCCTCCCTCCTTCTCTTTCCCCCTCCCAGACTCTTCCTGAGAGAAAGTAATCCTGGCACAGAGAGAAATCAGCCTCTCTCTCCCTCTTCCCTCCTTTCTCCCCACCAATTCCCTGGTGAATCCAGACCCAGTCCCCTAGGGTCTCACCAGAATAAAAAAAAAAAACAATTAGGTTCTTAAACAAGAAAAGCTTTTAATTAAAGAAAGAAAAAACAGTAAAAATTATCTTTGTAAATTAAAAAAAAATGGAATAGGTACAGGGTCTTTCAGCTATAGACACTGGGAACACCCTCCCAGCCTAAGTATACAAGTATAAATTAAAATCTTTTCAGCAAAATACCAATTTGAACTCCTTTCAGCCAAATACACATTTGAACTCCTTCCAACCAAATACACATTTGCAAATAAAGAAAACAACCATAAGCCTAACTCCCTTTATCTACCTAGTACTCACTAGTCTGAACTTATAAGAGCCTGTATCGGAGAGATTGGAGAGAAACCTGGTTGCACGTCTGATCCCTCTGAGCCCCCAGAGTGAACAACAACCAAAACTAACAGCACAGCACAAAAACTTCCCTCCCTCAAGATTTGAAAGTATCCTGTCCTCTGATTGGTCCTCTGGTCAGGTGACAGCCAGGCTTACTGAACTTGTTAACCCTTTACAGTCAAAGAGATATAAAGTACTTCTGTGCTATTAACTTTTCTTATCTGTTTATGACAGCTTGTCTTTCCCCTGCTGCAAATGTTCATAGAAGATTCAACATGCTGAGTCAGCACTTTGGGCCTGATCCAGAATGCAGTGAAGTCAGTAAAAAGACATATTGACTCCCTGTGCTGTGGAACAGGCCTTTTCTAAAATAGTGTTCCTCTCCATAGCTAATAGGATGCTTTGCTTTCTGGAAAAATGGTTATGTGTTGTATGCAATGTCAGTAGGCTTCAGAGAGAAAACAGAAGACTCTGACAAGTGAAATGGGGCCCACAATACAATTTCTTCAATTTGTTGGAGTATTGTGATCTCCCCTTTTGAATTATCTTGGAAAGATTAAGTCTCAATACATTTTTCCTTATGTTAGACAGAAAGATTGTTGGCAGATAAAATCTCTACCAGTTTTGCATGATACATAGTCTTTACAACAAATTTGTTGTCTTGTGCCTCCGGTACTGTGAAAAACTATAGCCATTATAGCATGATTGTTATTGGGTTTTGCAGCCTACGGGGAGTCCAGAAACACCATTGTCTAAGAAGAAATTTCATCTTGATAAGAAACTCTGTAGCACTCAATCTGTGGAAGCAAATTCTAATATTATCTTTGGAAATGTGGTCAGTGATGTAAATATTTCACATCAGATTTCATTAAAAGCTGGAACAACTGGAAAGATTGAAAACTCAGTAGAACCAATTAAAAACAAAACTATGATTGCTCTAAAAAATGATTGTAAATCGAAGGATTATGCCAAATATGAATGTTTTCTACCTTGTACTAATTTGGAGGCTGAAAGTATGATGCCTCCTAATGAGAAAGTAATTTTGGACGAATCTAAAGCTCCTATGTCTCTTCTCAAATATAGTGATGAACATCATTTAATAGACAACTTTAGCTATTCTATCACGCCATTGAAAGAAGAACTTCAAAAGTCTCATGAACAGGAACTAGCACATGCATTTGGACATCAGAATATTTCTGGTAGTCAAAGTAATGTTTCTGATGATATGTCAGAACAAGACCAAGAAAAATCTGCTCTTTTTTTATCTAGAGAGAAATTACATGTGGACTTAACATCAAGGAAAATTTCAGAATCTGAGGAATCGGCAGACAGTTTGCATGTTGCTCTGGTTTCCCTTAAACGAAATAATCTGAGTCTTGGTCAAGAATTTAATAAAGACTCTGAATGTGACAGCTCACAGAATTCTTCACATATAACTACATGCAGTACACAAACAGAAACTGAAACCAAGAATAAAAACAAAGAATTGCGTAGCACTGACGGTGATGTTGGCATGTTCCAGTTAAATGTCATTTCTAAAACAGTGCAAGATAAATTACTAATGTTCGATCACATAGAGAAACTACAGAAAGAAAAAGAAAAGCAGCTGCAAGTCATAAATCAAAGGTTACTAAAGCTTGGAAATCAGAACTTCAATGAAATCAGAGCTGATGAGTACACCACAAAAATGGAAGAGTTACAAAATTCCCTGAAAGATTCTAAACACTTGCAAAAGAAAGTGATGGAACTTGAGAATGAAAATGTAACTCTCAAGTCAAAAATGAAACCTCTTACTGTTATCATAAGGTCTCTAAGAGAGAGAAATTCACAGTATGAGAAGCAAATTAAGGATTTAGTTGAAGAAAAGAAAAGCATGCAAGTCAGGTTAGTTAAATCAGAAGAAGATAGCAAAGAATGTATTAAAGAAGTGAAGAAGTTGTTAAAGAAATGCAAAGAACTTCAAGACCAAAAGAAAACTCTTGAGGGAGAGAGGAGTCAACTCTGTAGTGAAAACCAATGTATGATGCGAGCATTAGATGACTTCAAAATTAATAACCAGAAAGCACAAGGAAATATGATTGCTGTTATCAGTGAAAAAGATAGGCTCTTTGCGGAACTAGAATCTTTGCAAAAGGAATCTTCAGTGTTGCAAGAAGCAAATCAGAAACTAGAAATAAAAACATCCCAGCTTGCAAAAGAAAATAACTCACTTGAAAAAGAACTTGAAAAAAATCAGATTGAAATACGACAACTGAAAGAAAAAGAAAATGTAATGAAATCTGAACAGGAGACTCTTGTTCACATAATGCAGTCACTTAAAGACAAAAAGTTTGATCTTGAAATGACATTGCAAGAATGTGCTAATGCTAGACAAACAATGCAACAGGCTCTTGAGAAGGTCCAGTCAGATAAAGCTTACACAGAGGAGAAACTCTTGACTGAACTTCAAAATACAAAAGCGGAAAGGGATATTTTGAAGACTAACTTGTTAAACGTGAACAGAGAATGGGAGAATTTATCAACAGTGGTGGCAAATATCACAGAGGACAATCAGGTTCTTAAAAAAAACCTGCAGGAATGTAAACAAGATACTTACAAATATGAAAATAACATCAGAACATTGAATGAAGACCATTTACTAATGGAAAACCATCTGCGGACAATAGAAAATGAAAGGGATGTATTGCAGTTTGAATTTCGCCACCTTCATAAGGATTATGTTAATCTAAGGGACCAAATTACAGTTCTGGTTAATGAGCAGCATAAACACAGTTACATTTCAGGCAAGGAAAAATATCACTCCATGTATTCCACTGAAATTTGTGAAGAAATTTCTGATTACAGGTATACAGCTTTAGAATCCAATCCACAAGGTATGTGCTGTACTTCGCAACATCTTATTGCACAAGTGTTGTTTTAATTTTAATTTACCCAATTTGAGCACCAATTAACTTTTTAGGTAAATTACTTACCAAACTCATTACCACGCTGTACATTGGTTTGAATTCCCTGCTTAGGAAAACTCTAGGTAGTTTGGGGGTTTTTTTAGCCTGAAGCAGTTAAGTCTTGGTTGCTTAATTTAAGAATTTTTTATTTCCAAAAAAGGAGATTCTACATAACACACACATGATTTTTATTATAATAAAACAAAACCTCAAGGAGAGCCTGAGCCAAAGCCTATTGAAGGCATACTTCATTTACTTTAATGAGCTCTGGACTGAACCTTGACAGTGATACGTTGTGCTTGGTTTTTTCAATTGTCCTGAAGTATCTCTTAAAAGGAATTACTCCCACTATTTTTTAAAGAAAACTGTCTTTCTTTTCCAGGCAATTCCAGTTAAACTGCAACAGTCTTGCTTCAGATAAATTATAATAAACATTCTTTCTTTCAAACCAATTAAAAATTCTGCTGTTCACTTATTTCAGTTTTCAGTTATCCCTTCAACAAATGCTCCTTTTTGTTTGAAGTTTCACAATACGAAATTTCCCGTATGCTTTTCTGAACACTTGACCCTTAGCTGTATTTTATAGATTCATATGGGCAGATCAGGGCAGCCCAGAGGATTCAGGGAGCCTGGGGCAAAGCAATTTTGGGGGCCCTTTCCATAAAAAAGTTGGAATATTATATTCTCGTGGGGGCCCCTGAGGGGCCCAGGGCAAATTGCCCCACTTGCCCCCCTCCCCCCCCGGCAGCCCTGGGGCAGATCCTCTGCAGATGTAAATTGTCACAGCCCCACTGAAATCAATGGAGCTATTAGAATTTATCCCAGTTGAGGATCTGCCCCCCTTGATTTTGTAATCTTTCAGTTAGACAAACTGCCCAACACAGCCCAGAGCATTTCACCCAGTTATTCCTGCATCGAGCCCAAGGATTTGAATTTAAATTATATACTTATCTGAACATATGGTTTAGAAAGATATCCAGTCTTGCTTTATGGTTATCAATGACCAACTATCATTTTTAAATAGCAATGGCTTTGTTTACATCAGAGTCTAATGGGTTTTTTTAATGATTTAGTTAAAATATGTCTTGATCCATTTGCTAGTAAATTTCATTTTCCTGCTGCAGATATATGCCAAGAGAGGGCCATAGATATGTAGGGGGAGGGGAGGGGGCCTGTGGGATTCCATTACTGTATGGATATTCCTGTTACCATAGCCCATGGAGTTGAGAGAGGGAAGAGTGTCACAGAAATACCACACACTATTTCAGCTATGGGGCTGAAGTAGTATCTGTGTAGTAGTCACTCTACAGCCTGGATGGGAGGACTGTAGTTTACATTCTTAGCCCACTAGACCTTATTTTTTGAGGGATTATTTTTAGTCACCAATAAATAGGGTTCTATGAAATAAATCCCTGAATGAAAAATAAAGCAAGGTAACTAGAAACTGGAGTCCTGTCAATTCCCTCCGGAGACTCATATTTACCATACCTTTTCTTCATGTAGTGCAAGTGGCACTCATTTCTTTCCATCTACCACAGAGCACAGAAATGAGAGAGAGGACGCCTAATGTTCAGTAGATGTATCAAGACATATAGTGACTCTTTGTGTGTGTGTGAGTAGATTTACTTCCCAAGAAAATGAGAAATTAACAGATCTGTCCTGAGCAAGGTCTAGTGTAGGCAGGTGCTGTACAAACATCATAATACAATTCAATTACCACAGCTTAACCTTGACCAGCAACACACCTGCTATTCTGAACCACTTGTGCAGAGATTGCTACTCATTTCAAACGGTGTGATGGACAACTGAGGACTAAAGAACAAATGTGACATTCACTCACATCGTAAGCTTCTCAGAGTAGGGACTATCTTCTTATTTGTTTGTACGGCACAATGAATCCCTGTCCTGACTGGCAGTGCTGGGCACAGCTGTAATATAGATACTACTAATAATGGTAACCTAAATCAAAGAATCTGAACTTAGGCCTCCAGAGGTGAAAGGCTAGTACACTAACCCAATATGCCATTTACCCTGACTTTCCCTATGATTCAAAACTTTGAATGTGCAAATCTAATGGTGTATAGAAGAAATTGCCTGTTCAGAAAAATCCCTGTTCAGAGAATTCCATTAGAGATAAGTATTCGTTGCCACCACCACACCCCAATATTTGGAGCTGAAGTGAGAAAAGAGCATTTATATACCTGATATATAATACTATACTATAAATATATTTTAGCATTCTTTTTATTTATATACGATACTAGTACAGTTAATTAATGAATGACTAAAAAGTGGATTAAAATGCTTGCCTTGTTTATATGGTAGGGTAATGCACTCTATAGGGTTGTGATTTCTAAAGCGCACTGCCATGTTGTGCATTAATTGGTCCCTGCAGACCCTGCTGGTGCACTTTAATGTAGTGCTGTTTGAAACTAAAGGTTCTCTAGTCTAGTGCATATCAGCATGGTCTAGATCAGAGGTGATCAAACTATGGTAGTCATCTGGCCCGCAGGACCCTCCTGTCCGGCCTCTGAGCTCCCGGCTGGGCAGGCTATCCCAGCCTCTCCCCTGCAGTTCCCCCTCCCCCGCAGCCTCAGCTTGCTCCGCCATCAGCGCAATGCCCTGGGCAGCGGGGCTGCGAGCTTCTGGGGCAGTGCAGCTGCAGAGCACAGCCCAACCCGGTGCTCTGTCTGCGCAGTGGCGATGGCGTGGCTGGTTCCAGCTGGGCGGTGCAGTTGTAGCACTGCCAGCCCCCGGTACTCCAGGCAGTGTAGTAAGAGAGTAGGGAGGTTGGATAGAGGGCAGGAGTGGATAGGGGTTGAGGTGGTCACAGGGCGGGAAATGGGAGTTGAATGGGGGCAGGGGGGCAGTCAGGAATGAGAGGGGTTGGATGGGGTGGCAGGGGGCAGTCAGGGGCGCCAGTTCTGGGGGTGGTCAGGGACAGGGAGCAGGGTGTGTGTGGATGGGGCAGAGGTCCCGGGGGATGACATATGAGGGGGTGACCCCCACCCCCTCCCCTAACCGGCTCCCCATACAGTTTCTGAAAACCGATGTGGCCCTCAGGCCAAAAAGTTTGCCTGCCCCTGGTCTAGGCAGACCAATTAATGCACAACATGTTAGTGCTCAGTACAGTACTTTGTTTCAGTGTGTAGACAAGCCCAAAGTCTTCTTGTTCTGATGTTAAATACTTCTAGAACAGCATGTTTTAAAAGAATAATTTTGCTACTGATAGACAGTGGTATTATGCCACCACACTGAAGACCTAAACGCAGCAGTGACGTTAGGTTTTTCAGTCCTTGAGTTACTGAAGTGAAAGGACAAGATGCTGATTACATTTAATTCTGATGAAAATATGGAGTAACTCCATGTACTTCAATGGAGTTGGTCCAGATTTATAGTTGTGATATCGAGATCAGAATCTGGGCCATGCTGTGGAGTGGATAGGTGACTGGCTCTGTCTTTAGTGGGAGGGAGCAGAGAAAATGACATTATTATTACTATGTATTTGTATAACTGTGGCACCTTATGTCTTCTCCATACAGTAACTCCTCGCTTAATGCTGTAGTTATGTTCCTGAAAAATGCGACTTTAAGCGAAACTATGTTAAGCAAATCCAATTTCCTCGTAAGAATTAATGTAAATAGGGGGGTTAGGTTCTAGGGAAATTTTTTTCACCAGACAAAAGACTGTTATTTACACACACACACACACACACACACACACACAAGCAATTTAATACTATACACAGCAATGATGATCGTGAAGATTGGTTGAGGTGGTGAAGTCAGAGGGTGGCACAGGATGGGATATTTCCCAGGGAATGCCTTACTGCTAAATGATGAACTAGCACTCCACTGAGCCCTCAAGGGTTAACACATTGTTGTTAATGTAGCTTCACACTCTACAAGGCAGCACAAATGGAGGGAGGGGAGACAGCATGGCAGACAAAGACAGAGACACACACTGTGTGTGTGTGAGAGAGATGTGCATTGCCCCTTTAAGTACACTGACCCCACTCTAAGTAGATCAGCAAGTTGAGCCGCAGCTTCTGCCAGCGATCTCCCTCTGTCCTGAAACCTGTCATGTCCCCCACCCCCACTTTATAGAGATGGGGTAAGTGGGGGACAGGAGCAAGGGGGAGGGGACACCCTAACATTAACACACACACACCGCACAGCAAGCAGGAGGCTCCCAGGAGCAGCTCCAAGGCAGAGGGCAGGAGCAGCACATGGCAGTGGGAGGAGGGACAGCTGAACTGCCAGCAATTGATAGCCTGCTGGGCGGCTGCCACACAGGGATCTTAGGGGAGCTGATGGGGGGCTACAAGTCCATCCTGGTTCCAAGCCCCCACGAGCTAGCTGCAATGGGCTGCTCTTTCTGCAAGCAATGGACAAAGCAGGTGGCTGCCAGACAGCGTTATAAGGGAGCATTACACAACTTTAAACGAGCATGTTCTCTAATTGATCAGCAATGTAACAACAAAACAACGTTAAACAGGATGACTTTAAGTGAGGAGTTACTGTACTAGATAGTTAATGGAGCACAATTTAAAGGTAGCCTCCGAGGAAGTCCTGCATTCTACCAGAGAAAGTACCATGAAGCTAGGAAAAGATGAGCTACGGACTTTTTATTTGTATAATAAACAGTAGCATCCAGAAGCTCTAACCAGAAGTGGCCCCATTATGGTTGGCAATCAGAAATAACCCCACTGTGCTAGGCACAACACAGACACATAGGAACACACACATTTCCTGCCCCAATCAACTTAACTGTATACCGGGAAAGGCAGTAACTGCCATGAGAAGCACATCAGGTTGGCCCACATTCTTGACAGCTGTGAAAATCTCTACTAACAAAGTTCAATAGATCTTTTTTAAATTAAGCTTTAGAAGTTTTAATTAAATCTCCAATGTTTCTAATTTGTTAGAGAATGGAAAGATTGCTGAAATACGAAAGAAGCTAGAAGAGGAAGAGTTACAAAAAGATAAGATGCACAGGGATGTAAAGAAACACTATAGTGCTATTTCAGTCAGCTGCACTACATCTGTAATCAAGGAGTCAAGTTTTAGAACTGCAGTCAAGAAGACATACAGTACTGTTTGCTCTGCTATCTAGTGATTTTGAATCTAGAGAGTTCAGCAATGATGAATGCCTCCAAATTATTGGCCATATATCTTTCTGATATTTCCTATGAAGATGATACCAAAACGTCAAAGGACAGCACTATCACTAATACTTGTTCAATAATATAAAAACTTCAAAATTAAAAAAGAAATGAACCATGCTTCATGTCTGTGGACTTGGAAAACACCAAAACTGCCATATCAATTAAAATATATAAATACTAGGAGGCCCTGTCCTACGTAACTTTACTCAGGCAAAGCCTCTATTGATCTCAATGGTTATTTTGCCTAAGTAAGGACTGAAAGACCTGGCCAGTACATTACTTTTCATTTTCATACTATTAAATGTTGAAAAAACGTCATGTTCAGTCTCAATTTTATTTACTTTTTCTTTTATTTTTACTTATGGGGGGGGGGGGCTATTACTCAGTGAATAACAAAGTAGTAGGATAGCCCAAGAATACTTTTGATACTAAAATGAGTCTTCTAATACACGTTAACATAAAAACATTATCTTTGTGTAACAATTTTGTATATCTCAATGTTCAAGTTGGATACTTTGTGGATTTTTGTAATAATTTAGCTTTGATACACTTACAAACTGTTCTGAATACCTGGGAGCTTAGAGACAAGGTGGGTGAGGAAATAATCTTTTATTGGACCAACTTCTGTTGGTGAGAGAGACAAGCTTTCTGTGTGGTTTGAAAGCTTGTCTCTCACCAGCAGAAGTTGGTCTAATAAATAATATTACCTCACCCGCTTTGTCTCTCATAGTCTGGGACTGACGTGGCTACACTGCATTGGACCTTATACCAATTCCAGGTGAATTATGTTAAGAAGGGGTTAAAGTTTGTGTGGTCTCAGGTTATCAGAAACTGATTTTTTAAGACACAACAGATTTTTTTCAGTTTTTTCCCCTTAATGGAAGTGAAGCCAAACTGCCCTTAAGAAAGATAACAGCGCCTTATGCTATCAAGAGGCAGAGAGAGGAGCATTGTGAAGTGCGGATGAATGGAGATGGTGGCCATGTTTGCTATGACAGGTTGTGGCCTCAGTCCCTTTTGTAAACAATGGGAGATGGTGTCTATTTTGAGAAGGCCATCTTCTTTTGAAGAAGACAATCTAAATACAGTAATGCATTTTGGCTTGGTTAAGATGAATATCAATCTTTATTCTTTCTAAAGGGAAACCATACCTTTTCTTTAGGCAATATTTTATCTGATTAATAAATATTGATGTTCATCTCAGAAGTGGAAATTGCTACTTATTGATGCCACCATCATAACATTTATATAAAAACATAAAATCTAAAATACTTTTTGGTGTGTATATTTGATGTATAAACCTCTCCAACAATATGAGTAAACTATAAAATTTGTATTAATATAGTTTAATTTCACACTTTAAACATATATTTGTACATAATGTATGTGTTTGTTTTGTTTACATATTTATAAAATACAGTCTCAACTAGGATACAATTAAAATCTGGGTTTGCCTTATTTGACTGAATTCTATCTTCCACAAAACTTTTATTTATTTCAAATGCCCTTTAATCATTGAATTGTTACAGTTTACAAAATCCAAGAAGTGTAATCTTTATCCCACTGTTCAAAGCTAATATATCAAGTGTGTAGTCCTGTAGTTCATTACATTTAGTGATCTGAAATTTAAGTGAAACAAAGCTTCCATTAGATGTGCCAATAACAAGTATATTAGATCTAAAGACAACTTTTGCTAAAACAAAACAAACTGTGGCTCCAGTTCTGTAGCAGGATTCACAGGCATGGATCCCTGCACCTATGGAAAGTCCCATTTAATTTCAGTAAGGCTCTGAACAAATGCAGGAATCCATGCTAGCAAATTCAGTTGTAGGATCATGATCTAAATATCAGAGCATTAGCTTTTCACGGAAAAAACAAAGACTTGTAAAGCAATGTGAAAGGGGATATTTTGATAAAACATTGTTCATTGCATTTCTTAATGTTTGTGAGCTATGATTTTCACAGAATAAGTTTGGAATCACCATTACCTCCCAAAACTCAAGAGAATAGTATGAGAAAATAAATTAAACTGCGTTCTTTAGATTTCTTTAGGATGGAATACATGGGAGATAGTTTGAAATACTATATTCCATTTCTCTCTCTAGTGCTTATGTCAGATTTAATAGTTCTTTTTGTCTATTATTTCCAACAAGCCCATTCTGCCTGCGTCTGGCTGCAATGAATGGCACTTTACCACCAGTTACCCATCTTTAAAGTTTGAGGCGTAGTCTAAACATGTTTTTTGTTCCAGAATAACTATTTCAAATAGAAGTGTAACTTTTTACTGAAATAGTTATATTGGTAGAACCCTTAGTGTGGACACAGTTATACCAGTACAAAGGTGCCTTATAACAGCTTATCTTATGGAAAGGGGATTAAGATAGACTTGTATAGGGCACCTTTATCCAGTATAACTGCATCCACAGTGGAAAAGGATGTGTACCACTTTAAAACAGTTCAACTTTGTGTCTAGACAGGCCTTAGTTTCAATAATTAATAAAGGTTAATGTGGAGCATCAAGCAGCTTCTGGTTTAGTCTTATAGGTATAAATAAAAACTTAAAACTGGCTCTGCAATGCAACAGGACTGCTCACCTACAGCATCTGGGCATGGTGGGAAAAGGAGGGCAATTAGAAGAACATTTGGTGGCGGACAGGATGGGGAAGCATATTATATACTTTTAACATGAAGATTAAAAAAAGATCTAAATCACAAATGTGAAGCACATTCCTATGTGTCAAATTTTCAAGAATGTGCAGCTAACCTGGAGTCAATGTTTCACACTACACAAGTGTGCATGCAAAAACCATATTTGCATGTATAGTTAATTAATCTGTATGCAAATATTTGGTGCCTGCTCTTGAAAATGTTTTGCTAAGAGAATCTAAAGAAAACATCTAATTTTTTATTTACTGTGACTTCTCAAGTTTTGACAAATGAAAACTGAGACCAAATATATTCTAAATATAAACAACATAACACAAAAACTTTAAGAAATGGACTGTATATAAACCTATGCTAAAAGAATGTTAATGTTGGAAAGGAAAGCACTCAGACATTAGCAACTATCAGACTCCCAATTTAAATACCATGCTCCAGGCTGTACTGGCTTTGATTAGCCATTATTACAGGTTTTATGTTGGCCACCAGAGGGAGTCAATTTTATTTCACATACACAATAGAAACAAAAAAGTCAGTTTTATTTTTAATAAAGATATGCTCCTGGTTCTTTGTACACTGTAGCAAGGGCATAGGGTGTCAAAAGAATCAGAACACAGCAGGTCAAAGATATCATATCATGCAGCTTTTTAAGGTCAATAGGTACATATTTCATTCTAAATTAATCTGAATATACAAAAGAGTAGGTACAATTTCAGAAAATTATTTCATCGATATGTTACTTATCCTTTTGTCATTAACTAATTGTTCAGAAGGGAAAGAAACACTACTGACTTTAATTTTTAATTTATTTAAATAATTCTTACTACTGTATTTTATAAACTATAAACATGAAATATCAAAGTAAATGTCAAGTGCTTACCTTGTAACATTTAAAGCCATTATACTTGTAGAGGGCCTGCTTTTTGATCCAGAAGGAGGATGAAAAATCCGTCCTTCTTTATTAGTTGTGATGGGCTTAGAATATTTAACCACATAGGGCTCAGCAGAATGGGAAGGATAAGGATCAAATGTTCCTGCTTTCATGCCCCCTGACTGGAAAAGAAAAGGAAAGTGTCAAAGTGCTAATTTACAATATAATTGCTTTAACTATATTTTTCCATACAAAGGTAACCCAGAACACTGCATGGCAAATCACATCACATTATGTACATATCAGAAAACCACATACCACGTGTATTTAAAGTCAACAGGTAACTGTTAGGAACATTTAAATAATTACATTGGTGAATATTTGATTTGACAAATTATTTTGAATGTATCCTGGATTATGAGGAAAGAATCTTAAAAATATAAGGGTATTGTAAAAAAAAAAAAAATTAAATGTAGGATTTTATTGTGGCAAAAAATGAAACCGATAAAGATCACCACTGGTTCCCATCAGTACAGCTCCACTGGTGGTACCAATAGTGGTACCATCTGGCAGGATTCAAGCATTATTATCAGCATGTTGCCTAACTATGCCCAGAGCACTACACATATGGCGGTAGAAACACCATTGGCTAGTCTCTACCAGCCCTCCCACTAGAACAGCAGTGACAAGAGTGAGGAAGGGGTGTTACCACCTGCATCCTAGTGCTCTCAGATTTGGGGGCCCTGCACAGTTCTGAGTCCTCCAGAGGAGTGCTAGATGGAGGAGTTACCTTATTTTATTCCTACTGTTATGAACTGGGTGAAACCTTGTTACTGGTGAGTTAAAAGTTCATTCAGACTGATAGGTGTGAACTCACCCTTTAATTAACGTAACTGTAGGCATAAACCACCACCCAAGACAAAAGGTGTGTTTGAACCTGCCCAGAAGCTTTTGGCTAAGTATTGTTTGAGTAGAGGGTGTGTGTGAAGAGAGGGCACATAGAAATAAAGGACAGACAAGAACACAGAGAGAGGGAAAGGCAAGAAAGCCAATCAGGAGTCTGTAAGCACAGCACGACTCTAGAACAAGCTAGTGAGTGAGCTTTGGGTCTGGGGTTGGCTTGGGGGCTGTAAGCTAAGAAACTGTTCCTTTTGTTCTTGGTTCCTTCTGCGTTCAGAGACACAGGATTTTGTTCATTCCTTGTAAATAAACGAGAGTGTATCAAGGAAAATACCAGACTCCCATCAATTTTTACTTCCAACTGGAACATCCCCAGGGCCTCAAACTCTGACTAGCTGCTGTGGTCTAAAACAGGCAACTCTACATATACATTTGATTAACTAAATTTTAACAATTGCTCTGTGCTGATTTTAAAGATAAGCTGTTTTCAAGTTATTTAGAATATGGTTATATGACAAAGTGACTCACCAGCCAGTGTGCCACCTTGTGGCTGACTGCAGCGCTGTCAGGGTTTTCCTTTCTCTAACCTTGCTGATCCCACCATTCAGATCTGTTAGGGTCGTCCTTAGTCTGGCGACTTAGCCCTCCATCCAGGTCACTTTTTAGCCTCCCGCTTTCGGGGGTAAGTCAGAGTTCAGTCCAATAACAGTACAACTCTAGGCCCACTAGGCCTTACAACCCTTGTCCAGGGGCTTCACCACGATTTTCATTGGCTGTCTAAGGGAACCCAATCCCAACCTCTACCCTGGGTTCCCGGCACAATTTCAGGGACAGCATTCTGGTCACCATGTTTTTTTTCTGCTTCGGCAGTTGTGCTCTCGGAGGTTTTTTTGTTTTTGTTTTTTTTTCGCTTGGGGCGGCAAAAAGCCTAGAGCTGGCCCTGTTCAGACCTTTCCTGCTTATTCCCTGGGCTTCTTCCTGCTGTGGCCTGCCTTTTTGCCTTCCTCTCCAGCCCTCTTAAGGCCTCAAAGGAAAGGTAACAGAAGAAAGTCACAACACAAAAATAGTTTAAATGTGACCCAAGCTCCTTGCTTTTAGGAGATACCTGACAAGCCATAGCCTGGCTCAGTATCCTCAAGGCTCTTGTTCAATGTTCACAGGAAGCCTCTGCCAGCTTCATCTTTTGCAGTGCTCCTTCCTAGGAGCTGGTGAGGAGAGGTCTGTCCAAGGGGCATCTCCCTTCTAAGGCTCTTCCTCCGAGACTGGAATGCCTTGCTGGTGCCTGAGGCCCAGTCTATACTCAAAATTTAGAAAAAATCCACACTCCTGAATGCCACAACGATGCTGGCCTAACCCCCCAGTGTAGATGTGACTAGGATGATAGCAAGTTACTACAGCAATGGGAGAATCCCTTTTGTTCCTGTAGTAACTTCCGTAGCTATGGCACTGTAACCCCTGTAGAGTACACAAGCCCTGAGCCCAAAGCTACTTTTAACCCCTTTTTTCCTGATGCAGGATATGTACACCCCATCACAGGTTATTTATAGTTTCTGGTTTTGTATAGAATCAAACTAGATTTCATTGCTTTGTAAATTACAATCACAACTAACAAAGAAAACTCAATCATACCTTTCGTATTTCTGACATAGGAGAACTTTTGCAACAAAAGACCACGAGGTTGCATTTTAAAATTAAAATTCAAAATGATCTGGACAAACTGGAGAAATGATCTGAAGTAAACAGGACGAAGTTCAATAAGGACAAATGCAAAGTACTCCACTTAGGAAAGAACAATCAATTCCACACAGACAAAATGGGAAATGACTGCCTAGGAAGAAGTACTGTGGAAAGGGATCTGGGGATTGTAGTTGATCACAAGCTAAATATGAGTCAACAGTGTAACACTGTTGCAAAAAAAGCAAGCAAGATTCTGAGATTTATTAGCAGGAGTGTTGTAAGCAAAACACGAGAAGTAATTCTTCTACTCTCCTACGTGCTGATAAGGCCTCAGCTGGACTATTTTGTCCAGTTCTGGGTAACACATTTCAGGAAGGATGTGGACAAATTGGAGAAAGTCCAGAGAAGAGCAACAAAAATGATTAAAGGTCTAGAAAACGCGACCTATGAGGACAGATAGAAAAAAATGGGTTGTTTACTCTGGAGAAGAGAAGACTGAGGGGGGTCATAAGAGTTTTCAAGTACTTTACAAGGAGAGAGAAAAATTGTTCTCGTTAACCTCTGAAGATAGGACAAGAAGCAATGGGCTTAAATTGCAGCAAAAGAGGTTTAGGTTGGACATTAGGAAAAACTTAAGCACTGGAACAAATTGCCTAGAGAGGTTGCAGAATCTGTCGTCGGATGTTAAGGACAGGTCTAGTTATTACTTAGTCCTGCCTTGAGTGCAGGGAACTGGACTAGATGACCTACTGAGATTTCTTCCAGCCCTACACTTCTATGATTCACTTCTATGATGGATTTTAGAGGGTTTATTTTACAGCAGGTGTCATAGAACAAAATAACACTCTCAACATATTCAGGTTCAGCTGAAGAAGCATCAGGCTTTATTCTGAGAAAAGTACCTATTGAGGTCCAGAGCCAGGAAGCCATTGCATTGAGCAGATATGGACTGGCACTCACTGAGTTCTTAGATAGCCAGTGTAGGGGGCTTCAGGTGGGCAATGACCAATAGGGCATTACTTATGCTCACTTAACTAGAAGTGCTGCACAGGTTCCTTGCATGAGTTCCTTACAGTAGGAAGAAGCACTAAGACTTTTTAATGCTTACTTCTGCATCAGAGCTAAAATAGCTCATTTGTTCATTAATACTGTATAGCAGTGGTCACCAACCCGTCGATCGTGATCGACTGGTTGATCCTAGAGGATCTCCTGCACCCAACATTGTGTCTCAGCCTGAACCCCCTGCCAGAGCCAGTGCCCCATACCCCCTCCCGCAACTCTGCCCCAGCCCTGACCCCCCTCCCTGAGCCATCATCCTGTTCTCCCTCTTGCACGCCCCAGCCCAGAGACCCCTCCTGCACCCAAACACCCTCCCAAAGCTTGCACCCCATATCCTCTCCTGCACCTCAACCCCTTGCCCCAGGCTCAGTCCAGAGCTCCCTCCCATACTGCAAACCCGTTGGCCTCAGCCCAAACCCCTACCCCAGCTCGGTGAAAATGTATGAGGGTAAGGGAGAGCAAGTGATGGAGGGCACGGGGATGGAGTAAGTAGAGCAGGGATTTGGGGAAGGGGCAGGGCCTCAGGGATGAGGCAGGGTACATCATGGGTTGCCCTTAAATTCAAAAAGTGATCTTGGGAGTAAAAGATCGGAGACCACTGCTGTATATTAATTGATTAGAAATAGACAACTACTTTTTAAAGTAATTTTACAACTTGATTCTGCAGCCCTTACTCACTTTGGTGAGCATTTACTCATGAGTAAGTCTACTGATATTAAAATATGAGTTGTGTGTTTTTGTTTGTAGAACAAAAAATATTAATTATTATAAAGATTTTTGTACAATAGTTAGCTAATGGTAAAAACAACATTTGGAAAGATCATTAAGTGGCCCACTGAGATCCTCAGCAATTTTCAAGTGGTCCGTGAAAAAAAAAGTTTGAGAACCACTGAACTAGACCATTCTTGTCAGGTATTTATCTAACCTTTTCTTAAAGACCTCCAAGGATGGAGATTCCACTACCTCTTATAGTAGACTTATCTTTCTAATGTGATGGATGTGCCCTCTCTCCCCCGCCACGGCTACACCCCGAGCTGGGGCTGGGAAGGAGGCCATCTCTCCCTAGCAGCCGCAGTCCTGGAGCTGGGCAAAGTCGCCTCTTTCTCTGGCCGCCCCAGCTCTGCACATCCCAAAGTCCCCACACTCCCTCTTCTCACCCCACTGCCCTCACCCATCTACTCCCTATTCCCCCACTACCTCACCTTACATGTGCGTCTTCTCCAGACACCTAATTAGTGGAGCCACGCCTGCATGGTTCCACTAATTGAGAGGGCAGCCCTTCATTCTCTCGTGTGCGACCTCCCAGGCACACACCTTAGAGGGGACTATGGCGACCACCTGAATGGAGCTTGCAGACCACAGTCTGAGAACCTCTGGTCTAGTTATTACATAGTCCTGTCTTGAGTGAAGGGGACTAGAGTAGATGACCTATTGAAGTCCCTTCCAATCCTACTCTTTTACTATTTTTGTCTTCTATACAATATGATTTAAACTTTCTACAAGACCACCACCAAATATTTGGATTGTCACTTTTTGCTACACTAGTTGGAGAGCAGACTCACCTTTTTAGCAGGAGAACTTGGTTTAAAGGGGTGTGCAACTGGCTTTTCTGGGGTTGGTTTCTTAGCTGGTGGCAAAGGTTTATCATCATAATATGGATTTAAGTCAAAATACTCCCGAGGATAGAGATTTAACTTGAAAGGCCCTCCTTTAACCAAACGCAGATGGTCTTCATGTGCCTTCTGTAAAATAAGTAGTTTTAAAGGTATCGCCTTGGGCATTTTTACCTCAGATTATTCTGATTAGAAAAAATAAAAAGAGATTTAAATTCAGTCTTGAAAAAAAACTTACTTTTAGCCATGTATTTAACGTAATTTGCTCTGCTAGTATGAATTCTGGCTTCCACATATACATTAGGTACTACATAATGCATAACAAAACAATCCATTGAGCACAACAAATGCTAGGAAACTATGACACTCTTGAGGAATTTAAGGACTTCTTAAAATAAGTAAATTTAAAAACTCTTTAAGATCTCAAATTAATTAATGGACACATGGTACATGTATGGACTTTAACATTACAAATACAGTACAACCTTGCTAATTCATGCTAATGATGGAGAGCAAATTTTCACTGCTTAATGAATAAGAAACAAATGTTGCCCTCCTCCGGAGGACAGAGGTACCTGTGGCAACCAAAACAACGTGGTTCTACTGCATGAGGAGAAGGCAGGATTTGGGGAGTTATACAATTGGTGGTACACCTTTCTTTAATTTAAATTTACAGCTTGCAAAATGTGCCAGATTGACAACCCAGGAGAATTAGGTCCTTTATTTATCCTCCAGCTTCACCACAATGACCGGCTACAGCTACGGGTTGTGGAGACCAACCACCTCTAAAGCCAAGAGGATACTTCATTCTCTAAGTCCATTCAGTGTCTGATATTTCTCTTTTGTGTTTTATTTGAAGAGCTGAGCAGAGAACTTGTCTGGAGTCCACCATAGTGTAGTGACTGTGAAACTTAGGTCTTGTCTTCACTACTGTGCTGTATCGGTGCAGCTGCATCTGGTGAAGATGTGCTTCATCAACAGGAGAGCGCTCCCCCATTGATGTAATTATTCCACTTCAATGAGAGGTGGAAGCTATGTCGGTGAGAGAGTGTCTCCCATCAACATAGCCGGGTATAGACATGGCTTTAAATCGATGTCACTTATGTAACTGAGGGGGGTGTTTTTTTCACACCCCTGAACGACATAAGTTACATCGACTTAAGCGGTAGTGTAGACAAGCCCTTAGTCATTCTGGATCATTCCTCCCCTATTTGTGGTCACACTTGTATTATGTTACATGCTTCTAATCAGAGATGAGCTCCAAACAAACCCTAAATCTAAACACCCTCAGACTTCACAGAGTTCAGTTCTGGATCTGAACTTTGCAACTTGGGTCCAAACTATTAAAAAACTTTGCAAGTTGGGTCATTCAAACTAATAAAAAATTAACCTTTTCTAACCCAAATGTGAACTAGTAGCAAACAAAACCCCAATCCTGATGCTGAAACTTCTAATATACGTATAGTAAAAGCTACTTTATCTGGCACTTCACCAACCGGATCTTTACTGAAATTCTGGTTTATAGTTTGGTTGGCACAGGGCTGGCAGTAAGTTGGGGCACGAGAGGGGGTGTGAAGCGTGGGCTCTGAGAGGGAGTTTGGGTGTGGAAAGGGTTTGGGGGTGCAGGGTGCTGGATCTGGGGGCTGCTCACCTTGGGTGGCTCCTCGCAAGCAGCGACCTGTCCCAGCTTCTCCTAGGCGGAGGCACAGCAGGCAACTCTGCATGCTGCCCCCATCCTGCCCCAAGCACTAGTTCCACAGCTCCCATTGGCTGTGAACTGCGGCCAATGGGAGCTGTGGGGAAGGGTGCCTGCAGGTAGAGGCAGAGCACTGAGCCGCCTGCTGCACCTTTGCCTCGGAGCGGCTAGGGCAGGGAGCCACCTGAGGTGAGCACCCCCTGGATCTGGCACCTGAAACCCCTCCCGTGCCCCAACCTGATGCCCTGAGTCCCCTCCCACACCCAAACTCCCTCCCTCTTAGTTAACTGGCATTTTTCACTTATCAGCACCCCAATTCCCCCAATAAGCCAGACAAAACAGCTTTTACTGTATTTTTCCCCTCAAAATCTCAATTTAACTCCAAACAGATATTAGTTTGTGGTAAAAATATAAAGCTCAAAATACTTATTCCTATGGCAAAAAAGCTCTCTTTCAGCTATCATTGTTCCCATATATGATTAAAAATATACAGTATTAGTGAGACTGACACATATAAATAGAACAGCCTTCTCATATTTACTAAGTTATAAAGTGAACTACAGATGATATGCTCTATGTTTGTACAACCCCTAACCATGACTGGGGTTCCTAGGAGCTACCACAATACAAATAAAAACAAACAAACAAACAAATAAATACATAATAATTAATAATAATTAATTTGGGTTTCTCTCTCTCTCAATTCAATACTTTGGGTCAAATCCTTAGCCCACTGCACAGCCTAAGCAACATGACTCTGTACTGGGGTGAGTAAGAGGGAAAGGAATAATATATTTAACAAAAAAAGGCAATTTATCTGCAGTCCAGTTGGTAAATAAATAAATACTGATTGCTTTAGGCTAAAAGAAAAACTACAGGAAAGGTAAACTGTTTGCAAATAGTGATTAAATCAAGTTACTGAATAATTTTACCTTTGCATTCATTTTTCCGCTTTCATACACATCACTTGAGTGTGGATACTGTTTGCCTATGGTAAGATTTGGATATCTGTGTAAAGAAAATTAGTAATGGTGACCTCAAAGTTCAGCATTTGATGAAATACTATTCAAGAAATGATACTGAATGTTTTACCCATATCCAGTTCCTTTCTTTCCAGGACTTGTGTAAAGGTTCTTTCCAGGAGGAGCATATGCTGTTTTCCCTCTTAGTTGTGCACTGAAGAATGGATATGGACCACCTATAGTTCCATAATAAGTACCCATTCCACATCTGAAATATAAAATAAACACATAATACAATAATTATTGTTAATAATAATAAATTAATAATTAGTACCCATTCAGTGCTATACAGCTTCAAAATTCTGAATGATATTAATTGAAAAACAAGCAACTAACAAACATATAAAACTTGAGGTTCTGTTTATTCCACACGTACAACAATGATCCTCAAAAAGAACAGGAGTACTTGTGGCTCCTTAGAGACTAACAAATTTATTTGAGCATAAGCTTTCGTGGGCTACAGCCCACTTCTTTGGATCCTATGCACAGTATGGTAGAGGCACACAATAGGAGTAGAGGGGACAGAGTTAAAGTTTTGGGGCACCTTAGCTGTGCACGTCCAAACTCGTCAATGCTTGGCTTTTGGTTTGTTTGCTTTAAATTTTCTCTTAATGTGTTCCTGCTTTCCACTGTTGTTGTTTTTATGTCAACCTTATATTTAGGGTATTTTTAGGTATTTACAACCTTAACTATATTTTACCAATATTTTTGTACTGAATTTCCTACTGTATGTTTTTCCAACATTTTTTAAGAATGAAGAGGTACTCTCAGGACCAGGTTGGTAGGGTCTTCAGAGGAATTTCCTGATGCAGGGCTTAGGATCTCTGCCAGGGATTAGCTTCAACTATTCATGTCCCCAATATGCATTTTATCAAAGAGCATGCAGGCTCTGATACATATTTTATAACAGCCCACATCAGCCATGTAAGCATATGAAAACAAATCTTAATATATAAAAACTTCCATCAGTGTCCCCCAAACTAGTAAAAGGCACTGCTCATTATCAAAGGCAACGGCAAACAAATTTGAGATTTTGCTGTTATAGAAAACAAAAGTTGGAAGAACTTTAAAAACGTGATAAATAGCTCATTTTTGTAACTACAGTTATAAGACCCATTTTCAGATGTTTATATCTTTGCCAAACTTTAAACATTCAGAATGACATTTTCCATGTTGAGTATCAGTTTGAAGCTGATTTTTTTCCGGTACCATTTCAGCCAAAATGGTTGAGTCATTTTGGAGAATAAGGCTAAAGAAAGATAAATTGTTTTGATAAATAGCTTATTTTCCTAATTACAATTTCTTTAAAAATACTTCAAAACAAATTAATTTTAAATTGATGGCGGTGGGAGAGTTGTTTTGCCCACAGTAAAAAAGTCTGGCTACTTTTTCTTTGAAATGTGCTGGTGCCCCCGCTTCAGAGCAGTGATTCTTAACCAGGGATATGCGTACCCCTGCAAGTAGGGGTACATCAACTCATCTAGATATTAGCCTAGTTTTATAACAGCCTGCATGAAAAGAAGTCAGTACAAACTAGAATTTAATATGGACAATTATTTGCTTATCCTGCTTTATATACTATATCAGTGTTTCTCAAAATTGGAGTCATGATTTATTTTATAATTATATAGGAAAAATGAGAAAGTAAGCAATTTTTCAGTAATAATGTGCTGTGGCACATTTGTATTTTTATAAAAACAACAAGCAGTCCGGTGGCACCTTAAAGACTAACAGATTTATTTGGGCATAAGCTTTCGTGGGTAAAAAACCACTTCTTCAGATATATGGAGTGAAAATTACAGATACAGGCATTATATAATGACACATGAAGAGAAGGGAGTTACCTCACAAGTGGAGAACCAGTGCTGACAGGGCCAATTCGATCAGGGTGGATGTAGTCCACTCCCAATAATAGACGAGGCAGTGTCAATACCAAAAGAAGGAAAATTGCTTTTGTAGTACACCAGCCACTCCCAGTCCCTATTCAAGCCCAAATTAATGGTGTTAAATTTGCAAATGAATTTTAGTTTGCTGTTTCTCTTTGAAGTCTGTTTCTGAAGTTTTTTTGTTCAAGTATAGCTACTTTTAAATCTGTTATTGAATGTCCAGGAAGAGTGAAGCGTTCTCCTACTGGCTTTTGTATGTTACCATTCCTGATGTCCAATGTGTGTCCATTTATTCTTTTACATAGGGACTGTACAGTTTGGCCAATATACATGGCAGAGGGGCATTCTGTAAGTAATTTATAAGTGAGGTGAAACTTGGGTATGCAAGACAAATCGGCTTCCTGAAAGGTTGAGAACCACTGCTTTAGAGCAGGGACTTGAAATCTGGCAAAGGATGGCTTTTGTGTCAGGAATGGACATTTGGTTGTCCTCATAAAAAAAGAGTTGAATTTGGTCAACTATAAACCTTTAAAAAAAACTACAGTTTGCAAATTCTCGGTAGAGATTAGCTAAAGATAAACAGGTAAAATCTCCAAAGATTCCATCCTCCCTGGGCGTACTCGGCCTTTTACAGCTCCTAGTGCTTACCGGACTGCACATGCACCATCCTCACAGAACAACTGAGCATGCTCTAGCCCAGAACTGCAGGGATTCAGAAAGACTTCCCCTGTAACAGCTGCTCCCAGTTGCTTGGGGCTGGGACGGGGCTGAGCACTGCAGCTGAGAGCAGTAGGCAGTCTCTCCTCAGCTCTTGAGCACACACCCCCCGCTGGCACCCAGACAGCATGGTGGGGGAACATATCTAATTCTAATGCATGGAGGAGAAAATCCAGGCCAGGAGGGATGGAAACAACTAGATTAGAGCAAGAACACTGGTGTAGACTGGAGGTGGCAGGGGAGAAACAGTGACAGGGAGCTGGAGGAAGAGACTGGGACTGGTTGTGCAAGGAGAATGGGACTGAGAACTGGGGGCACAGGAAATGCTTGGGCAAGAAGACTGGGAGCTAATGGGCAAGTACAGGCTGTGACTGGAAGCCAGTAAGGGAAACGGAGGAAGAAAGTGAAGCCAGTTGGCTGGGGAGTGGGGAACACTGAGATGAGGAATTGGGGGGAGGGAGGGAGGGACTGGCTGGGTAGAGAGGATAAGACAAGCAGACAGGGAGGGAATGTGGGGGGAAACTGAGATTGGATGAGGAGCCCAGGGAAGGAGACTGGGACAGGGTGCTAGTGGGAGAGGGAAGAGAAGAGATCAAATCAGATGAGGAGCTGGGTGCGGTGGGGCCTGGGCCTGACTGGACAAGGAAACTGGGGACCAGAGCCATACCTAGGGTATGGCAAATCAGGATGACAGCTCTGAGCCCTACGCTTTGGAGGGCCTCGCGCTTCCTGGGGAGGTGGGCAGGGAGGTGAGGCAGGAGTCGGCGGGCAGGGGGCAAGGTGGAGCCCCCCACCAACCTCCCCCTGCCCCCAGTGACTCCTGCCCGCCAGCAGGCCCCACCAATCAGTGTCTCCCCCTCCCTCCCAGTGCCTACTGCTGATTAGCTGTTTTGTGGCGTCTGGACTTGGCGCTGGGAGTGGAGGGGAGAGGAGCGAGGGCACAGCATACTCAGGGGAGGGGGCGGAACTGGGTGGGGAAGAGGCAGGATGGTGCCTTGGGGGAAGGGGTGGAGTGAGGGTGGGGCCTGGGCAGAGCCAGGGGAGCAGCCCCCAGCAGACAGAAACTGGGTGCCTATGTCCCAGGCTCACACATCCCTAGAGATGGCCTGCTGGGGACAAGTTGTTGGGGCAAGAGTGGTGGAACTAGGACTGGCTGTGCAAGCAGTTTTGAATAGGTGTTGGGAGTGGGAGAGATTGGAAGTCTGGAGGAAGACTGGGACTTGGAGAGCCAACTGAGAGAAGAGAACTGTTTGGGCAGGGAGACTAGGACTGGGATGAGAATCCTCAAGAGTGGAGACTGGGGCTGCAAAGGTAAGGAGCATGGGACTGAGACAAGGAGGCAGGGATGAGGATGAGACAGGACTGGGACTAGGACAGGTTCAGTGGGATGGAGAGGAAAAGATCAAGCTTGAGAGAAACAGGCAGAGAATCATCTGTACCTATTGGAGCACACTCCCTTCCAGAACCTGGAATGAAACCCAAGATTCCTCCGCTGTCAGCAAATATCCACGAAATCCACTGACAAAATGTTTGTCTTATCTCCCTCTAGCTCAAGTGGCAGAGATCTGTGTGGTGGAATTGAAGGTTCCATGCCTGCTGAGGAACCACATGGGTCAATATTATGCTACATGATGGAATTTTATTTTTGCAGTTTGCTTTTTTAAAATCCTGGGAAATTGCTCACAAAAATTCTATGCTAAAAGAACATTATTAAGGTTGCAAAGTCAAGCACTCAAAAGTTAGGAAATGCCAGAATTAAGGTTTCCTCTGCACCTTTACTTCATCTTCCATGAGAAGTCTTTAATTATATGAATGCATACTATCTTTAACACAGGACCTCTGCCTGACTGAGTACAAAGATGATCTGCTTTGTGAATGAATCTGAACTCTGTAGTAAGGGATGCTATTGTCTTTAGGACCCCTGTCTCATTTGTTGCAGAAGTTGTGTAGCGAGTGAGGCAAGGAATAGCAAGCAAGAAATGAAGGGTCTTGTGGTTAAGACAGCTGAATGCTGCCGAGAAGAACTGGATTCTAACCCCTGTCTCTGCCACAGCATTCCTGGGTGATGCTGGCAAAGCAGCAGTGTATATATGTAGCTAGGCTTTATATTTTTATATATAGTTAGTAAACATGGTTATTTAGACTCCAACTGTGTCCATGTGCTCTCCTCATATTATTAATGTTGTATAGAGTGCAAAAACACGATAATTTGTCTATTATTCAGTATGCTTTCCTTGACTTTTGAATATCCCCTGCAAACAGTTCACCCTCAAAGATTATCCCTACGCCTAGTAAGAAGAGAGTGGCGTAGGCTCTGTGTGAGGTGCAAAGTCACCTATATATTATGGATAAGGCTACCCTTTTTTCACGGAGGTTGTGGAAGTCAGCCCTATCGACTAGGAGCCACAGAGTACCACCCCGTCCTCCCCCTAGAGCTCTCAGCTGCCTTGGGTAGTGGGGTCCCCCTGCCACTCTGGGCAGTGTCCCCCCGTGACCAACATAGGCTCCAGAGTCCCCCCCCCCCCAAAGCCCCAAGCTGCCGCAGGTAGTGGGGCCACAGCTCCAAGCCACCCAGGAGCTCTGAGCCACCGAGGGCAGCAGGGACCCTCAGAGCTTGGAGCAGCCGCTGCAGCTGCCCAACGTCTGCAGGTGGTGTGGAGACCCCATACCTGAGCTCCCCCTTTTGTCAGGGATATTTTTAGTAAAAGTTACAGACAGGTCACAGGCTTCTGTGAATTTTTCTTTATTGGCTGTAACCTGTCCGTGACTTTTACTAAAAATATCTGTGACAAGATCTTAGCCTTAATTATGGAAACACATACATTACAGTGTATACAGAATAAGTGTACATTTGGGGACACAGACGCACAGTGGGGACATTATGCCTGGTTGTGAATACCTCCCAGAGTCTGGCCCATAGTTTTTAATATCCCTTTAAGACAATCCTTGTGTTTTAATAAATGGATTAGACATCTTACATTTCTTTAAATGTAACAGACTTTTTCCCCTGCCTGTCTGTATTTTAATTAAAAAGCCCCAAAAGCAAGAAAACCTCTCAGTTCAATAACAGTTACATGAACTCTTGCTCTAACTGTAATTATGTGACGCTACATGGGATCTTTGTTCAGACAGATAAATATTTTCATCTAAAAAAGTCAAACGCACTGTAGGCTATTTATGTCTCCGTATCCTCTGACCAACTCAGTCACAGAGGTGTCACCCCATGATGTTTTTAATGGGTGGTACATTTATCCTGGTAGTGCCCATTTGTCTCCAGCACTGTGGACTGATCAGGTATTATAAAAAATCCAAGGTAATGGAAGTCTGGCAATGGAAATAGAGAAATTCAGGATAGCAGAGTCCGTTAGTCCCATTTCCCATGATGCAGAACTCTTAGCTTCATACAATATTCTGCTTGAGATCTTTAATGTCTCTCTCTCTCTCTCTAAGTTTCTGTTGGTTATCAGGTGTATGGATGATGGCAATACTGTGTTTTAACACTGCTTCATTATCATATGTTGTACATATCTTCTCATAAAAACAATACCGTACTCTGGTTAACACAGTTTTTATACAAGTTATGACAAATTATTTTTAATGCAACACCCCTACACACACAAAAAGGAAGCCTTTCCCAACACTTACGGCAGTTTGACTCCATTGCTTGGAAGGAAAGCTTTGCCCACATTTTTCTTTGACTCTACCAATCTATATCGCCTCCTTAGTTGCACAGGGTTTGAGTAGGCTTCACCTTCGAAAACCCTCACAAACTGAGGCTCAAAGTAACCTGCCTGAAGAGCTGACAGCATTTTGGTACCCCCAGGTAACATTTGTTTGTTCTTGCTTGCAGCTTCATTGAAAGGGCCTTTAAAACAAGTAAGCATTGTAAATATTCACTTAACTCTACAGATTCTCTTAATTTAAATTTAGAAATTAAAAATGAAGACTGGGTATGGATGGTTCAAAGCGTAATGCAATACAGAACCTTTCACCTGTAAGTCACATGTGGTAGTGACTGATTGCTGATACTATATGGCAACTATTCAGTAACTTAATATATGGAAAATGAATTTGACTCAGTTAAGTTTCTAGTGGCATGCATCCATAACACAAAAATACCATTGCAATTAGCACCTTTTGGAGGGAGGCCATAACTATTCTGCACTAACATCTAGCATTATCTAGCAGAGGAAGGTATAACACGATCCAATGGCTGGAAGTTGAAACTAGACAAATTCAGACTGGAAATAAGGCATGATATTTTAAGTGAGAATAATTAGTCACTGGTACAATTTACAATTCTTGCTTGCAGCTTCATTGAAAGGGCCTTTAAAACAAGTAAGCATTGTAAATATTCACTTAACTCTACAGATTCTCTTAATTTAAATTTAGAAATTAAAAATGAAGACTGGGTATGGATGGTTCAAAGCGTAATGCTATACAGAACCTTTCACCTTAAGTCACATGTGGTAGTGACTGATTGCTGATACTATATGGCAGGTATGGATTCTCCATCACTGACCATTCATGATGGATTCTCCATCACTGACCATTTTTAAATCAAAATTGAATGCTTTGCTAAAAGATCTAGGAATTATTTTTTGGGGAAGTTCTATGGCCTGTGTTATACAGGAGGTCAGACAAAATAATCACATTGTCCCTTCTGGTCTTGGAATCTATGAACATCATTTCACAAAGGCTGACTCTTACTGAGGGTCAAACTCTGTTATCCTTACTCATCAAGAGTAATGCCATGAGTAGTTCCAATGAACAAGAGTGAGAATGAAAGAATCCAGCCCTAAGGAATAAATAAATAAATTTCCTATGCACATTGGCCAACTATGAGCAAAGAAATTAAAGATTACCACTAAAAGTAAAGTACTGAAAACATAATCTTACAATAGAAGTGCTAGTTGGAGCAGCCACATAGAAAAAACTACCTGCTCTCAGCATCGGCATGTCAGGGGAAGATAAGGCTTTCCATATTGCCAGTTCAGTTTTAATATTACAAATGTAAACAAAGATAACCGAAGAGCAAAACTGTGAAGCAATTTGCTGTTGGATTAAGTCATCATATTAATGCTGTTCTGCAGTTGAGAGTCTCTTAGCAGAATATTCAAAATGATGAAGATAATTTGTATATTGATTGACAAAGAAAACTGGTGTCCATTTTTTGTTTTCTTTCAGCACAGTTGGGAAACAGTTTCAAAGGACCTAATTTCTTAAAATGTTCATTTCAAAGAAGTAATTAAATGCTATATATATATATCTTATAAAGTAATCTACTTTACCTGGTTTGTCTCAGGGGTTTCATAAATTTTAATTGGTCACCTGTTAACCTAATTTTACATAATTTATCTACCCTTCTCAAAACTCACAGCTATTAATTTAAAATTTGAATCATAAGGACATTTAAAAAAAATGCTGCACTCATTTGGGACGTGCAAATGCTGGAGGGCTGCACAATCTGTGAGTTGACATTTCCAAGGGAAAGAATGCCAATATGAAAAGCCAAAAGAATATGTACTATTGCAAAAGTATAAAAGTAAATCCACTTGCAATGTCTCTGCATGGAGCAGCTGGAACCCTACCACCACTTACATCCCATGGTGTGATGAGAAGAAGCCCCTGGAAATCTCCACAATTATGGCAGAGAAGGATGAGTCATTGGAGGTGACACCTACTCCCCACCAGCTGGTAGGTAAAGACACACCAGTCATTTCAATAGTATATTTTATCTGTAACTTGGACAACAAAATGCAGCATATATATTTTTATTAATCTTAATACATAAAACTCAGCTAAACTGAAAAATATTTACCTTTTTTATGCCCTTTTTGCATTTATTGTGATATATTAGGCAGACCTCTACTAAAAATGGATTATGCCACACTGCGCAAAGACAGAGATTTTTGGTTATTAAATACCCCAGATGTCTCTAAAAGGATTAATAGAAAACAGTGAGTCAGTAGAAAGACAGATTGGACAGCTATTGGAAATATCCTTATTGCTAAAATGAAATATACTTACGCATATAGTGTGAGGCATATTTATCTCCAATGGTAACATACTCCATTTCACTGAAGAGGCCAATCCTCTCCATGTCAGTTTTTCCTTCTGCAGGCATGGTTGGTTGTGGGTGACAGTTCACTACACTAGAAAACGTAGATGTTTCTTGTGCTCACTGCTTTTACTGCAAAAATGTACAAACAGAGTTACAGTCAAAGTCTGCAACAAGTTAAAGTGTTTAAAATAAAATGTACCATTATGGTGCTGAGATTCTCTGGTTCAAAAGTACTAGCACTCAGTTCCTTTACGTTTCTACTGTACTAAGAATGTAACATAGCTATAAAGTACAGTAACTCCTCGCTTAACGTTGTAGTTATGTTCCTGAAAAATGCTACTTTAAGCGAAACAATGTTAAGCAAATCCAATTTCCCCATCAGAATTAATGAAATAGCAGCGGTTAGGTTCCAGGGAAATTTTTCGCCAAAAGACTATATACGTATGACTATTGTGTAGCTTGGTTGAGGTGGTGAAGTTAGAGGATGGGATATTTCCCCGGGAATGCCTTATTGCTAAATGATGAACTAGCACTCGGCTGAGCCCTCAAGGGCTAACATGTTGTTAATGTAGCCTCACACTCTACAAGGCAGCAAGAATGGAGAGAGGGGAGACAGCATGCAGAGAGAGACAAGAGACACACACAGTGTGTGTGAGAGAGAGAGAGACTGCACTGCCCGCTGACCCTACTCTAAGTACACTGCCTTTTTAAGTTGATCAGCAAGTTGAGACAGCAGCTGCTGTCAGCAAGCTCCCTTTGTCCTGAGCCCTGTCATGTCCCCTGCTGCTCTGTGGAGATGGCCGGAAGGAGTAAAGGAGAAGGAGTGGAGGGAAGGGGGACACCCTGACATTAGCACCCCTCTTTTCTCCCCCCCCACCCCTTTACACAGGAAGCAGGAGGCTCCCGGGCAGAGGGCAGGAGCAGCACAGGGCAGTGGGGGAAGGGACAGCTGAACTGCCTGGCAATAGATAGCCTGCTGGGTGGCTGCCGAACAGGGAACTTGGGGGGGGGGGGGCGCGCAAGCTGATGGGGGGGCTGCTGATCCACCCTGGTTCCAAGCCCCTATCAGCTAGCTCCAACAGACTGCTCTATCTGCAAGCAGTGGACAAAGCAGGCAGCTGCCAAACAACATTGTAAGGGAGCATTGTGCAACTTTAAAAGAGCATGTTCCCTAATTGATCAGCAACGTACCAATGAAATAATGTTAACCGGGATGACTTTAAGTGAGGAGCTACCAGGTCATAACTGGAGTGGTGATGATGAGAAGAGGACTGAACTAGACATTGTGGGAGAGAGCTAGCAAGGTTAGCGCTGTGGTTTGAGCACTGGCCTGCTAAATGCAGGGTTGTGAGCTCAGTCCTTGAGGGGGCAATTTGGGAATTAGTCCTGCTTTGAGCAGGGGGTTGGACTAGATAACCACCTGAGGTCCCTTCCAACCCTGATAGTCCATGATCACATGTCCTTTGGAAAAATCAATATGAAAAAGATAGGGCCCACATTTACCTCTGTTGTAACTGCATTCAACTCTTATTAAAATCTCTGGATCCAAATTTGCTAATAAGTACCCTTAAAATATTGAGATCAGGGATCTGAGTAGTGCAGATCATTGGTAAGGATATGCAGGACAGCATTTCCTTTTGCTTTCTAGATTACCTTCGGCTGTGCTTTGTAGTCATCCTTGGTTAACAATGCGCAGGGGTAGTGGAGGAGATGTGAAGGAGTTTTGGGATCATTATTGTGGTAACCTAAATCCTGATCCTGAGAAGTGCTGACCACCTACAATTCCCACTGACTTCAAAAATGTAACTGATTGAGATCAATGGCAGCTACGGGTGCTCAGCTCTTCTCAGGATCACTCCCTTAATCAGCATACAAAGAGACCACTGAGCACTGCATTAAGAATATATAGTGTGTAACTTTTCAAGGGGTATAATATATTTTACCTACCTCTCAGGGATGTTGATCAATTTAATGTACTAATATTGGTAAACCTCCTTGGATGGAAGATGTTTCAGAAGCGCAATGCACTGTTAAGAAAGTAAAAAATGATTTTAAAATGATGATGTAACCACCAGTTACATATAAAACACACACATAATTGCATCAGTTTACATACATGTAAATATATTTTCGTAACTATAATTACATCAGCATATGAATAATCGATGAATAAATATCATTATCGCATAAATTATTGCATATATTTGCATGATTAAACAATTTGCATGAAATCTTCCATGACAGTAACGACTGTTAATTGCAGTGGTTGAGGTGAGCCGCACACAGAGGGACTAAGCAGCAGCACACGCTTCAAGGAGGACGTCTGGACTGATTTCTCACTCACCTCACACCAACCCCAGCAGCTGTGTTGCAGAGGGTCAGCAGCAGCCCCCTCTTCTCTGCATCCCCAGGCGGCGGCGGCGGCGGCGGCGGCGGCAGCAGCAGCTTCTGAGAGGGACGGGAGGGGACTCTACCGAGGGCTCTTTGTTGATGCAGTTGCTCTGGATTCCGGAAAGTCCAACAATACATGAATAGTATTTCAGTATTGTCCACCCCACCAGTCGAGCCCTGTTGGTGTAGTCCAGAGGCTGCGCGCGCCGCACATCCGCGCTGCATCCTGGGAATTGTAGTCCTCTCCTGCAACGCCTTCGTTCACATGATCTGCTCTGGCGTTCTCGGTCTGCTGCCTTTCTCTTGCTTGGAGTGACACGTCAGACCTTGCGGCGCGTGTAAGGGAACCGGCCTGTTCCAACCCCCCATCGGGGCGGCGGAGAGGCGTGTGCGGACTATGAGTACGGTGCTGACAGACGTGGTGAGTCCGCGCCGCTGGGGTGGGCAAAACAGCGGGCCAGGGCGCTTCTGCTGTGCGGGGAGGGGGCGGCCGGCCCGGTGCATGCGGGGAGCTTATCTCCCACGTGGTGCTCGCCGTCGAATTCTTGTCACCTCGGGGCTAACGATCGCGGCCCGGCCCGGCCCGTTCTCGTGGGGCTGCAGCTCGGAGCGACCCTGGTGCCACCGCATCGCCAGCCTGTAGCTTCGTCCGCGCGGGCTCCCACCCCCGCACACGCAGCCCCTGGCCTCGCCTGCATCTCGCCCCGCAGCACCGCTCCTGCCTTGGTTCAGCGCCAGCCTCCTGCCCCCCCTTGTGTCCCTGCCTGCTGCACCCTGCGGGCGAGCCTGGGCCCGGGTAAATCACCTTCCCTGGGCCCCTCCCAGCCTCCACTTATGAGCCTTCTTGTGAAGTTGTAACCATCGAATTTACCCATCAGTCCTGCATGGAGCGCCACGTGGTCAGACGCCTCCCCCCCCCCCCCCCCCACGTGCAGCCCCTTTGAATTCAGAAACCTATGTGATGCTCTGCAGGAGCAAGCCCTTATGCTGTAAGCTCCTCAAGACAGAGATTTTGTCATATGACATGTTTGAAAGTGTTTTGCACACCTGATGCATATAAATGTGTATGTGTGTTGTTGAGTCCACTGTTGAAATAAATCGTGCTACTTAAAGGTCAAATTTTGGTGTGGGTTTTTTTTTTTTAAAGGATTTTTTTGAAATGACCACCAATATAATGAACATGTAGTTTAGATGTAACTTTATCAAGAAGTTTACTTTATTATACTTTATTGGGCAGGTCCATGTTTCATGGAAAGACTGGAAGCTTTAAAGCAGGGGTGGGGAACCTGTGGCCCACTGCTTCATTTCATCCTGCCAGTGGCAAGTCTTGACGGCGCAGGCCAAAAGCCTTGAGCCTCGGTGTCCTCCTGGAAGCCTGGAGCCACAAGGACCAGCTCACCCCCCTGGGGTGGGAAGCTAGGGTCAGCTCCAGCTCCCAGAAGCGACAGGCATGTCCCTGCAGCCCTTAGGAGCAGGGGCAATCAGAGAAGCTCTGTGCACTGCCCAGCCCCCAGTGCAGGATCTGCAGATCCTGTTGGCCAGGAATTGCAGCCAATGGGAGCTGCAGGCATGGGCAGCATGCACTGTGCAGAGCCCCTTGGCTCATCTGCCTAAGGTCTGGACACGGTGGCCACTTCCAGGAGCAGCCCGGAGCCAGGGCAGACAGGGAGCCTGCCTTTGCCCTGCTGCACTGCCAGCTGGGAGTCGCCTGAGGTAAGCACCACTCGGCCCGAGCCTGCACCCCAAACCTCGCACACCCCAGCCCTGCACCCCCTTCCACACCCAAACTTCCTCCTGGAGCCTGCACCCCAAACCTTGCACACCCCAGCCCTGAGCCCGCTCGTACATCCCAAACCACCCACACCCAAGCTGGAGCCCTCACCCCCTCCCACCCCAGTCCAGAGTCCCTTCCTGCACATTGAACCCCACATTTCTGGCCCCAACCTGGAGCCTAGGGGAAGCCCCAAGCCTCTGCATGCCCCCATGGGGCTGTGTGTGGCCTGCAACTGATTTTCTGTGCGTCAATGGCCCCTGATAGAAAAAAGATTCCCATCCCCAACTTTAAAGCTTAACTACATGTTGATACTGCTTACGTGGTGGTAACACTTCAGATACATTTCCCATGTGCACGTTATCTTTCTATAGTTTGTTTATTCTCATGTTTCTATTTAGAATGTTTTTAATGGAAGTCAAATATGCTTTATACATGGAATTGAAATAAAACAATTAAAATACAGGGCTAGCTTTGAACCCAGAAGTTTCCCACACTTTGTCACCAAAGAGAAATGTGGTGATAGTTCTGTATTTGCAAATGGTCTTACTTTGGCTATCTTTGCAGCTCTTTAGCAGCAGCTAACGGGCAAAGCCCCTTCTGTATGTTCACTGATCCCTCATGAGTCCAGTAGTTTTGAGTTCTTCCTTATTAGTTGCTGAGACTGTTGCTTCCCTTCCAAAATGAACAGATGAAGAAGATAGTAGAGAGGAAATTTCCTGTTGCTTGCTGCAGTGTCCCAGCATTGCAGATGGGAGGCACTCCCCATCTAATCTGCCAAATTAATCAGCAGAGCAGTTCCAGTCCTGCCTTCAGCTAGGAAGTAGAGGCAAAGATGGGAAACAAAATGGAATCTAAAACCAGACAATTACAAATTTAAAGGAGCTGGAGTTCTACTCTAAAAACACTTCCTGGATTTAAAAAAGTATGCAGTTAATACCTGTGTGATAAAAAGTAATTTTGTTTTAATGAGTCATGTTCTCATTGCAACTTTTGGGAAACATTACTGAAGTAACTGTCTTATGCCACTCATTTCTATTAACTTTATAACTCAACTTCTTTTTTCTCTATAGGTGATTCTGGAAACTATGGACATACTCTTTAGAATAAGAGGAGGCCTAGATCTTGCATTTCAGCTGGATACTACTGATGGTGTGTCTATACGAATATCATAGAATCACCTCATAAGAGTGTAAAGTCTGAATAGAAGAGAATTAACTCACCACAGTGGATATAATAATTTTGTCACCTGTTCACCAAATATTTAGGATTTCTCTCCAAACCGTAAAGGATCAGTGCATGAAGTTGATTTCATTTTTTGACCTCCCTCTCATGTTTCATTTCCTGACAACTTATTCCCTTTCACTACACACTTTTTTTTTTTTTTTTTTAGTTTAAAACCATACCAAAATCAGTAATTTTAGGTCTTTTTTTTTAATTATTATTTCCAAATTTATACCACTTATGGGATGTGCATTGAGACCATTTTTTACTTACCCCACCCTTCCCTAAAATCTTTGTGAAACCCCAAAAATCAAAAATTGTTTTGGAGTGACACTTACTTATAATGAATTCAAGTACTGCAAAACTCCAGGTGACACTGTAAACAAGACGTGGGCAGCATTATCTCCTGCAAATTGTAACCAAACTTGTTTGTCTGAGATATAGGCTGAACAAGAAGTAGGACTGAATGGACTTGTAGGCTCTAAAGTTTTACATTGTTTTATTTTTGAATGTAGTTTCTTTTTACATAATTCTACATTTGTAAGTGCAGATTTCATGATAAAGCGATTGCATTACAGTACTTGTGTTAGGTGAATTGAAAAATTCTATTTCTTTTGTTTTTTACAGTGAAAATATTTGTAATAAAAATAAATATAAAGTGAGCACTATACACTTCATATTCTGTGTTGTAATTGAAATCAATATATTTGAAAACGTAGAAAACATTTAAATATTTAAATTGTATTTTTTATTATTTAACAATGCAATTTATCATGCTATTAATCTCTTAATTTTTTAATTGTGTGATTAATTGTGATTTTTAATCGCTTGACAGCCCTATTAACAATGCTTTTTTTGATGTGTGAACCAGAATATAATCCAGCACAGTCTTCTCTAGGCGTGTTGACTCTGCAAGGGTAACAGAAATAAAAGGCAATATTACAATTTTGTTCAGTCACTAGAGCAGGGGTGGCCAAATTGTGGCTTATGAGCAACAAGTGGCTCTTTTATAAAGTGCAACTTGTGGATCCCTCCACACTTTCTGCCCCCGCCCTTCCCAGTCGGTGCTTTCCAGACTGTGTGGGAGAGCTCAGGGCTTCTGCCCTGTGGTGCGCTAGAGGCTTCTGGTACCGACGGCGGGGGGGCGTAATTTAAAGGTTCGGCCACCATCCAACAGCTTGAGTCACACCCACCAAGCACACTCCTCCCTCTTACCTCCGCACCCCCTCCCTGCACCTCATAGGTGTTAGCTCCTCCTGGAGAGGCAGCAGCAAGCAGTTGGGAGCTGAAAGGAGGGGCTGCTGCTTTAGCTTCGCAGGGAGAGAGAGCAACAAAAAATAGTGGCTTTTCCTGCAACTCCCAGCTGTTTGCCACTGCCTCTCCCCAGGGGCTGCAGCTTGCTGGCTCCAGCAGCTGCCGTGCAGGGAGGGGGCCCTGCAGCACCATGTGACCATATGGGGCCTGCAAACCCTGGCAAAAATGAAGAGTGGAACATAACCCCATGCGCTCCCCCCATGCGTCGCCTCTGGCCTCTGCCCAGCAGGGAGGGAAGTCTCAGGGCTTCAACCCCATGCAGCGTGCCTGCCTGGGCTTGGGGCTGAAGCCCCAAGACCTCCCTCCCTGTAGCGCTGAAGCCCTGAGCTCGGACAGGCGCATCCTGGCTCTTAAACTTCTGAAGATTGGTGTATGTGTCTCGAAGGGTCAGTAAGTTTGGCCACCCCTGCACTAGAGTAAGCAGATATGATTTTTGTATATAGTTGGAGTAGATCTGGTAAGTAAAAAGAAGCCAGCTGAAATCCTGGTCCCATTGATTTCAGTGGAGTTTTGCCATTGACTGCAGTGGGACCAGGATTTTTGCTCACTATTTTCACATAGCCATTTTTCTGATTATAGCAAAACTTCCTCTTTTTTTTCCCAAGGACAAAATTAAATATTTTAACTTTAAATGTTAAATAATTTAAAGCTGTAATAAAAGTTAGGGAATTATTTGAATAACACTAATTATGTTCTCATTCTGTTTTAGAGACTTCAGCGAAAAAGGCAGTAAAATACATTTTCAGTGATCTGTCAACCAAACTGTCTTCAAATGTGCTGGTATTAAGAATTTGCCATAGTTCAGTGTATGTATGGCCTAACAGCAGTATGAACACAGTTCCATCAGAACTGACTGATAATTCTGTTTGTAAGGAGATAATACGATTTATTCAGTAAGTCTATTTGAAACAATGGGTATATCATAATTTTTGTAATAGATTAATTTCATATTGTTAGTTTCTCTCTGCTAATATTGCAGATTTGACCAAGAAGATGAGACTAAAAGAAAATGTGCGAAAAAGAAGGATAAAAAGTTCCAAGATACGGTATATATTCCACCCATCTTAACAGCTTAGAAGAAGCAAATGCTCTTTTCTGACAAGCTGATCCACACAGGCAAACCTTTCCATCCAAAGAGAATGCCATTGAACTCAACCGTGCTCTACATGAATGCTAAGATCCACCTGCACAGATGAGCATGCAGAAGCAGGCCCATAGTCTTTAACACAGTTAGATATCTTATCTAGTTATTTGTTTCTGGCCCCTGACATTCAAAAATGCATCTTCCTTTCATCTGTCTCTCATTACGTCTAATTGGGGTTGTGAAGGGCCTGTTTTGGCGTTTTTAACTTTTCCTGTCTCTGGAGCCCCTTCATCTTCATGGGTCTTATGAATCTACTTTTTTCTTCCATCCCTTCTTGGTGCGTGTATTGTTGGACATGTATTACTGGTGCATGTAACTGTCTTTATTCTTTTCAGCAGCAGATAGTAAATGTAGACCTTATGTTGGAAATGACATCTCCTTTGGCAGCTGTAGCCCCAGTCATTGAAAGGGAAAACAAGAGACACCACTATGTTAACATGACGTTACCAATTGATGTTGTTGTATCTGTTTCTCCAGAAGAGCCGTGGAGGAAGTAAGTATAATACATCTTTGAGTTGTATTTTTGAGTTCGCTTTAGTTTGTTATTTGTCTGTGCTTTCTAAATAAAAATATGGATACTAAAGCTACATCATCTTATAATTTAGCAATTTTTAATATAGGTAGAATAAGGAATAAAATTGAAATCTTTTTAGAGTGTTTGAAAGCCCTCACAATAGACATTCCTTGGTTTAATGAGTGTGATCTTGTGACCATCCCTATTATCTATGATGAATTCAAAGTTTCTGATTAAGGCTAAGATTACGTTACGGATATTTTTAGTAAAAGTCATGGTGGCCCGATCACGGGCAGTAAACAAAAATTCACAGCCCGTGACCTGTCCGTGACTTTTACTATAAATACCCATGATAACTAAATCCTGTTCCTAGGGCCCCACTGCTCTGGGGGCCCCCTGCTCCAGCAGTGGGGGCTGACTGCCCCAAGTGGCCCACTACTCCAAGGCCCCCGGGGACTATTTTCCTGAGGGCCTCCGGGGCAGCTGCTCAGGCCGCCCCTGGGACCACTGATTCTTGGGTGGTCCCTGGGATAGCCCCCAGCACTGCTGCTCGGGCGATCCTTGGGGCCAGTGCCCGGGGCCGCCTGAGCAGCAACTGATGTGGCTGCTCCAGCAGTGGCCACAGGGCGCCTGAGCAGCTGGCCCCAGGGTCAGCCACACTGGCTGCTCCAGTTGCAGAAGTCATGGAGGTCACAGGAAGTCATGGAAGTAGTAGTGGTATATTTACATTTTATTTCACATATAGGGTTTTATTATCCCCTAGCGTTATGTGATTTAATGTTCATTGGGGTTTTTGGAGCAAATTGTTGTTTAACATAATGTCTGATAATTATACCAATTCATTATCATCACTCAAAAAGAAATGCAGATTGCTAAGAAAATATTCAAAAGATATTATGCCAGATTCGTTTAATTACAGTACATACACACAGACACGTGTGTGTGTGAGAGAGAGAGAGAGAGAGAGAGGAATCTTTGATAAATGCTTGTTGTCTCAGTACTGCACTCAGGAAGTCACACATGCACCTGGACAGGCTGAGGTGGAAAACAATACAGAAGTGATATCCACAGCACTCTTTCCTTGGGGCTTCATCCTGAAAGGTGCTGAATACAGTGGCTGCAATCCAGAAAAGCATTTAGGCACATGCCTAACTTTATGCACGAGTACTTCCAGTTTGGCTTGGGTGATTTGCTGAATTGAGGCCAAAATATGTAGTACTTTCTGGGATTGAGTCATTGGAGTGTAGCATCTTTGTACATATGAGTTGTGAGCAACACCTGACAAGACTCTGCTCACATCTGCTGGTATGGGCTGAAGGAGGGATAAGAGCAGCAGGTGCATTAAACTGGTTGTGGAGGTGGGTATAGTTTTTAGAATGAGCCAGCATTGCTGGTGTGCTAGTTCATAAATATTTTCCCTTATATCTCATAGTGTACGAAATCTCCTGGTGAATGCAATTCATCAGCAACTAACTGATATGGAAAGATGCATTTTGAAATATATGAAGGGAACATCTATTGTGGTACCTGAACAATTTCACTTCATGCTACCAGGAAAAAAGCACCTTGTAACAATTTCGTATCCTACAGGAATTTTAGATAATCAGCTAGAGACTTACAGAAAGGTAAAGTTGGCTGCTGTAGACCAAATATTGACAGATCATGATTTGTAATTATGACTGAAACAGAATACTGAACATATATATATTTGGTTTATTGAAACATATTTTTAAAATGTTCATCAGGCACTTTTCTTCATAAACAGAAGTTTATGGTTATTTGTATAAGAGAACCTATGTGGATTTGTGATAACTGAAGCAGCGAGGGAGCTCCCTTATGGACACCCAGCGAGCCAGTTAGCTGTAAAATCCCTCTTGGTATCTGTTCTCTGCTTGATTTACATGTAAAGGGTTAACAAGCTTAAAGGTAAAAGATAAGGAGTGGGCATCTGACCAAAAGAGCCAATGGGAATGTAGAACTTTTTTAAATTGTGAAAGAAACTTTCCCTTTGTCTATTGTTCTCTGTGTTGGAGGAACACGGGGCAGCAATGCTATAGCAGGAATGCTGTGTAAGGTTTGAATCAGGTATGAAAATTCATCTTCCATGCCTGGAAGAAATTATTTGTGTCCGTCTAAACATTCCCTATCCAATCAGGTTTATTTCTTTTGGCTTGTGGATCTTCTCTGTGCTAACCCCTGATGCTTTCGCTTGCTTGTAACCTTTAATCTGGAAACCTCCCCCGCCCCCCCAAAGCTATTT